>NC_025997.2:126363197-126691668 GCF_000442705.2 Elaeis guineensis | reverse complement strand
TCAAAAGGAATCTCAAGATTGGCATTCGTGGCAAATTGAATCCTAGATATGCGGGTCCGTTTGAGATTTTGGAAAGAATTGGTGAGGTGGCTTATAGACTTGCCTTACCACCTTCACTTGCAGGAGTACATAATATTTTTCATGTTTCTATGTTAAAGAAATATTTACCAGACCCAAGTCACATCGTGGAACTTAAACCAGTGCAAGCCAGAAAAGATCTATCATATGAAGAATATCTGATATGGATCGTGGACCGTAAAGAACAAGTACTGAGACGTCGCAATATTCCTTATGTCAAGGTACAGTGGAGTCGATATTCGGAAAGAGAAGCTACTTGGGAACTAGAGGAAGGAATGAAGCAAAAATATCTCCAGCTCTTCGAGACTACAGGTATGAAAAATTTCGAGGACGAAATTTTTTTTAGGGGTGAAGAATGTTATAGCCCAAACCAAGGTCCAATTTAAAGACCCAAGCCCAAAAAAAAAAAAAAAGGAAGAACAGGGGAACCGGGAAGAAGACTCCCGATAGGAGTCTTCTTCTCTGATTAAACCCCGACAATCGGGAGTCCTAGGACCCCCAGGAGTCCTAGGGCTCTCTATAAAAAAACCCTCCCCTTCCTTAGAAGCCGATCATCGGTCCTAGTTCCCTCTCTTCCTCCCTGATTTTTCCGAATTGGAGCCGCGGATACTTGTTTCGTTCTCACCGTGATTGCTCATCGACGGGGTCACCAGAGGTCGAAGTAAGCTTTTCTTCTCTTCCTCTCTTCTTTCCCCTTCTTCCCGTACCTCTGTGCGCGACTGCCGGCGACGGGTGTCGTTGATTTTTGGTCGGAGAAAAGACCCCTATTTTTATCTCTTCTTTTCTTTGGTTTTCCAGCGTCGGCGATCACAACCGACCACCGGCCTTGCCTCTCCGAACTCGAGAGGTTGCCCCCCTCTGCCGTCGGGTTCGCCGTGTCGGCCGTGGCCTGGATGGTCGGTCAAGGGAGGAGACCTGCCGGTCCCCTATTTCGACCAGGATGGAGCCTGAGAAAAAGAAGAAAAAAAAAAGAGAAAAGGAAAGAAAAGAAAAGAAAAAAAAAGAAAAAGAAGAAAAAAAGAGAAAAGAAAAGAAAAGAAAAGAAAAGAAAAAGAAGAAAAAGAGAAAAAAAAGGAGAGAAAAAAAAAGAAAAGGGAGAGAGAAACTTTCTCTCTCTGTTCTCTCTCTCTCTCTTAGATTTTTAGAATTTATGGAATTAAAAATAATAAAAAAAAATAAATAATAATAATATAATAATAATAATTAAGAGAAATATAAGAAGAATTTTCATAGATCAATCTGAAAATCCTGGATGCTGTCGTCAAGTTGATCTATGTGGGGACATTGAATTTTAATAAATTTTAATTTTTTTAATTCGATAAAATTTTGATCAAAAATATGATATTTGACGTATCAGGTTTGGAGAAGAATTTTCAAGATTTCTAAAATTTCTAGTTTGGATTTTTTTTTGAGGTAAGTAGTATTTATTTTTATTGAATTTATCTGGTAAATTATAAATTTTGAATTAAATAAATTCATGGCATGCTTGTGATTGAAAATATTTATTGAAAATAATTATTGAAATTATTTATGATTGAAGTTAATTATAGAAATTATATATGATTGAAGTTATTTGTTGAACAATTATTATGATGATGTATGATCATAAAGAATGATATGATTGATTTGATTCGAATATCAATTACTTATATTATTTTTGAAAATAACATATGAATTGGAAGATGATATAAAATTAACAATCTGACTATGTAAAGAACCCCGCCAACGGAGGCATATACGTTGGCAATTGATTGTCCTGAGGATTTATGTCGCCAGCGAGACCAATGACATGTCACCAGAGAGACCAGCAACAAACCGCCAGCGAGACCAACGGTTCCAAAGGACATGGCTGCCAGATGATTCGCAGCCTACCGCAAGCAGATACGCGGTATTATGACCCTGCCACAGGAAAAATATGGTCATAGTCATGGTTGGTAAGAAGAACTTAAGAAATTGATGAATTTAAGATGATAAGCATAATTTGAAATTATGATGAATTGAATTTTATATGATTGATAGTATGATTATGATTTCATGAAATTACATATTGATTTTGTTATTATCAGTAAATCGATATGTATAGTATTATTGCCTGATTCATTCAGTTAAAGGTATACACTGCTTACTGGGCTATTTAGCTCATGATGAGTTTTATATTTTTCTTACAGATCCAGAAAATTAGCATGATGCGGGATTTCGGTTGGGAGAGCGATTAGAGATGGAGTTAGCTCATTTGATTTAGGATTTTCTCAGAATTGGTTCAAGACTTTTATTTTAAGTGTTGACTTTGTCAGATAATTATTTTTCTTTTGGATACTGTGTTTTGATTTGTTATTTGAACTAAGATTTGATTTGTTAAAAAAAAAAAAATTAAAAAATTATTTAACTTTATGTGTAAGATATTATGATGAGATACCTTGCATGCTTATGGAAAAAAATTTCTATGAGTATGCGGCGGTTGCCATGACCCTCGATTCAAATCTCGGATCGGAGGCGTGACAGCAACCCTCTATGCATTCCGGATTTTATTCAAATTATCAGCTTCAACCTTTCTACCACAGCATATAGTGTTTTATTATTGGGACAATTGCTTTGCTGCTTCATATGTTATCAGCAGGGGCGGCTCAACATTTTTGGAGGCCTAAAGCTAAAAACGAAGGCGGGACCAGGGAGGGGCCTTCTTCCGGGCTCTGGCTTTCAAGAAACGAAGGCGGACCGACGGGCCGCCGGCCCGGCGCACAACCGGGGCGAAGGGGGAGTGTCGAAAAACAAAAAAAAATGAAGAAACTTACCGACCGAGACGCCGGAGGCGGAGGCTAGACGCCTGGACCGGGACGTCGGAGACGGGAGGTGGAGGCTGGACCGCGATGCCGGATGCACGCGAGCGGGGGGCCTCCTGGGGGCGGGGGCCTAAGGCAAGGGCTTCGGTGGCCTTGCCCTTCAGCCGCCCCTGGTTATCAGCATCTTCATGTCTTATTGTGGGAGTGTGTATTGGATGATAGTCTTTGAACATGGGATCAGGTTGCTGTGTTACATATTACATCTTTCTAATTGCAAGAGTAAGACCTCATCATTAACCATGCCACAGTATTCCTTTATTCATGGAGGTTATCTTCTGTTCATAGCAAAGGTTTGCAGAAGCCCACTCTACAATACAAAAAGTCAGATCTTCAACGAAAATACGCTTCTTGTTTTTGGGTTACAGAGCAATCATTATTTTGGGTTTTGTTGTCTTATACATATTACAAATTGCATGTAAGTGCTAGCTTGTGGTTACTAAGTACTTTATTACAGGTTTTGGGTTTGTATTTGATATCTGAACCTGTTGTTGCGTTTTCTGTTTACAGACTTGCACAGTGTATTGTAAACATCATCTTGTGTGAATAAATGTTCCATTTACTACCAAAAAAAAAAAAAAACAGTTGCACCAAGCGGTGCCAGCAATAACGACAGCTCGGACGATTGTGGCGAGTATTAACAATGTTGAGTACTCAATATTGGTGGTGTTTATGACCTGAATATTGATATATATATTACAAATAAATAATAAAATATATAAGATTACATAAATAATTTTGTGCAAGGTTGCTTCCAGCCCAACACTCGATGGACCTAAACTCATAACCACCCCCACCCAAGATAAGCTTTTTGGGTCGAGCTAGGTGGGGGAACTCGACGATCGACAATTCGCGGGTTCAGAAAGCGTCTCCCCGAGTTATTCCACCTATTTCCACCACGTGACTGGTGACCGACGAAGGTACTCACTTGCCAACCCTGGATTTGTTATGGTCTGACTTTTTGGGTAAGTTGACTGTAGTCTTTTTCTTCTCCCACGAAAATAGGTTTCACCTCCATAAATCAAACAGTAAAAAGGTTGATGGTACGTATATACCTTCTGAATTTACTGGACCTGAAATCTCTCTCTCTCTCTCTCTCTCTCTCTCTCTCTCTCTATATGTGTGTGTGTGTGTGTGTGGCAAATCTCCAGCGGATAAGCCCGTAACACAGCATGGTGCATCATCCGCTTGTTTATCTCCAACGGTAACTGCCAAGGGGAATAACACTTCTCAAGGTTTTTCTTTTTTTTTTTTTGGGTGGGGTACAACCACAGGCACGGGTTTGAGCCATCGTAGCAAACTGGACAGCTAACAACTTGCCCTCCTACCGAACACATGTTGTCGGTGTCTGCATTATTGCAGGCCATCTTTGCTCGCTTTGATTCACAAACTTGCATTCCATCCATGATGGTGGACCCCACTTCTCATCCTTTTCTTCTCATTGTCGGTTGTATGGTACCTGCGATGCACCGTATCATATAATATATTGCACGCATCGGCCATTACACGAACAGCTGCACGCATCCACACACGACGTGCATCATACAATCCTACATTCATTCATGACCGTCCATCATGTGATGGATGACGGACGATACATACGGTGCACGCACCGCACGGCAGAGAGGATCCGCGCCTGTCAAAAGAAGGGGAAAACAAAAGGCTTCTGCACTCCAGAAACCCAGTCCTCTCCCACCCACCGAGGATTGCTGAGAGAGAGCCCGACTTCTGATGGCTGTAGGCTACGTTTCATCAGTTGCAACGGCTCCCAGTCAAACGGACAAGCCAAAGGTGACGAACGATAGAAGCTACATGTTGCATGGAGAGATCATGCTGCTGGTTCTGGTCATGCTCTTTGCTCTCCTCTTCTTCTGCTCACTACTCTACCTTTATCTGAGACGCCGACGAAGGATCCGACGAGACGAAGCGGACGCGGTGGAGCAAGAAGAGGTGGTCTCCAAAGGACAGGGCCGTGTGGGCTCGGCGATGTACAACAGTCCGTGAAGTGGAGAGGCGTCTCATCAAAATGTGCTTTGAAACGTTCATTTAGATTGGGATTCAAACTGATGATGCCTCTCAAGTGAATACGAGGTGTGTAGCATTTAATTTGTCGTGCTGTGAGGCCTCCATTGTACCGTCTCCTTCTTGAAGAATTTTTGCTGGCTCTTCTGGTTAAATCACCCACAGTCCGTTTTAGGTAGCTTCACTGTTAAATGTTGGATGATTAATTAATTACACACTTTTTTCTTTTTTTTGTTTGGAGGGAAGATGATTGCACTGGTAATCAGGAGAGGATCTGAAATCAAATTATACTAATACCCTTCATGGCTCCTGGATGTATAGAGGCCATGAAGTCTGCAAAAGATGACGGTGGATAATTTAGAGCATGACGGTGGGAACTTGGATCTTTGCTGCGAGAAAATCTAGGCTTTCCGAGTTGAAGCCCACATATTTCTTTGTCGAGTTCTGAATGATCTCGATCTGATTTTTTGATCGGATCTTGATATTGAATCCATATTCATCTCGATAAAAAATTGAATCGGATCAGATTGGATTCATGACCGAGTTTATTGACCTATTGGATCATTCGAATCAGATCCATATATAATCTAGCTCCAATTCATGAAATGCGAATCCGATTCGGATCCGGTTCGGATTAGATTACGGATTTAATTTATTTGAAACCTACCATCAGTAAATACTAATACTGGATGACAAATAAGAAATGCCTTTTTTCTTTTTTTTCCTCCAATCTTCCAACTGTAATTTTTAATAATTAATTATATTAGATAGCAAGAGGAAGCAAGCGATTTTTAAGAAGAATCAAGATTCTAGAAGTCCACATAAAAGAAGAAAAATAAAAAAAATATGAATTTTATATAGTGATATAATTATCCCAATTTAAAATATTGTATAAGAGGAATACTTGTAAATGATTAAAAATAAAACTGCATATACTGTGGATGATACAACATCTGTGCATATTAGAGCATATTATGAAATTTTTTAAAGTCAACAAAATGAATTGAAATTCAAGAAGCCCTCTTGCTTTTGTACCTTATGGCACAATAAACATAAATTTAAAAGTTTAGAAAATTGAGTCCAGTAAAAAATCAAAAAAAATAATCGAGATGCCTTTCATTTAAATTATCAAAAATTCATCCAATCTTTCCTCTTCGGATTGTTATAGATATTACAACAGGCAGAATAAAAGAATCAGAGGATTTAAAATTTTTTTAGTTTTGAAGATTTTTAGTTTGAAAATCGAATGAGAAAGATCGAAGAATTTAAAAAATTTTGTTTCAAGCTCAAACTCCTATTTAAATGAGTTACTTTAATTGGGTCAGGTCCTATGTTTGGATTCGGATCGGATCCGATCATATATCTTAAGATCCAAATTAATCCAAAAATCTCTATAGATCGGATCGGATTCAAATTTAAAAAATTCAGATTCGATCTGAAAAAAATAAATTTAATTTTTAAATTTGATCTGACTTCATTGATCTTTTAAATAGATTCGAATCGAATCTAAATAAATTGAATCGGATCAGAATACGGAACAATCCGATGCATTTGCAGCCTCATGCACGGCGCATTCTGCGTGCCTTACACCGCCCTATTTGCTAGCCGTCAGTTTTTGTGGTCGATTGATGTAACGGTCCTCTCGGGCTATACAGCTCTCTAAGACGCGCCACCGCAGAAAATTCCGTGTCATTTCTGCGAGCTGTCGAGCTAGCATTGGCACCATCCACTTATCATATTATGTCATCCTTGTACGTCTCAATTATCACGGAGTTGTTGCCAGTGCCGTCCCTTTGTGCCCATCGTCCCATGCTGCAGCAAGATGTGCATTCTCATAGATATGCTCACCTGTCGGAGAGCTTCGGTTCCCTTATCCGATAAGAGTCAGCTTCCCTCAATGCTTGCTTGTAGGTTTGCCTTTTCTGAAGGATTCTTCTATGCTTTCAGTATGTAGGTCTTAATGCTTTCAATACATAAAGTTGGCTCAATTTATCAGTGGTGGCGGCGGCATGCTTATGGAAGTACCAACTTAACAAATTGGTACAGTATCTTGCTGGCTCTGCAGATTTTTAGTTCAAATTCTGCCTTCATCAATCATCAGGATTTTATTCCAGATTAGTGGCATTTAGGATGCAGACAACCTTCATTGCATAGCTTATTGCCCACTCTTTTTTTTCCCTCCCTAAAATATCTACAAATTTATATTCTAAAAAAATACAAAAATACAATTCAATAAAATTATTATTGAAAAATACAAAGAATAAAAACTGAAATACTTGTAGTTTGAGCCATAATGTCGATTCTCTTTTTTCAAATCTCTATAAAAAAGAAAAAAATAAATACAAAATAAATTTAATATATTCACTATTTGGGCCACAAACTCAACTCTCTTTTTCTTCAAATCTCTACAAAACATAAAACAACAACTACCAAATACTATTGATTTTTTTCCTTTTCTCCTTTTGATATATTTTATTGACTAAAACATATTTTTTGTGCATGAGATTGACTGAAGAAATTATGACCGAAAAAAGGCCCTTCCCCTGGGTTCTAAAGACATTAAACATGAGGAAATGCTGCTAATATAGGCCAATCTGGATGATGGACTGAAAACCCCATTAGATTTATGGATTATGCCAGTACAATCAATCAGATTATATGATTATAAGCCGGACTAGATCTATATCTATAAATATTCAGACATGATGTTGCTAGCTGAATATAGACCTGGTCCATCCTATAATCCTATTATATAATTGGTCATACTGGTCAAATATATGAATCCAATGAGATTTTCAGTCCCATTCATCCAGACAAGCCCTAAATGATGCATGAGACATGCATGAGCCACAATCTCAATTTTTTTTAAAAAAAAAAAAAAACAACAACAACAACAACAAAAGATGAAACAACAAATAGAAAATATTCATCATTCGAAGCATAATTTCAGTTCTTGTTTTTCAAATTTATGCTACAAAAGATAAAACAGCAGTGCTGTTGTTTTCTATTTTTGTTTCTCTATAAAGTAGTGAGATATCACATGAATATTGATGTTGAAGATAGTACTGGTAGAAAATTTCTGCCATCGGTTGCTTCATATTCACTGTTTTGTGAAATCATAAAATCTTTGCATCATAAAACTCCCAAGATTTTACAAACAAGTTGAAGAGACCAAGGGGTTTCATTATATATATTAGTCAGTCAAGTTCATAGTTTCCTTCTCATATATCTGAAAATAAAAACAAAAAAACAAGAGCAATACCAAACCAGCCCTTATGGATTTTATTCTCCCTATTTAACAGACCAAAAGAGATCTTTCTGATACGTGATATGAGAATGACAAAAGAAATTGTGACCAGAAAGACGCCCCTCCTTTGCGTTTTAGAAACACTAGACACCAGGAAATGCTGCTTAATTAGTGATGCATGCACAGAGAGCTTAATTGAACAAAATCAGCTAACAAAATCTCCCAAAACATGGGTACTAGCTCAAGCAAAATATTGTTTGTAAGGTTTCTAAATTACCAATAGACGAACTTGATAAGCTGGGGTAGAATACTGAAAACGTAGAGAGCTGCCGCTGTGGAATTTGACATGCAGTAATTTGAGTTTTAAGGGGTTGTGTGATGCAATTTGCTGTTCCTTTCGTTCCTTCCAGCATTTGATCCAATAGCGTTACACTATAAAACCTCACAGATCAATTTTTACACGAGATCATTGTTTTAGTGTATTGAATTTGATAATTGTGGATGTAATTGCATAGTCAGAAGCTGACATTAGAGAATTGGTAACACCTGCGATTTTTCAAACAATCTCCACTCACCGAGTCACACACATCTAGGTGCAATGTTTTCGTGTGGTGTACAACATTAGATCCAACCTTCTTATGCAACTAAGAAAGAAGACCAGCACCCAATACGGAAGTAAAAGGAACTGTCAAATTGTCATCCGCCTCAGAACTGATGGGAAGCGACTCCACAAATGCTGCAGCTAGAGACACAACAAAGAAGTGCATGGCCATGTCCCAGCTTTCTTCAACAAAGCCAAACAAGTGGTAGTAATGCATGTACCTGGATGGTATCAGCACAAACCATGAAAGATCTTTAGGCTTTCAGACTCTATAGATGCAATTGCAGTGACATAAATGACATATAATCTACACCTACCCAACTGTGCTATGAAACTTGCAAATACCATTGCAAGGGTACCAGCAAAGGACTTGTTAGGGTTGTAAGGAAGCTTTTGGCTCCCGTATCACCTTCCTACTATGTCAGCCACACCTGTCAGCAAATACATAATTACACATGCTGCCTATGTAGCTGTCTTGAGGTTTACAAAGAGCTTTATTAGGTCCCAGAGAAAAAACAAATGTATTTCTTCCACACATGATTTGATGTACCATCCTATACCATCCAGTACAAGGCATACTATACCATACCATATCAGTCTCGTACTAATACACTGTCTTGTACCATATTGATACATGGCACATTATTTTGTACCGTACCAAACCGCATACTGACATTATAATAGGATGATACTAGTATGGAATCCGATACTGAGACAGCGAACCTTGCTTCTACAAGCTATGCAAACAAAGGATTTCCCAAGTATCTTTTCCCATTCTAATGGAGTCAAACTAAGCAGTTAACATATTCAAATATTACTCTCAAAGTATTATAGCCAACAACTCAATGGCACATCAAAAATGCATGGTAATATATTTACCATCTCCAGCACACAAGTTGCAGATTGCAGCTATTGCAATAGGAGATGTTCACCAAAATATTGAGGAAGCGAGAGTTATAGTGCAAGCATAGTATAATGGCCCTTTCAGAAGCTCCCTATGGTGACAGAAATCAAAGGTTATAAAAGTGAAATGACACCTACATAGTGGCCTAGTTAATAAGAAGATCATCATCAACTAATACACGACTAAGCAGGCAGAAACCTTTGGATATAATTAGTGTGATCCATGAAAGTTGTGTAGGTGGGATAAGATGTCTATAAGAACTGTAACCTGTAGTCTTCGTGTCTGCTTATTGACTTGACAATAGCAATGTTTCTCCATATTCCCAGTTCCATGAGCAGCATCCTTATAATATTGATCCCTGGTGCTACAATTGCAAGAAATGGTGCGTGGCTTCCTCAACTGCAATAAGCAAGGACTAAGTTATAAGAAAACAATGAATATACATAAAATTTTCTTTAAACAAAAATGGTATCTGAACAAAGGCCAAAAGAGCATGAATGCCAGCCCAATGCTTACATGCACAAGCTTTTGACTCAATTTCTAAAGAGTGGAAACAAATTAAGAACATTAGCCTTCAGGCAATGAATAGATAAATATATCGGCATCAACATAGGGAAACATTTACCCATGCTTATATTTCCTTTGCTAATGCATCAGCATTTGAATTGATTTTTGGGTAATAAAATTAAAAAAAAAACCCTGCATTTTAGGTCAATTTGCAAATATCCCCCTACATGTCAAAATGCTGTAATGTCAACATTTTATTTTACATTTTATTGTAATGTCATCCAAAGACCTCCCAATTGAAGCCAGAGATGTCATCCGTGCCTACGTGGCTAGTTATTGTGGCTAGAAATGTCATCAGCCAATAACTAGCCATGTAGGTACGAATAATATCTCTGGACCCAACTGGGAGGTCTTTGGGTAACATTGCAACAAAATGTAAAATAAAAAGTTGACATTACAGCATTTTGACATGTAAGAGGGTATTACCAAATTGACCTAAAATGTTGGGTTTTTTTTTTTACCCATGATTTTTTTTTAAAGAAAAAAGAGAGGAAGTTTAGATATCTAGCATGACTTTTTGACACTTCACTACATAGAAAAGAACATCTGTGCCTATTTATAGATTCTTCTAATTAGGTTGTACAGCACCAAGATAGTAGAATAAGTGTATCAGGGCAAGCATGAGTCACATAGCAGGAATGACAAAGGATGGTTTCAAAGTTGCAGTAATGCGACTATAATGTTTAAAGAGGCTCTACAATCTACATACCCACCCAAAAATGCCTGCCTTATATTTAAATCTCATTGTTATCTTAGGTGATGGAATATACACAATACATCAAGGGTAATTTGATGATTGTGCAATCACTTTTGTGTTGATCTAATGCTTACCACAAGCTCTCTTCTATGTTTTATAGGTTTAGTCCTGTTGTAACATTATAAGCATAAAAAATTCAATAGGTAAGGTGATCAAGGAGGAGAAATTTGTTAACTTACTTAACTGTAAATCTCCAGGTATGGTTGGTTTATTATCAAAGATTTGGCAGACATAAGATAAGAGTCACAAAAGCTTTTAGATTAACGTTACTGTAATCCTATAAAAGCTCATTTATATGTTCTATTGAAATTACCTCGACAGTAAACTTCATTTCTTTTAAGAAAACTTGAGGGACGGTGCCAAGCTTCCTACAGGATGCAGTGCCATTTAGGCATTCTCAGGCAAAAAAAAAAAAAAAAGTTAAGGTTCCTTATATAATATCCATTTCATTTTAAAATTCTATAATTTATAATGTAAATAAAAGGCAAAAGAAAAAAAAAGGTTGTGGGGAAGAATATATCCTGAAAAATCAATTGAAGCCCAACGCATTATCCATCTCCAGACTTAATATTAGAACTCTCTACTTCTACAACCATATGATATCCCTTGTAAAAGTCAATCATAAGAATGCAACATTTAATGATTAAATATAGATATGGATCAAAATTTAATTGTTCCTACTTCACATTATTAAAATCAAAAGACATCCTCATACCTGAATCTTTCACTGAACTCATACTAGAAGACTATGAGAAGTAGGAAATTTCAACATAAATAAGGTAACCAGGCAGGTTTCAGTGATCGTATCTAAATATCTGATGGTCCTCAGCAGCTATGCTGCATCTGGTTACACATTGCAGATTAGTTGCAGCATTACATGACCTGCAATAATTTGCTTGTATCTCTCTGATCTAAATTCTGATCTAGACATGATGTGTTTGACAGACTATTCAGCTTCAATAGTCTAAGCTTATTAGAGTAAAATTAACCTTTCTTTGTCAACAATCTTCCAGCTACTGCTGTTTATAGACAGGTGCAAGCTTGTTCTGATGAGTGGTTCTCGAGTCACTATGCCACCTTTTGTGCCTTCAATTCTCTTCCTTTAACACATCCTTTCATACAAATCCTTCCTCCTCCATCATTTAGGAAAAGCGTGTCCCCCTCATCTCCGAGTGTGTCCATTTTTAACTTTTCACCCTATCCTGCCTATGGTCTTTTATGCATTTCAAACATCAACAATCATTTTGCTAATACTCAGCTACTAATTCATAGCTTGTTATCACTATGTTTACGTGTAATTTGCAAAAGACCTTATAGTTATATGTCTGCACTTTTGAGTAATATCTTTTATATATAATCTCTAATTCAAAAGCTTTGAGGTGAAGATTGTTGAGATTCTTTATTATTTCATCTTACAAAGTTCTACCAAAAAAAATTCTCATAGTTGTGGTCACAGTGGATAATGAGGAATCCACAATCACATTTCTCCCTGAATTGAAGTTTCTCCTAGTATGCTAACCTCAATACTTCTTTCTCTGTTTTCAATCATGTACTCATGATTAGATGCTTTGGAAACCTAACAGATACTCTATACAGTCAGAAACATTCCACCTTCCCCTATATATTAGGTCTTTTTCTTACAAGAATCAGACAAATTTCTTTACCGTAACAAAGTTCTGTGACTCATAAACTCTATAACACAGATCCACAACTTTCTTCTACAAACAAATTCCTACATTTTGTGATCTATCCGAGTTTGCTGTATTGCTTCTTGTCCATACATCCAAGATAGGTCATGGTGGTTTCAACTTGTAATTCGAGAGTGAACGAGTGCCACGTTCTTCCGCACCTCAAGGGACTCAATCTAAACCCCATCTCTTACTTTATTTAAGATTAAATTGATATAAAATAAACCCTATAAACCCTTTAAACAATAATACTTCCAACACTATATAAAATAAGCTCCTTGATGTAAGATCCATCAATAAAGCAGTGCCACATGCTCCATCGGCACCGATATTTCACCAAATTTTACATTTTTATCGTTACAAATCAACATCGAGCGTACTGATCAAATATTACTGTACTTCCACTCCAGCAGCCAAGTACTGAAACCGCCCAAATTCTAGGAGAAAAAAAAAACCTAGAAATTTTCCCAAATCCGACGATTGGAGAAGTTTTTATGACTAAATAGCCACTACAATCGCATCTAAGAATAGAGAGAAAGAAGAAAGAACGCAGACCTGCTCGAAAACTCCTCGCTTGGCCAACTCCCCCCAGAAGCGGAGCAGCCCCAGGATGACCCCAGACACCACCACCGACGTGCACACGTCGTGGACCAGCGGCTCTCCGGCGACATCGACGCTAGGCTGCGGGAAGATCCGGCAAGAGCGCGGCGGCGGGCGGGCCGAAGGCGGAGGTGTAGAAAAGAGGCGAAGGACCGGTCCAAGAAAACCACCGATGGGATGGGGGCAAAACCGGACCAAAAAGTGAAAATAATCGGTTGGACCTGCTTCATGGTCGACGGATAATTAATACCATTTCTATCCTTAACAACACAAATTATCATATATTTAATACTTTTCCATCCTCGACAACATGTGCTATTATGTATTTAATGCCTTCTAACCAGTAAATTATCTCTGATTCACCGTGAACGGGGTCCACCCAATAATTTCTGGAGTAGAAGACCTCATCATTTATACCTTTTTTTTCTCCATAAAACATAACGGCATCAGACCCTAGCCTTCGTGCGGGTGGTAAAATCTTAAAGGCTCCAGATTTGTTGTTCGAAAAAGGGATGCACGCTATATATATATGGAGGAAGAATCGTTTTATTAAATTCAATAGGTTGCATCTGTTTCAACCAAAAGGGCAGTGGTGATGTTAGGGAAGTCGGTAATGATGTAATGTGTATAAAAGAAGAAAAATTGGGAAAGAATTTCTATTTTTCCATTGTGTTTGCTTATTTTGGTTAAAACCTGGTTAAAGCACGTTATCAACTTAACCAGTCGACCAGACTCACATTTTGAATGGTCAATTTTATCTAGCCTACATGTTTTAACCATCTAACCATGGTTAAAAAGATCCCCTGACCCTCTATTTTTATTTCCAAAATGCCCCCACTGATGGTTAAAACCCATTTTTTTTTAATGTCAACTAGTGTTGGCACTGTCCCTTTTCACTCTGGCCCCATGCTCGCCATTTCTAACTCTCAATCAGTGCAACATCATGGGGCTTTCACCAGCATAGCCAGATCGTGAGAAATTATATTCTACACCCTATGTATCAACTTAGCAATACACCAGACTAATTCATTTCCACCGCATGGGCTCTTACATTCTAAAACCCTAGTTTTTGTCCTATAGCCTTAACCCCACTTCCCTTCTCCCTCATCCAATCGCATGGCCTTCATCATAGCCATCATGTAGCCTCTTATAATTGTCAAACCCCTTGAGGGCAGAGCGGGCACCAATGCATGGGCGCCACTGATGGATCCAACTTCATCCTTGGCGGCATGGGTCAAACAACAGATATCCGATAATAAATAATAAATAATAGATAATGAGCCATCAAATAATCATTATTCTAATCATCAATGGCACAATATCCAAACTAGTTTATCAGATTACAAGTTGACAAGATTAACATATAATCTATTGATAGAGTTAGATCAAATCATAGCCCTACTAAATATATAGTCAGGAAAGTAATTTTCAAAAGCCGTCCAATCATATTTCAAACTTCATTTTCAACATATCACATGTTTACAATAATTTATTTTCAAAAATATAAAATATATATTTAGTTCTTATATTATTTGGATAGATACAATGTAACATGCTTGATCATTTAATCAAATAGATTGTATCATGCTTGATCATTTAATCAAACAGGCACAAAAATCATAAAAACTACTTTATCAAGTAATATAGGTTATGGTATTCTCAAAATTCTAAGAAATCATATTGTAAGAGTTAAATCACTTAGCTTGTTAATGCTAATACCCAAGTCATCTCACAAAGAATTTTTTAAGACTTAATCACCCAAAATCAAACATATATCAAATCAGTTGTACACTAATATTTTAAAATAATTTTAAAATTTCTCCAAAATTTTAACTTCTAACTAAACCATTATAAAATGGAAATTAGCATGACTATAATAATCAAATTACTAACCTTGCCCCATTGTCCTTTATAAAGAGCAAAATACAGCATAGTGGGGGCACATCTAAATTTCTTCTTGGCAAAAATACTAACGGGCAATATCTAAGAGATACAATTGATGGAATAGCGACATACTTGAAGTATTGGTGCTCAATCATGGCTTCCAGTTATCTTGATAACTTCTTAGATGGAAGAGAAATAGAGAAGCATTGATGTTGCTCAGCTTTAATCTCTCATAAGAAATATCGAGAGTAAGAATAATAGTTCATTCTGAAACTAGATTATAGTTTTAAATCCTATGGGATTGGGGTATTCGATTTTCTCAATAAAATGAGATGTTTTGCTATTCCACTCCATCCTGATGGCAGTTTTAGTCGTGCATCTTGATAAATATCTCAATCTCTCTCCTCTTCTTATTTTTCTTCTTTCTTTCTTTTCTTATTTCATTATTTTCTTTTTCTTTCTTCTTCTTCTTCTAGCTTTCTTTCTTTCCTTTCTTTTTTCTTTTTTTGGTCCCTTCCTTCCTTTCTTTTCTTTCATTTTTTTTCTTCATCTTTCCTTACTTTCTTTTCTCCTTGTTCTTGCCATGTATAGATGGATTTAAGAGTTCCAACCTTGTCCCAATCTTATTTTCTCCTACAAATAGGATGGGATGATTGAGATGCCCTTCATACCACTAGAACTTAAAATCTTATTTTAGATATTGGTCCAAGATTTCATATTTGAGATCTACTGTCTCAGTAAATATCTTTGGAATGGAGGAGATAATAGAGAAGAGAATAGATAAGAGAGAGGAAGAAAGATAGGAAGCTTAGATGATAGAAAGGAAGAGGTGAGAGAGAGAGAGAGAGAGAGAGAGAGAGAGAGAGATGTCAAATGAAGCCTTAGGTACTTGTGGGAGGGAAGAAGGGAGTGGCTAAGGCTAAGGGTGCCGGAAGAGGAGAATAGAGAGAGGAAAATGGGCGACATTGGTTGGACACAAGGGAGGAGGAGACATGTATGAGAGAATAAGAGAAAGCAAGAGGGGACAAGACACATGCATCGGAAGCAGTGGAGGGAGGCTTGTGAAGGAAAAAAAGAGTGATAGAGGCTATGGGTATGGTGAGATGGATTGAGAATACAAAGACACTGGTTTTGATCCCGTAGCATGTGAAACAAGGGACTCTTACTCAATTTTTGTCCTTTAGATAAAAACAAGGCCATGCCCCTTTATAATAAGGCTTGCGTCCCAATTTTTGGACTGAGTTATCATAATATTTTTGTCCATACTCAGATCTAGAACCATTGGCATCAGCACATCAATGTAAAATAACTGTCTTGTTGTCGTCTTTGCCTTCACCACCTATACTATACCCTCCATCATGGCCTGCAACGACTGCATCAAGTCCATCTCTGAGCTCCTCCTCGTCATCTCTAACTCTACCAAGAGATTTGATAGGTGATGCTAGCACAAGGAAGGGCTTCATTTATCCGAAAAAGAGGCAAAGCACTCAGCTAAGATTTCGTTTACTACTCAAGAGAGAGAGAAAGAAGTGGCAAGATGCTTGGTTGAATTCACTTCCTTTTTTTTCTCATACTGAGGTGGCCCAAAATGTCCATGTGGTGATATATTATTAATCTAGTGTACCATTGAGCAAGTATATCAAGTGTACAATATAATTTCTCAGTTAATGACATTAGTCATGCTAGTCAATGAGCCCTGCTTTTGTTTTTGAGTTTTTTTATTTTTATTCTTATTTTTTTTTCCATTATCTATGCTTGCCCTTCTTTTCTTTTCTTGGTTCCCTTCCTACTGCTAGAGGTAGTAAATCTGTCTCTCTACCTTATGGTAGGTTGATTAATGGCCATGGGCCATATCTTGAGACTTGGCTTAGTTCCCCAACTAGTGATCTTGTAGTTGTTTATTCTAACTCTAAAAGATCTTAAGGAATGCCATTGTTACTTGGAACCCCAAATCTTGGCTACGGTAAAGTTCCAAACCTAGCATTTTTTTTTAGATGCTCACTAACTTTGTGCTAAGGTCTCAAGACCAAGCCTGCATCCATGTCTAAAATGTGGTATTTGCTTTGCTTTAGTCCATACTTAGCTTGATGCCATGGATATTTCTGATTAATGCATGCTTAAAATTCTTATTGATGTGGTACCAATTTATAACCTGACCTATCAACCTAACCCATAAACAATCCATTTTAAGCAGAAATATATGGACTTATATCATAAATAGGTCAACTTGTCTCAACCCATTTATTAAATAGATCAACTTTTTTGTTTAAATCTTTGACCCGTTTAACTTTTTTTAATTCATTTAACAATTGGATCAGGTTATAAGTTGATACATTTAATCTGTTTAATACCTATATAACTTGTTTAAAACTTGCTTAACCCATTTCTATCCTTTTTACCTAACCCGCTTAAGTTATTTAATCTATTTATATACATCTAATCTATTAAAAATCTACTTAATCTATTTAATCTGACTTGATTATTTAGTAAATGAGTTATGCAGGTCAGATTGAGTTATCTATTTTATAAATATATCAGATTTAAATCTAAATTTTTGATCTATTTAATAAAAAGATTGATTTTGAATTGAGAAATATTTGATCTGACCCACATCCAACCCAACCTTACCTAATTTTCACTCGTATTTAGAATGGCCCTAAATTTTTGTTTCGAGCAACTGAATGGGTTTCAATGACAACCTTTTTTTTTTTGGATAAGTGATGACAACCTTCACTATTGAACCACTAATACATATGTCGAATATTTTCATATATTAGCCCATCCATATACCATGTCTAGTATATTATATAAAATATCTATGTAGCAAAAAAAAGAAGACTACCCAATCCATTTTATAACTTGATGAATTGTTGATAAGGGAGGGCATAATGATCACAATAAGAAAGTAATAAGTGGTGTTTAGTGAGAACTAGTTATAAGAGGGTCACTTTTTACATTCATGTGTATGTAATAGAAATTATTTTGATAATTTTTAGTTGACAAAATAATATAACAAGGATATCCTAGATGTTGATGTATAGTTCATGTTATATGTGTGCAAAGTCTTTAGCAAAAATGGCCTTAACCATGCATTAATTTTTACAACCAAACACCGATCATTTCTACCATTTTAGTCAAACAACACAATTTGTCAACCTTGTGGTTATTTGGTCAATTTGGCTAAAGTTAATTAATAACTTTAGCCACTCTAATTAGCTATCTAGGAACCAAATATTGCTTTAGCCAATAAAATTTGATATAATAACACTTTTGTATTACGGCATTACATATTGCACCATCAAGTACTGTTTCATGTGATATGGAACTCATACAACTCATCTATCTCTTTCTTTCCTCTATGGACTCTAAGAACTATTTATATGATGATTAAATTATTATCAATCATAAATTAAAATATGTGATCCTTCTTTTCTCTTTTAATGTTGGTCTTCCATTCTCAACTTGAGGCTTTAGGATTTGGATATAAGCTTCTTATTAGAATGTTCATGCAATTTATCTTTTGTTAAACATCAATTGAAAAATTATGGTTTTGAATCACAGGCTCCCATGCAATGCCCACCCCCTGGTTAAAAAAAAGAATAATTAAAATGTGGAATCTTTTTTAAGTGCTAGCAGGAAGAAGATTAAGGTATATACAAGGATGACAATGTTGAAAATTAGTAATGCTTTTGAGGACCCTGGTTTATTCCTATATTTTGAAGACACCTCTTTTTTAGGCACACATTCATCTAAAATTAATGCACAACGAAAGCTAAATTAAGAGCTAGCCTATAAGAAGGTTATAATGGATTATTTGGAAAAGAAAAAAATATAAATGTACAATATTTTTTATTTAAGGAAGGATGGCTTACCATACAAAGCTTCTACCCTATAAGTAAGGTTAAATATTTGCAGGTTTATTTCATAAACAAATTGTTTCCATTTCTTTTGGACCTATGATATTCAAGTAATAATGCAGCAATCTTATCAGCTCATCCTCAAGAAAATCTTCCATTTCTAATCAAACTATACATTAAAACAATGATCTTATCTAGATACAACAGCTAAACCTATCTAATGTCAACAAGAACTAAAAACACTGCCATATGGACTTTATAAATTCATCCTAATCATTTGGAAAAGAAGTTGTTGCAAACTGGTTGTTTCTCATTTTCATCAATTAATTTATTATGCTAGTAAACCATACGTTACAAAATATATAGAGATTACTATTTATATATCATTTATCCCAATAAAAAAAATTAATATATGATAATCATATAACTCCATCTAAATAATTGCTCAAACTATCAGGATCCAAGGGTCTACATATAAGAAGATGATGTGAATGACAGATCGGCCGTCCATTAAACCCATTTGCTACTACTAGTAGCTAATCCATCTTTAACGTATAAAAGCATAGTCTTAATTATTATTAATTTTAGTAAATCTATCTTAACTGTTATCTTATTATTTTATCCTACACCACATGCACTAGGTGATGGTGGTCATGCCAATTATTCATCTCATTTCTATAAGCCAATCATTATGACAAGGCCATGATAATGGATCCCATAGAGATGAGATGAGGTTATTGGGGTGGTGCACCATCATATGGTGTACATGGTGTATGATATAATTTTTTTCGAGAGGGAAAGAAAGAAAGACTAATGTAGTAGGAGAAAGATAACACCATAAACCCAAGCCCTAAGCCATATAAATCCTTCCATTTTCCTTACTATAAAAGAAATCCACCTTTTGCTTTTATCATAATCCTGTCATTAGTTTCCTTAAACTTCACTTGTTAGGAGAAGTACTAATCTATTGCTGCTTATAGATTTGGAGCCAAGTATGGTGAGATTGTATAACCAGCAAATAGACAACATCCGAAGCTTAAATTTGTGTAAGAAAAAGGATAAAGAGATAGCAGTAGAGAAGATGAGCTACCAGCAGCAACTTGAAGAGACCTTATATATGAAGAGGCTGCAATCATTGAAAGACTTAAGCCCAAAGGCATCTGAGCTGAAGAGAAAAAACTTACTCCTTCGAATGGAGATGCTAGATAGGAAAAAGCTGCAACTTAGCAAAAGGCTAAACTGTAACTCTTCTGATAGAATGCAAAAAGAGTCAACAAGGTCAGATAAGGACAACAGGACAAAGGACACTCAGAAAATGCATCATCTTGACCCTAAGAGATTGAGGAGGTTAGCTATTTGATCTTTCATATTTTTACTATCTGATAACTTATACTTTTATTTTTTTTAAGAAAAATAGTTTTAGATTGAGATAGTGATTCATGAAATTTTGATTTTGTAGGATACGAAACAAGAGGATTTACAGCCAGCGCTATCGATTGAAGCAAGAACTAAAGAAGCTAGATCTCGAAGACATGCATAAATGTCTGGTGGTGAGAGCAATCACTTAGATAGCTAGACATGCAAAGCTGACTAACAAAGTTATGATTAGATCATAATTCATAATAAATCAAATTAGGAATTATTAAGTAATGATGTGTTCAATACTTCAAGTAGACATTATATATGTAGTATATGTGTATGTGTGTGTATTTTTTGAAGCAAGAATTGAGAAGATTAAAGATTAAATGAATGTATTTACTAAACCATATCTAAAAATATCGATCAATTCTCATCAACCATATAGTTTATATAAATGTAATATAAATTTTATGATTGAGGACAACCGATATCTTAAATTTTGGTATGGCTTATATATATTATACACATATTCTCATATATATATATATATATATATATATATATATATATATATATATATATGTATGTATGTATGTATGTATGTATGTATGTATGTATGTACACATGTGTGTATCATGCATAATAGATAAAGTTAACTTAAATCTTGTTGATCAAAAATATTTTACACATCTACACTATACACAAGAATCTTATATTATGCTTATCTACATGACTCTATCATTACTTTAGTACTGCATTGAGCACCTTGTCACCATTAAATCTTTCCAAATGCTATATATAGATAGTAATACATTCGATAGTTTGTTTGGATGCAAAAAGATAAAACCTATTTTAGCTTTATACCCCATGGCTGGATTGTAACTTTATCAAGAAATGTTTACAAAAAAAATTATCATGAATTGTAGGAGAATATGAAAGTACTTTCCAACATGATCTTGCACTATGATGATCAAAAGGCACGACTGAAGAATGAGAATGATGAACTTAGGAGGAAAATAGCCAATCTCACTGAGAAATACGACAAAAAAGCTGGTAAATACGATGAATCAAATAAGAAATCTTGCAAGCACTCTTAGCTCATGTCTAACCATAGTATTGATATTTTTCTGATAGCTCAAGTGGAGATAAGGAGGCAACAATTGTGGGAGTTGAGAGAGCTCTACAATGTGCAAAAGACAAGTCTCATGCGACAAGAGAAGCAGCAAGTACAACAATTTCAGCAAACTCAACTAATACCTCCACAGCCATCCCAACCTTTTCCATATGATTACTTTTTTCTTTCTAACGTCTTCTTTTAGAACTCCTAACTTAGAGGCTTTAAAATGACTTTTAATCCTAATCTATGGCTACACACATGTATTATATATATATATGAACATATGCATATATGGGAGTGGGGGGAGTAGCATTGGTGTGTGTATTTTGGACTTATTCCTTATGAATGGTTTTGTTTGATTTTTTAATTTTCTTTTTTAACATGTTGCAATGCCTTAAATGTAAATGGTAGTTAGAGAAATTTTGATTTGAGTAGAAAACAGAGCCGTAGACCTTTGGTTGACTCAACTAGTTCAGATTTAAATGAAGTATTATGGAGGTAAACATGAAGATTATTAATTCGATTATATTATGTATAGGGTGGGGACAATGTATATTAATGCCATAGTCGTGGTTGATTGAAGTTCACTTTATTGTCCATCAAGGACTAGCATATTTATTTGTACTTTTTCTTTTCCACCCATTGGATCAAAGAAATTTACTCTTAGGAGACCAATCTAATAAGATGTTGAAAGGATCTAATGGTCTATATCTTCTCATAGTGACATAAGAAAATTGAAAGCGAAATTCTTTTCATAAAGTCTTTTTAAAAATTTTATGGCAATATACTTTCTTAAAGGAATAAGAAAAGCTTAGAATTTTGAACTGCAAAAACACATTTCTAGCTTTCCTTCCATCCATTATAACAATCTAAAATATTACTCAAAAAGATTTATTCAATACATAGCAATATGAGACCAAATATATTTTCACATGAGCTCTCATATGCTCCCCTGAGCTCTAGCTTCCTCATTAGGCTGGGGTTGAAATCCAATCATAAATACCATGATCACTCATGGTACTTTATAAAAGCATATATTGTCGAGCTTCAATTTGATATAAGTTATAAACTAGATCAATTTTTGTATCATTTATAACAACATAGGACCTCAACCAATTTAAAAAAGACTAGTCTAAAGTTATTATTTAAGTTCTTTTAGCCTTATTTAAGTACTTGTATTCTACTTAGCTCATAATCAAAGTGAGACTAAATACACATAAGTACATATTTTTACACATGCAATAACAGAATCTTATCTAAAAAAACTAACTATAAGATATTATTTGAATTTTTTAGTCCTATATAAATATTCAATATCTATTTAGTTAATATGTGCTTAAGCACATGCCCTCATAGATCCTCACATGCACTTCTCCTCTTTAAGCCCTAATACGATTATCAGACTAATTAAGATCCTAAAATATAATCTAAATTTAATCATAATATCACAATCAATCCATAATTAGCTCCAAAAGGGCCCAAGCTATAATACCTCCTAGTCTACCTGGATTATAAGCTAGATCTGTTTAGATATTATTTATAACAATCTCAGATTTTATCCAAAAAAACTAACAAAAAGTTGTTATTTAGATTTCTTGATCCTATATAAGTACTTAAGATTTATCAATAGACAGTCAATGCAGATTATATACATGCTTGCATGTATGGGCCCTTATACATATAAAGCAGCAAACTTTATATATATGGGGAGAGAACAATACAAAATTAGAATCTTAAACCATCTCAAAAGATAAGCTCTTGGAAAAAAGATGCCAACTAACAAAATTGAAGGACAAATCTAGAACTCATCTGAGGGCAAGCCTTTTAAATATAGATTGAACCTTATATTGAATTAGTATTAGAAGTTATTTTTTCAATTATGAAAGCAATCTAAATAAAATAAAATGAGCGTAAAAAACTTCCAACAAAAATTGGTGAACTCAAATGTAAAGGGAATCACAAACATACGTGCAGACTCTTTTCCAAATAATGAATTTTGGACTAGGTGTTCAAGAGTAGAATAAAACAAAATCATAATCAATACAACTTTCCTATTAATTTGTCAATCAAAAAATTACTTTATAAATTTCATGGCACCATTATCCTTTTCTTTCCAAGTTAAATTTTTGGACTACAATATCAAATCTAAATAAGGCCAAAGAAAGTAATAGAAAATCAATGTTAAAGATCGTAAGTTCTTCCCTTTATTTTTTCAATATATATGGTACCATGATAGTTAAAACATCTATCAAGACAAGCTGGGTTAACATCTTTCCTTCTCTTCAATTCAAATAATGATGATAATTAAAGAAAAACTTACTGCAAGAATATTATTTAACATGTTGGATGGAAGCATTGATAATTTAGCATCGAAGAGAGCATGACCTCTTGAGCATATGTCGAGATAATAAAAATATCATCCAATAATCATTCAACTACATTAGTACTGGCTCCAACTTAATCAATTAATAATTAGAAAATACAGTTTAAATATATTTCTGAATCTTTTATCCACAATATGCACATGTAATTGTAAGCTCCAATTGTCAATATGCAACTTGTACCTAGGGTTGTTACTTCAACATATAAACCATTTGGCATGATCCTAAATTGGACCTACCTTCAACCTGACAATGAATGAGTTGTGTATGGATCTACCATTAAACTAGTTGAAATTTTTAGGTTGGATTCAGATCTCAAAGCCTACTTGACTCGATCTAGATTAGGACCTGCATAATTATCTAGTATTACGTACTTACACATACATACATACATATATACACACATATATACATACACATATATATAAACAAATATGTACATAAATGATATTAGTTCTTTTATATATCCTTTAATTTCTAAACTCCTAACATTATGAAATTTTCTACTATAATTTAGATAGGGAGGTTAAAAAAAGTAATGATGTGTTAGAATGAAATATTTCTAATGGACTTTAAGTAAAGTATATTTTTGCAATTTTTAATCAATCATTATTATATAGTTAATTACAAAGTGCATTTTGTTTATGATTTAATTTTTTGTAGTATATATTGGATATTCCATTGATAGACCTCTCAAAACATGGATTCTTTAGCTTGATTAATAATTCAAGTAAATATTTGATACCTAATTTATACTCAAACTCGACCTCAAATAGACTCGAACCTCATGCATATTTTTATTAGCCAAACTTAGATCAGATCAAATCTTTCAATGGACTAGGTATGGAAGAAAAGTTAGACCTGGAGCATTAAGAGGTTTGGATTTGGATATAGTGAATCCTAGATTTGATCTGATCAGGTCGCACTTGTACAAGTTGTAACATGAAACCCTAGTTACTATATAGGTCCCATCGGATATTTTTCTGATGGCCTACATTGAATACCAAAAGAACTCTACAACGATAATAATGTTAGGATCAATGCATTCTTTATATAATCTCGTTCCAGCTTTTCTTCTCGAAGCATCTTTTGGTTAATGTATGTTACGACAAAGTAGAAATAAATTCGAAAGATTCAATGCATTTTCTAGAGAATGCGTTATTCTATAAGATGACAGCAAAGGAGAGGGCTGAGAACCAAGAGCTTGTTCAATGAAACTTATACTGCATTGCATAGTAGTATCGCCTATCAGCAATGGTGATACAACAGCTAATATGGAAGGTAGAATATGGTATAGGAGGAAGAAGAAGAAGAAGACCACAACTTATGATGCTTATTATGGAGTTGCAAGGATGACACTAGTGAAGATTGATAATGTTTTGAGGACCAGAGTTCGATCCCATATGCTTTCTAAGAGGTATGCATTTCATTCTCAAAAAAGGAGCAATAATTCTTATGTCCTAAACCATACAGAAGGATGGGTTTTGGTTAAAGTTCTATTCAACTACTTAAGCCATCACTATTGTTGCTGCTATATCAAGGAATCATGATGCTTATTCTTGAAATTACTTTCACCACCTAATCAATATATTCTTCTTTTCTTATCTTGTCTTTTTTCTTAAAATTAATAATTTTTTTTCACATTCTATTCGATCTCAATTCTTCACACTTCTTAAGTTTAATTATAGCAATACAATTCTTTGAGAAAATTATGTAGCATCACAAACTTTAAATGGTTAATCTATTGATTATTGATCATTGCAGATTTTTTTAATTGACGGAGTGGTAAATTCTCTTCAGAGTATTATTAGTTTGTTATAGACCATTATTATTCTTGAAATGATTTCTAAATACTATCCTTGTTGTTATTATGTATTAGACATAATTTTAGTATCATTATAATTCATTCATATAAAACACAGTCATAATCTATATATACATGCATAAGTATGTACATATATCTACTTGCATACATACCTACCTACCTGCATATATATATATATATATATATATATGTACGAATGTACATGCATGAGCAATGAGCATGTGTGTCTATATATATATATTGGATATTCAAAATTACATAATATATCGAGAAAATTAAAAAAAGGAGAATTATATATAAATATAGGGGACATACAATGTAAAAAATGAAAACATAGTTATGAGAAGTGATAATTTTTCATTTTTTAAATTTTTTGGGTAAAGATAGAAAATTTTCACTTGACATGATAGTTTGAAGCTTGTTTTAATGTAATCTAAATATCCTTTTTAACCGAATGGTGGACCCATCCAAAATTTATTTAAACAAGAAAACTAGCTACAGCTTAGCTGATCGAGAAGATTACAATGTCTCTAAAAGATTAGAAACAAAATAAAAGCTATTAGTAAATATTGGATTGGAGGAAGATCAGTCCTTGAATAGTTGGATGCAATGCCTTAGGACAGCATGGCAAGAGGAAGTAGAGCTACCTACCATTTGCCCTTCGACATCATCAAACCTTTATCCATTTTTCTTAACAGTTTGAATCAGTTTATCACCAAGTTTTGATCAGACAGGCATGCAATTAATTCGATATGTTAATTAAAGGAAAGTGGTGCAACTAGCAGTCCAGCATATTGGCAAAGTTCCTTGCAGACATCTCATCACATCCCAATGCAACCCAGTGCAACCATGGAGGATTTAGAATAATAGATAGAAAGCCTAGACATAGATCTATAGCAATATGAGATAAGTTTCATAGAGAATAGCATATTCTTTTAGAGATTTCATAAAGATAATTGTAGAAATCTAAATGTCATGTAGTACTATCTCAATCTGAATAGTTTCCTCATAGAGCTTAGAGATTGCATAATTACCATTGACCAGGTGGCTCTCAATTCAAATTATGGATGAATCACCCATGGATGCCTAATTAAATCATGAAATTAAAACTAAAGATGATAAGCAACTGAGATTGTATCAGAATTAATTCACAAGAACGTTAGAGTGAATGATTCAAAGAACCACTACATAGATAAGCATGAAATGAATGTGTATTACATCAAACTATATATGCATGAAAGTAGTTATTGCAAATGGTTTTAAATTCTTTGTTTTATCATTAACTCTTAATTACTTTATTTATTCATAGTAATTATTTTGAGAAGTTGTTATTAGAGACAGTTGTATCTTGGTTTTGCAATTAATTTATTCTCCCCCTTCAAATTTATCCAAAAACAAAACGATCCATAGCTCACTAAATTTACCAAGCCATTAAAGTGTGCGTTACAATATAATTAAATTCCCTGATTATTTCTCTCCATAATAGTTTTCTCTAGATAACCATGAACTAATAATTGCATCTGTTGTCCCATCGTCGATGACATTATCTCCCAAACACCACATGATGGTCTCTATGCGGGTGACCTATTGGCCATTTTCTAGAAGCCATTCAAATACTGAAAGTTGATTTAATCTCTGCATAGAAACCTCCATATGAGAATCCAAAGAATAGTAGTTTCCATTCAATCACCTTCTACACAGTCTTTGAACCTAAACAAATTAAAGATGCATTAATGGACAGATATAACATTAATTTTACAAAAAAAAAAAAATTCTGAAAGGAAATATTCCCTTTTGCCTTATTTAAACTCCCTCGGGGAGGACAAGGGAGGTAAGAGACTAGTAGTAAGAGAGAAGAAGGACTAGAATCCAAGTTACTAGCCATGTACATGTTCTGTCTTCTGTTTCGTTTCTTAATCTCTTGCATATTTCCATTGTTATCTGACTGTCGCATCATTTGATAACTTACAGCTATTTTATTTATAAACTCCATGTTTATAGGGCCGGAATGATGGAACAACTAGAGCAATCCCTCCGTCCTGAACAGAGCTCAGTTGATCCAAGGAGAAAAAGGCTGATGATGCAACTCGAAGAACTGAGCAAGAATCTACCACGGCCCGGCGAAGGGCGAAGCCGTAGCAGGACAGGGTGGAAGGGAAAGAAACCACAAGGGCCAGAGGAAAGAAACACAGCGGGAGATCATAAAAGTCAGGCTTCCAGTTCACATTCATCAGAACAGCCTCTCGATTCCAAGAGGCTAAGAAGGTGAGCTTAAGAAAGACTAGTTGGAGCCATTTTCTTTTCTTTTATCTATTGGGGTTTCAATTTCTTTTCTACTTTGATTTCTTCAAGGAGAAAGAAAGCAATTGCATTGAGATTGTAGACTCATCGATATTGGGTTTTATAGGCTTAAGAACAACAGGGAATCCTGCAAGAGATCCTGGCTCAGGAGGGAACTGAAGAAGTTTGACCTCGAGGACACACTTCAAGGGCTGAAGGTGAGGGCAGTTATGCAAAACACTGGATGAGTTGTTATATGTGTACATGCAAAATTATGTAATAATTGTAATTTATTTAATTGGATTTAATTATTTAAGTGAAAGGAGATCTCATGGCAAATAATAGGTTATTTTGTTTTTATTTGCCACTTCGCAGTTAATATTACTCATGATGTTGGATGGTATGTTGTCGTTAGATCACTACCAGTAGTACGTACAATGGGTTAAAAACAAGATGTTCTTAGTATTTTTATTAGACAAGGAAAACATTTTTTCTTTCCTTTCCTCTAATGCAAGTGGTTTAAATTGAATGTTCGATAAATATTTTTTTAATTAGCGATACTTAAAAAAGAGAATTGATTATTATGGATAAGTTTGTATAAAATGCATGCACCATTATATTCATTGATACTGTAGTCTTTAATCCACGCAGGTATATATTATACTTGCGGATGTTTCATACATTTAACCTGAATCGAATAGTTTGAAAATATATTCTCCATTTTGTTGTTCATGAGAAAATTAACAAACTAGAGAACATTACCAATTAAATGGTGCACTAAATGCAATATTATTAACAAATCATTCTGAATTCTATATTATGTATACTAAGATGTGCTCAACAACATACACACGTGAAAAGACCAATTATAATCCACAGCTAGGGATGTAACCTTACAAACAAAGATTGTTTTGAGTTGCAGAGGAAAGTTGAGCTACTACGTGGTATGGTTGCCTACTATACCCATCGACAGGCAGAAGTAGAGACGAAAAACAAAGAACTTCAAAGCAAATTAACCAATCTTCTTCGTGACAGCCATATCAAAGAAGGTAAATATAATAAATCATATGAAACTCACAAGCATACATTTTAACTTAGGTCTAATCACAAGAAATGAATGGTTTTGCAGCTAAACGGGAGACATTGGCACAAGAACTGCAGCAACTAAAAGAGCTCCATGGAATACAGCAGAAGATTCTGATGCAGCAGTCACAGCAAGCCCAACAATCCCAACAGAATTTTAAGATGCCTCTCCAAGCCTTCCAACCAAGTCCAATCGACAACTTTAGGGATACTAACATTTTCTTCAAGAAACCTTGAGGCTTTAGTTAGAGTTGCATTCACTCCTTTGGACCTCTATGGCCACCTTTATGTCTGTTGTAAAATGTTTTTTTTTTTTTCTTAAGAAAATGTCGGTAAAATGTTGTATACGTGAAAATTTAAATGATTAATTGAATTATTTATATTTATATGATATGGGTGCTTCCACTGTTGGTTTGTTTACGTCAATTTATTATATTTTTAAAATAAAAGTGCTAATTATCAATTAAGATTTTATGAAATCAAATGGGAGGTGTCCATCTCCAAAGTTATCTTTTGGCCCTTTGTCTGCATGCAATTTAATGATTACATAATGTTAACCAATCCCCTACTTTGATGGTCATTTATCTTTGGTGACCCATAATACAAAGTATTAATTAAATGAGCACAACTGTATATAACGTATAACTAAAATAAGGCATAAATGCATATAAAATAATATATATAGAAACATATGTAATTATCCAACAAGA
Source organism: Elaeis guineensis (assembly GCF_000442705.2). Taxonomy (NCBI): domain Eukaryota; kingdom Viridiplantae; phylum Streptophyta; class Magnoliopsida; order Arecales; family Arecaceae; genus Elaeis; species Elaeis guineensis. The sequence continues at coordinate 126,661,871 of NC_025997.2, read as the reverse complement.
ATGAAATGCGACGCCACGGGATGCAATTCACAGAATTATAATCAAATCAAGACAAAAAGAATGATTTTTATATAATAATCCTTTTCTCTTCATGCTTGTGTATGCTGTAAACAGTTTAGTCCGAAGTACGACCCACGGTCTCATTTTTTTTGGTACGAACTGCGGGTGTGGAGAAGTGACGCCACTTGAGACGTCATGCGCTATGAGATACGCCGTAATAGCTCGAGACCAAGGATAAACCCCGATCTTCAATTTGATTTATTATATATAAATTTAAATTTAAATTTAATTAATTTAGATTATAAATAAATTAATTTATTTAATTTATTTAATTTATTTAATATTTAAATTGAATTTAAATTTCAAATATCTGAATCATTTAATATTTTTAATTAATTTAATATTCAAATCGAATTAAATCAAATAATTTATTTAACTTATTTAATCTGTTAAAATCTATTTAATCTGTTTCTGATCCATTTAGTCTAACATATTTTACATATTTAACTAATTTAATTTAATTTAATATATTTAATAAATAAATTAAATATATTATATTAAATTATCTATTTAAAAAATAGATCGATTTGATCCCATCCATACCCACTCAATTACCACTCCTAGCTGCAGTCACGAGCACGATGACCTCCCTATTTTTTCAAAAAAATTGGACCCTCCTACTTGGAGCACTACTTTTGGATGCAACCTAGAGGATGACCAATAGCCCCTGAGTCCTCAATCTAAATAAAACTGGTGCCAAGTGAGGGATAAGTAACCAGTCGTTCCCACCCATCCCTCCATGTGGCAACTTCTTATGGTGTTATCGTAACAGTGCAATCGAGTTATAGGATATGTAGTAGATTAAATCTATCCAAAAATTTTTTCTTGACATAGTTCTGAATCTAGCTATAATTGCTGCAAGCTCACAATCAAGGAAAGTTTCACTCCTGGAAAGCTGGACAATGCACCGCACGAGGAGCCTAAAACAGCTCATTACGGACCTTGTCCATCAGTTGAAAAATGCGATGTCATCTACCTCACAACGAATTAATGGGACCTCTTGTAAATAACTTTGGGGTCCAAAGATGGCTGGCATGCGCATGCCAAGGTCACTCAAGCCCCAAGATACAACCCTTGCAACAACACCTATACTTCAAATACTCTAAATATATTGTTACCAAAAAATACTCTAAATATATGATACCGTATGCTAAAGCCTTCCATTTCATCAAAAAAGAAGAAGCAATTGCTTAAACCTTCAAAGTGTCATTTAATGCCAAAAAAGATAAGTGGCGAGAAATTATAGATTGAGTCCAGAAGGATTTTTGATTTATTGTTGGAATCAAAACTGAAATGAATTGGAATATTAATCGGAATGGCCATATCTCCCAATATATTTTGTTTCATGATCAAAATTGAAATCAAATTGAAATGGAGTTTGCATACTAAGAAAAAGTAGGGATTAAGTTTGGAGAAATTAGGATAATTTTTTTTTTTTTAGAATCAAAATAGGAATGAAACTCTCACAGTCAAATGGTTGGAATTGAAACCACTAATTAATTCACATTTTCATCCCAAATTCCAACTTTTTCCAATCCAACATACTCAAATGGTTGGAATTGAAACCACTAATTAATTCACATTTTCATCCCAAATTCCAACTTTTTCCAATCCAACATACCCCGGAAGCATCACATTTATGATCTAAAATTGATAACTAAGAAATACATACAAATTTTATAGAGGCAGACTTAGATAAGATTAATCAGATTTGAGCTAAGATACAGTCAAGTCAAAACCAGATAATGAGATATCAATGATTCAAGCTGTTGGATGTAGTCTACTATCTCAACATTACTTACACATCAAAAATTATATGATTCGAAGACCCCTGACCTATGCATCAAGTGATCAAAAAAATATCTAATTTAATTTTATTTAGGCTGTCTAATTTTTGATTTCTTGATGTATATGATAGGAGTCTGTAAATCATATCATTTTTTATGTATAAATATTTTTATTGTAGATCACATTCAACGGCTTGGATTATTAATATAGGACTTTTATTATAGAGTTTTGACCTGACTGAATATGAGTTCGAATCTGATCGATCTGATTCTAGTCTGATTCAATTTTACATGAGCCAAACATGTTGCACCTTAATATGATGGTATCTATTACATCTCTCTCCAATCCATCCGAGCTATTCATCTTCTTATTTTATGTGGAATGACTCTAAAATTCTTAGCCAATACAAACTTCTAGAATCACCACTAATACCATTCTCCATCAATAACACAAATTGGAGAGACACACCTTTAACAAATCAACTTATTCGACCTAGAACATCATGCAAGTTTTCAAAGTTAGCCCCATTCAACCGTAACTTAGCTTCAAATATCAAGTGCATATTTGATTGGAAGAAGTTGGACTCTAAAATGAGAGCGGAAATAAGTGACTCTCATTCTGACTATTTGGTTGCGAGGAGTTTCATACACATTTCAATTTCAAGGAGAATAAGAATATTTTAATCCTCCAAAATTCAATCTTTATTTTTTTTAAGATTCAAATTATATTCTAATTTTAATTTTTTTTTATTTCAATCATAAATCAAATATATCAAGAGCTACGTCCACTTAATTTTTTATTTTAATTTATTTTAATTTTAATTTTAATTCTAACTTCAATTACAAATCAAACGTGCCCTGAATCGATTAAAACTTCTAGCAATATAGTCGCACTCTACATATTCTTCTCGCATAATTCTAAAAATTACTTGATTTTAGATAATCACATAATTTTAAAAATTATAAGATAACTCATGATATTTTTCTTCGTTGACGTAATTTTATGATAATTTTCTTTATTACTGTGATTCTGTATCAGCCTGTGAAGGCCCAGCCCGAGGGATTCTGACTTCTCGCGGCGGCAATGGCGTGCCTCCCCCCATCGACTGAAGGGAAAAAATAAATAAATAAATAAATAAATAAAGAAAAGAACCCAAACCCTCCCTTTTCCTTCCCTGTTTCGTGTAACAGAAGCCTCTCCCCCTCTCCCGTGCTCTCTCTTCCTCCCATCATCTCTCTCTCTCACACTCTGTCTCTCTCACTTCCTCTCCGCGCACTCCCTCTCTCCCGCTTTCTCTCTTTCTCTCTCTTCTCTCCATCTCCTGTGCCTCCTCTTCCTCTCCGTGCTCTCCTGCACTCTCTCCCTCTCCCGTGTTCTCCCCCTCTCTCCCGCTTTCTCTCTTTCTCTCTCTTCTCTCCCTCTCCCATACTCTCTCACTCTCCATCTCCCAAGCTTCCACCCTCCCCCCCAAACACAAAACTGTGTGCGTGGGTGTGTGCCTGTGTTGTGTGAGTGGGAAATAGGGATGGCAATGGGTAGGATTTGGGTCGGGTAGTATACTACTCATCTCCAAACTCGAACTTAATACCCTATACCCAAACCCTACCCGATACCCAATCGGGTAAGAAAAGAGATACCCATCTCCATACCCAACGGGTTCGGGGATACCCGTGGGTAACCCATTTCCACATACCCAACCCATACCCGCCCCATACCCAACCCATACCCGTCCATTCTATACCAAAAAAAAAAAGTAAAATAATTTTATGCATATTATCAATCAAAAATAGAATTACCAATTATATATATATACATACATACATACGCACATACACACTTCTAACACACACACACATACATACATGCATACATATATGCATGCATACATATACATACATACATATATATAATTTTATATATATATAGAGAGAGAGAGAGAGAAAGAGAGAGAGAGATCATATATATGTGTGTGTGTGTATATATGTGTGTGTGTGTGTGTATATATATGTATATATATATATATGTATATGTATATGTATATGTATATGTATATGTATATGTATGTATATATATATATATATATATATATATATATATATATATATATATATATATATATATATATATATATATATATATGTATGTATATATATATATATGTATATATATATATGTATGTATATGTATATATATATTCGGATATGTATATATATATATATAGTCAGATATGGGTTCGGGTATGGGTTCGGGTATTATCCATACCCATAGGTTCGGGTTCGGGTTCGGATAGAAAATAGCACTATCCATACCCTACCCATATCCGTACTATAGTTTTCGCATTTTACCCAAATCCGAACCCAAACCCGGTCAAACCTTATTTTTCGGGTTTGACTGGGTTCGGGTAGGGTGTATACCCATCGGGTCGGATCAATTTTGCCATCCCTAGTGAAAAACAGAGAATAAGAAAGATAGAGAAAGAGGAAAAAAAAGAAGAAGAAAGAAAGGTGGGGGGATCTCTCTTTCTCTATCTCTTTCCCGTGTCTCCCTCCCTCCCTCCCCTCCCACGGTGCGTGCGTGTGCGTGCGTGTGTGTTGGGTTTGGTGTGGCTGGAACAAAGGAGAAGAAATCTCTCTCTCCTCTCCCCTTTCGTGCGTTGGTGTGCGTGTGAGTGGGTTAGGACAAGAGAAAGAAAAAAAAAAATCGATCCCTTCTTTCTGATCGCTGACGTGGATGATGGTCGCTACCGTGGATAAGCCCTTGTACAGGTAAAATTAACTACCTTTTATATTTATTTGGATTAATTTTAATTAAAAACTAATGAGTAAAAATAATATAGTTAATTTTTATTATAAATTAGTAGATAATGAAATGAGTAGTGTGATAAAAAATAAAAATTTTAAATATTAAAATAGAGAAAATTTGAAAAGAGGGATGTTTTGTATTTGGGGATGGATTAATCCTATCCAGAGTTAGTTGGTGAATTTTAGTTCCGTAATGTCTAGGCAATTTAACCTAAAATTTTAACAGGAGATTGTTGACCCATGAGTCAACTTGAGAGTAAGATTTGAGAATTTTTGGATGAATTTAGCTAGAATAAATAATTAATGAAAAGAGACTATTATAAAGGAGAAAGATGAAAGAGAGGTTGCAGTATTCTCTCTTCTCTTTCTTTTTGTTTCCCAAAATAGAGATATTTTGGAAATTAATGAGATCTAAGAAAATTAAAAAAGTCATTAAGAAGTAGTTTAAAATCATGTTGTGGGTTATTAGCTTAGCCGTGGTCGTGAATTATCAGGTTTCAATAAACTATGATAGAGTGAGTAGTTGTTTGCTGTCAGCATCTTGGAGGTAAATAATAGTTACATTTTATGATTAATTGATCTGAATTAAATAGATCTTTATATCACCTTTTGACACAATTCAAATTATTGTAGGTATCTCTAATATATTATCATGATCGATCTGAATCAAATGTGCATTATCATATTCAGTTAAAGTAATATCGATTATTATAAAGATATTTAAATCGATTATGCATGACATTATTATATATCATCTCTATGACACGATTCAAATTATGATAAGTGATATTTTATATTTCATCATGATCCATCTGAATCAAGTGGTAATCATTTTATTTATCTGGAATGATACAAACTATTGTATATACAATCAGATCGGATTGTGTATGAAATTACTGTATATCACCTCTTTGATATGATGTAAATCACTTAATTGATTATCGATTTAATTATTCTTGAAATATATATACTATGATACATTGATTAGTGAATTAAAGCTTATGAGTTGAATTAGATGACTTTACATGCTATGATCAGATCAGGCTTGATAAATTATGATTATAGCCTGTTGGAATACATATATCATAGTTGTATCAAGTTATATTGAAGCCATATAAAAGACATATAAAAAAGAAGACATTCTTGACTTATATATAGTTATTGATATATGTATCATCTGACTCTCAACCTACTGTGTATGATGTCCGAACTTGAGAAGTCCATCACGGAACGTAAGCATGGACTTGAGATACCCATCATGGAGCGTAAGCGTGGACTTGAGATGCCCACCATGGGGTGTAAGCGTGGATCTGGAATGTCCACCATGGGGCGTAAGCATGGACCCTTTTGAGATCCTTTGCTATGGAGAATATCATGGCACCACAATAAGAATTGAGAGCAAAAAGAAGTCAGTACACATGCTTAAATATAGTATTATAAAACTATATATATATTATATATATATATATTGAACTTTTGTACTATATACTGATTTCCATATTCACTATAATTATGGATTTTTTGACAAAAAATGTTAACTGCCAAAATTTTTTGAGAAAAAAAATTTCCTCAAAAAATCTCTGGTAAAAATAATTTGTGAGGGATTTTCTAAGGGATTTGTCCCCCACAAATGAGTTCTTAGAAAAAATTTTGATGAAAAATATTTTCTCAAAAAATCCCTTGAAAATTATTTTTACGAGGGATTTTTTTCTCATAAATAAGTCTTAGTCAAAAAAAAATTTGATGAAAAATATTTTCTTAAAAAATCTCTCAAAAATTATTTTTGTCAGAAATTTTTTGAGGGATTGTTTCCACATAAATGAGTTCTTAGGAAAAAAATTTTGATGAAAAATATTTTCTCAAAAAATCCCTCAGAAATTATTTTCACGAGAAAATTTTTAAGAGATTTTTTTCTCATAAATGAGTTTATAGTTAAAAAATTTTGATGAAAAATATTTTCTCAAAAAATTCTTCAAAAATTATTTTTGCGAGCAATTTGCCAACGGATTGTTCCCTCATAAATGAGTTCTTATGAAAAATATTTTGATAAAAAATATTCCTTTAGAAAATCACTTAAAAATTATTTTTGCAAAAAAATTTTTGAGAAATTTTTTTCTCATAAATGAGTTCTTAGTTAAAAAATTTTGTTGAAAAATATTTCTTCAAAAAATTCCTCAGAAATTATTTTACGAGGGATGTTTCGAGGGATTTATCCCTCATAAATGAGTTCTTAGAAAAAAATTTTGATGAAAATAATTTCATCAAAAAATCCTTTGAAAATTATTTTTGTGAGAAATTTTTGAAAAAATTTTTTTCTGATAAATGAGTTTTTCTGTTAAAAATTTTTGATGAAAAATATTCTCTCGAAAAATTTCTCAAAAATTATTTTTTTGAAGGATTTTTCAAGAGATTGTTCCCTCATAAATGAGTTCTTAGTGAAAAATTTTGATGAAAAATATATTTTTTTTAAATTCTAAAAGAATAATTTTTGAAGGATTTGTCAAAAAAAATTTTCCTCATCAATGAGTTCTTAGTAAAAAAATTTTAATGAAAGATGTTCCTTTGAAAAATTTCTTGAAAATTATTTTTGTGAAAAATTTTTCAAGAGATTTTTTCTTATAAATAAGTTTTTAGTAAAAAAATATTGATGAAAAATATTTCCTTGAAAATTTTCTCACAAAAATAATTACCAAGGGATTTTCTAAGAGATTCTTTCCTTACAAATGATTCCTTTTATAAGATTTTGATTAAACAAATCCCTCGAAAAAATCCTTAAAAAATCAATTTTTGAGGGATATTCCAAGCGATTTTAAATAAATTATTTTCACATATTCTTTTTCGAGAGACTTTTCTAGGGATTCTAAATAAATTATTTTTTATATTAATTTTTCATGGGATTTTTTTATGGATATCAAAAATTATTTATTTAAATAGTTTTTCAAGAAATTTTTTGAAGGAACACCAATAAATTATTTATTTAAATGGTTTTCTAAGAGCTTGTTTGAGGGATTTCAAAAAATTATTTATTTTAATGGTTTTTTGAGGGATTTTACTGAGGGATTGCCAATAAATTATTTTTTAATTGGTTTTCCAAGGAATCTCTAAGGGATTGCTAATGAATTAATTATCTAATATATTCTTAGCTGTTAACTATCTAGTATGTTCTTAATATTTATTAACTCTTACATATCTTGATTGTATATGCATAATTAACAGCTAGAAAGTAATATATATTGATTATTGAATATGCCGTATTCATCTTAATTATTATTGAAGTAGGGTCAATTAGACGGATTTGGATATGAATTTTTGATGCTTTTGTTGTCTCCGATTCAGATAGATTTGGTTGAGTCGGATTGGATTCGAATAATTTTTTATGTAATTACTTCTATTTTATTTATTAATTATTTTATACTAATTATTATTACTATATATACTAAAATGTATCAATTTTTTATTATTCATAGCTAGTTTCTTAGTCATTTTACCATTACATATTGAAAGTTATATATTAAATTTGAATTTTTATTTTTACAAATATAAAAGCATGTCAAGCGGTAGAAGTACACTTGATGGACATCATTATAAGACTACCATTATGGATAAATTTTTATTTAGTCAATACATTAGAATTGAATTTTGACTATTTTATTACATTAAAAATTATACAAAAACTATTATAAATATTATCTTATCTTGTGCCCTAAGGACACATATTAGAAAAATCCATATATATATATACACACACACAAGAGTTACTTAATTGAAATGTATGAGAGTTAATTTAGATATAGTAATTAATATGTATTCATAATCGATAGTTAGATTTTTTAAATTAAGAGTTAATTAATAGTTAGAAAGGAATTTGATTTTTTCACGGCGACACCAAATGCGGACACGAACAAGAGAATGGACTAACAGACATTAGCAATAGGTCTCGATATTAGAGAGAATTACAAAGGATACCAGTGATTTGTAATGACAGGAGGTTCCCAATTAGACTAAAATTGAGATCATATGGGTTTGGGCTAATGGGTTTGGCCCTAACTTAACTTCAATAGGTGGCTTCAAATTTTGGATCAAAAAGACTCGCACCACCCTTCCACCCAACCCCTCTCTCTCGTTTGCATCAAAAAACAAAAAAGAAAAAAAAATGTCTTACGTTGATCGTCGCCCTCCCCCGACCCCCCGCCCTCTCTCTCTCTTTCTTGCTCTCACTCTCGCTCGACGGTCGGCGAGTCTTCACTCCCACATCCCCACCCCCCCGACCCCTCGCCCTTTCTCTCTCTCAGTCAGCGACCGATGCATCCTCACCCCCCTCCATCTTCCTCTCTCTCTCTCGCTCTTGCTCTCGCTCAGCATAACCCTAGCTGCCAAAATTAACTTCCTTCCCCTCCCCCCTCTCTCACTCTCTCGCTTAGCGACCGACGGGTCCTCACTCCCCCTCCATCCTACTCGGCCATCGCCATCATCCCTGTTCAGCCGCTCCAAGCATCCCTGTTCGGCCGCTCCAAGCCTCCCACCCGACCAAGACCCCTGAGCATAGAAACTAAGCAGAGGTTTCCCCTTTTTTTTCTTTCCTTTTCATTTCTTTTTCTTTTCATTTCATTCTATTTCTTTGGTTTTTCTCATTTATTTTTTTCTCCTTTTTATTTCTTTTTCTTTTCATGATTTTAGATTTTTATATAATTTCATATTTTTATCTGTTATATATATATATATATATATATATATGGAATGAAGAAGAATGAACTTTGGGGAAGGAATTGTGCCTTCCCATTGGTTGCTATGGATTTGCTTGATTGCATGTTGCGAAGTAATGGGATGTAAAGATGATTACTTATTTCTTTATTGCATTAGAAAATGATAAAATTTTATTGTTGATTAACTTGTATGTTATATTTTTGGCAGAATATGGACATCTGCTATTGTCGTAGTTGGATATATAATAGATTTTTATCGGACCAAAAGTATTATACAGATGAGTTTCTAATGAGGGTGGAATGGTTTGTTCATTTTGCATGCCGATAACCTATAACTTTGAGTGAGAAAAAAATTAAGTGTCCTTGTTTCAAGTGCAAAAATATAAAATACTTGACTATAGAGGAAGTGAAGGTACATCTTTATAAAAAAGATTTCAAACTTGACTACTGATATTAGACAGAATATGGAAAATATGAACCAATTATAAATTATGGTGTTGATCAAATGTAGTTTGTTGGTTCAAGTACTACTTAATTTAGTGCTCCTAGTTGTGGTCAATTTGGCAATAATAAGCAAATCAATATGTATGAAGCTATAGTTTTTGATGCTATTGGGCCGAATTTTGGAGATATTTATAACAGCAACGTGGATGCTCACCAGAATAGGAATGCTCCAAATTATGTAGAGAAGCCTCCAAATAGGGAGGCTGAAAGGTTTTACGAGATGCTGTGTGCAGCACAACAACCGCTGTGGCCAGGTTGTACTAGTCACTCAAAGTTATCAGTTGTAATTAGAATGATGAGTATCAAGTCTAATAACAATATGTCTCAATATTGTTTTAATCAATTTGAAGGGCTTATGACAGAGATAAGCCTTGTCGGTAACCTAATACCTCCTGACTTCTATAAGATAAATAAATTAGTTTCGAAGCTTAGCCTATATACTAAAAAAATAGATTGTTGCTTCAATGGGTATATGTTGTATTACAAGGATGATAAGTCTTTAACTGATTGTAAATTTTATGGTCATGCTCGATACAAACCAGATAGGATGAGAAGTGAGAATCATAAACAAGTACCTTACAAGATGATGTATTATTTGCCACTCATTCATAGACTTAAGAGGCTTTATACCTCGAGTAGATCGACTGGACACATGAGATGGCATTATGAGAATAGACAGAAATAAGATATTTTATGCCACCCATCAGATGGAGAAACATGGAAATATTTTGATTGTGCATATCCTGAGTTTGCATCAGAGCCAAGAAATGTTAGACTTGGATTATGTGCTGATGGCTTTACTCCATACAGTCTATTTGCTTCACCGTACTCCTGTTGGTCAGTAATTTTACACCTTACAATCTACCTCCTAATATGTATATGACCGCTCCATATATATTTTTAACCTTGCTCATTCCTAGACCGCATAATTGGAAGATCATAATAGATGTGTATTTGCAACCTTTGATAGATGAATTAAAAATTTTGTGAAATGAGGGTATTGTTCCTTATGACATTTCAAGAAAGCAAAATTTTCTCGTGAGGACTACCTTAATGTGGACAATCAATATTTTTTCAGCATATGACATGTTGTCAGGGTGGAGTACAGCTGAAAAAATAGCATGTCCTTATTGTATGGAGAGAATGAAGGCCTTCTGCTTGAAGCATGGGGGTTTTGATACATGGTTTGATTGTTATCACCAGTTCTTGCCTTTTGATCATATGTTCAGAAGAAATAAAGATGCCTTCTGAAAAAATAAAGTTAATAGATCAGAGCCTCCTCTCAAATTAATGGGGGACTAAGTATGAAAAAAAGTTCTTGGATATCCCAAAAAAATTGAAACAGGCCCATATAAATTTCACGGGTATGGAGAAAGTCATAATTGGATGAAACAGAGCATATTCTGAAAATCACCATATTGGAAGATGAATCTAATCCGACACAACTTAAATGTCATGCACATAGAAAAAAATATGTTTGACAATATCTTTAATACTATTATGGATGTAAAAAATAAAACAAAAGACAATGTTAAAGTAAGAATGGACTTGAAAGAGTATTGTAGGTGGTGAGATTTGGAGCTCTGAGTTACCTAATGGGAAGGTGGTGAAACTAGAAGCTAATTTTAGCTGCACACTAGGCCAAAAAATAGTTGTTTGTGAATGGGTAAGAGGGTTAAAAATGCCTGATGGATATACTTCAAATCCAAATAGATGTGAAGACATAAATAAAGACAAGTTATTTGGGATGAAGAGTCATGATTGCCATGTATTTATGGAACGTTTGTTGCCCATTGCATTTATTGCATTATCGGACCCAATATGGAAGCCTCTTACTAAATTGAGTATATTCTTTAGAGACTTATGCTCAATTGTACTGTGGAAAGAAGATTTAGTACAAATGGAACGTAATATCCCTATCATCTTGTGTAAGTTGGAATATATATATTTCCACCTGATTTCTTTGACTCAATGAAATATTTACCTATTCACCTACCATATGAAGCACGAGTAGGTAGATCCATTCAATGCAGATGAGTGTATCCCTTTGAGAGGTAAAGAATAATATTTCTATATTTATTTCAAGTCTTTATCAAAATAATCTGTCATATCACATGTGCTAACATACAATGCTCTATTCTTCAGTTTCTTAATAAATTGAAAAAGATGGTTAAGAATAAAGCTCGCATTGAAGGCTCTATATATGAGGCATACTTAGCACAGGAGACATCTTACTTCGTTCATATTATTTTGAGCCTCACATACATGCTATGAGTATTGGAGCTAATCAAAATGATGATAGGGAAGAGTATGAAATAAAGTGCCAACTAACTCTTTCAATATTCAATTAGTTTAGCCACCCATCTGCTTAGTGTAGAACTCGATATTTGACTGATGCTGAGCTTTCTGCTACAACATTATATGTATTGTTAAACTATGATGAAGTGAAGTCATATCTTGAGAGAGTATCGTATCCTCTTTAACTCTATATAGAACTTTATACTCAATCGATGAATCCAACAAAACTAATACAACATGGTATTTTAGTATGTTTGTGCGATATGTGCATGATTCCACACCTAGATGTCTTAGTGATGCTCAGATAGATGCATGGATTGAGGCTTCGTTTGTATCATGGTTCCAAGATTATGTTAGCTTTAACTCCTACTTGTGCAAATAGAAATTATTTGTTCATATGAAACATAAGTCTAATATATTATTTTTGCAAGTTATGATTAGGTGCACAATCCATGTAATATGATACAAAATCAACACTTAAATGACTTAGCCTGGGGTCCTATGAGAGTGGTAAAAACATGGCCCATGTATTTCATTGGTGGATTCAAATTCCACACAGATGCATACAGTAAGGGCGAAAAAACAATCAATAGTGGAGTGTGTGTAAAGGGCAGAGGACATGGTGATAGTGAAAGTGATTTCTATGGTATTCTTAAGGAGATGGTGGAGTTACAGTATCCAGAACAAGGTGATAAGGAGATGGTGGAGTTATAGTATCCAGAACAAGGTGATACAAGGATAGTAATATTTTACTATGAATAGTTTGATGCTATCATAAAGTGGAGGATCAAAGTGCACAACAATATGATATTGTTGAGATTCGACATAATAGAAGATATCCAAAATTTGATCCATTTATTCTTCTCCAACATGTGGTGCAAGTATATTATTTATCTTATCCTAGAAGGATAAGAGATAAGATAGATTGGTGGGTAGCCATCAAGATAAGACCGAGAGGTCGAGCAGATAATGACCACACCTTGGAGCCTGCTTTTCAAGAGAAGGAGATATCTCAAGTCAATGCAATAGACCATAATGAGCCCATTGAAATTTTATGAGACAGTGAGGGATTATTTAAAGAGATTGATGCATATCTTGAAGGCACTATTGATGACAAAGAAAAAGAAGGTGAAGAGGAAGTTGAAGAAGAAGAGGAAGAAGAATATTTCACTGGTGAAAATGATTCAGAAAGCAAAAAAAAATTTGAAGATGACAATGAGGATGATGATGAGTAATTATGATATAAAATTATGCTTCTAAGTAATTTCTTTATTCTTTTTTATTAGTAATTATGATATAAAATTTATTTTGTATTTTGATTGTTGTAATCAATACTTGATATTTGTTTTATTTTAAATTTACATTGTTGTGCATCTATAGATGTCATCTTCAGATCGAGTTCATAGGATCGAGAAGAAAAAATTATCTACTTCTCGGTCAAAGAAGACTTGCGCAACCACCACAATCATCACAGACTTACCACCATCCTCGACCACCATGGCCCCCCAAATGCTTCACTCGCCATCTTCTGCAATTGTGACACCCTCTTCCTCTCCCATTCCACCGCTCTTCCACTACGCTACCTCCTTTCTCTCTTATTCCATCACATCTCTTTATTATGATCTCACAGGCTTTTACTACTCAACTATCATATTCTGATTTCATTCTACCTTCTATTCCTATCACTTTTACTACCCCACCCTCTTCCTTCACTATGCTACGATCATTTCCTATATATCTATCACTTTATTTTCAATACCTAAATACCATGCCACACACACCTAGCCCAACTTACAGTCCTTTCTCTTCCCATATTGTGGTCCCACCTGGGTAGTCACCGTCTGTCCAACATATGCACGCTTCTGTCACTACAATTTTCACTACAAGAAAATAGAGTTTTTGCGATAATTTTTTTTATGATGAAAAAAATTTTCATCGCAAATAAAGCAATTTACGATGTCTAAAAATTTTTATCGATAATAAAAAAAATATTTCTGATGATTTTATAATTTCATCACCAATAAAAAATATTAGCAATGAAAAATATAATTTATCGTAAATATATATTATTTTTGATAATTTTTTTCATCATAAATAATAAAATATTATTTAAATTTTAAATTTCTAAATATTATCGATGAAAAATTTTTCATCGTAACTGATTTAATTTTTTGTGACAAAAACTATTTTTCCATCATAAATAATTGTTATTTAGGATTAAAAATTTTTATCACTAATATTTGAAGAAAAAAAATTAAAATAATGAATATTATAAATTATTTGCAATGTAATTGTCTGTCACAAATTATTGAATTATTTATGATAAAAATATCTATTATGTCATAAATAAAATTTATTAACGATAAAAATTTCATCGTTAATATTTAAAAAAAATTAAAAAATTAAAAAATAAAGATTATTTATGATGAAAAAAATTACATCATAGATAATAAAATATTTACAATAGAAAATATTTTTTTGCATTCAAAAATACTGATCATTTATGATAAAAATTTTTCATCACTAATATATAAAAAAATTTAAAAATTCAAAAGCTTAACTATTAAAGATGAAAGATTTTCATCGTAAATAATGAAACTATTTGTGACTAAAAAAAAATTTATGTCGCTAATACTCAAATTTTTACGATGAAAATATTTCATCATAAATAATAAAAAAATTAAAAATTTAAAAATTATAGATTATTGATAATGAAAACATGATATCGTAAATAATCTCTTATTGGTGATGGAAGTTTTATTTTTCATCTCAAAATCATTGATGATTTATGATGAATATTTTTTATCATTAATATATGAAAAATAAAAAATTTTTAAGTTTTAAAAATTACACTATTAGCGATGTAAAAATTTTTATCATAAATCATCAAATGCATTTATGATGAAAAATATATTTTCCATTGCTAATAAACTTATTTTTAAAAATTTTAAAAATTTAAAAATTAAAAATTATTTATGATAAAAATTTTACGTCATAAATAATCTCCTATTTGCGATGCAAAATTGACTATCCATCATAAAATCATTAATAATTTATGATGAATATTTTTCATCACTAATATGTAAAAAATAAAAAAAATTAAAATTTTAAAAACTAGACTATTAGCGATGGAAAATAGGATTTCCATCGTTAATTTTTTTTACGATAAAAATTTTATCGCTAATATTTAAAAAAAATTAAAAATTTAAAAATAATAAATTAGTTGTGATGAAAATATTACATCATAAATAATATATATTTACGATAAAAATAATAGATTAGATAAGCAAATTGAAACAAGGTCACCTGATATCTATCCTAGACAATGTGATCCATTTTAAATAATTTTTCTATTGGAAGACTTGGATCCCAATTCTAAACCCATTCTTATATAAATATCAAACAGTACTATTCATTTAATTCTAAACAAAACCAAACTTATATTTCTAAATCTTTTTTTTACGTTTATATTGGTTGCCCATCTTATATTATAACTTCAAAATCACAGTCTAAATATAAGTGGATTCTGACATGATAAAATGACGTATGAATCGTTGAGGTACCTATGGTGGGATCTTTAGAGGCAAAGACTACATATGAATCATTTTCAAAAATTCACAAACGATTAGCTTTTCACGTGTTTTTTTTATATTACGGCAACATCCTAGCTAGATTTGCTATCCTAAATAGTTCAACGACTAGGAAGGCTCTTTAACTGCTCATACTCTAATTCCTAAGAAGCAAGGCTCTTTAAATACTCGGGACCTGAGACCCATCAGCCTTCTCAATAGCATATACAAAATTATCACAAAGCTTCTCTCTAATCGCTTGGCTCCCTTCCTTTCAACTCTCATCAATGACAATCAATCAGCTTTTATCAAGGAAAAATCCATTATAGAGAACTTCTTAAGTGCATATGAGATGATTAGCTTATTGTATGCAGAAGATTGAGATAAAAAGATATTCTATATAAATTAGATTTTGAAAAAGCCTTCGACACCATTATCTTGGACTTCTTACTTGACTTGCTCAAAGGCCATGGCTGCCTGAAAAGGTGGAATGGTTGGATAAGGAGCCTTCTCTCTTCAGCATCGGTGGCTCTTATTGTTAATGGCAAGTCTGGAAGATTGATCAGATGCCATAGAGGACTCCATTAAGATGATCCTCTTTCGCCGCTCCTTTCATCCTAGTAATTGATGTTCTTTCAAGATTACACCAAGAGGTGGGCCACCTGAGGTTCATTAAAAAGATTGGATCTATCAAAGTATTTCATGACTTGAATAGCCTTCACTTCACAGATGATATTTTACTATAACTTGGCTATATATATATATATATATATATATATATATATATATATATATATAATCTTTCTTTAGAAGTATGTCATTGCTCATGTTTATTTTCATCATAAATTTTTTAAAAAAATAAAAAAAAAATTTCAGTAAATATTAGCGACAAAAAAGCTTTTCCATTGCTAATAAAATAATAATGACAAAAACTTTTTCTTTTCATCCTAAATAATTTTTTTTTTGTGGAAAAACTTTTTTAGCGAAAAATATTTTGGCAGGAACTATTAGCGACGAAAATTTTTTCGTCATTAGTAAGATTCTTAGCGATGAAATTTATACTTTCATCGTAAATAATATTCTTTAAGGAAAAAAATTTTTTTAATGAAAAATTTTTTTTTGACGGAAACTATTAGCGACAAAAAGATTTTTCATCGTTAATAAGCTTATTAGCAATGAAATTTTTTAATTTCATCATAAATTATATTTTTCATACAATTATTAGCGATAAAAATTTGCGTCGCTAATAT
Organism: Elaeis guineensis; assembly: GCF_000442705.2. Lineage (NCBI taxonomy): Eukaryota > Viridiplantae > Streptophyta > Magnoliopsida > Arecales > Arecaceae > Elaeis > Elaeis guineensis. Next base: position 126,644,898 of record NC_025997.2, on the reverse strand, counting down.
ATCGCATCCCGTCAAGTCCCATCCTAAAATCCGTTTTCTTCCCCGATGCCCCCCTTGATTTCACGCGAAGGTGCTCCCCCCTCCTTCCCCTCTCTGCTCTCCCCCCTCTTTCGATCGTCGTGTTCGTCGCCGTCGTCGTTCGCCATCACCATCGCCATCGCCGTTGCCATCCGTCGGTATGGTAACATATATTTTTTGGTGTGTTCTCGGGCCACCGGTGGGCCGTCGGGGATGGGGGAGATGCCGGCGGGGATGGGGTCGGGCAGCATCGGTGGGGATGGGGCCGGGGCCTATGGGGATGAGGTCGGATCGACGGGGATGGGGAGATGCATATTATTTGATTAATTATTTGATTAATTATATTTATTACATATTATTTTTTAATGTTACTGCTAAAATTATTTAATTATTTGATTAATTATTTTTTCATTAACACAATGCATATTGCTGTTATTTATTATAATTTAATTATTTTATGTGCTATTTTGTATGTTACTGAAATTATAAATATAAAAAGTATTTCTTTTTAGAGAAAACTCTATTAAAATTTTTGATGAAAAAATTTTAATACGAAGTTATTCTTTTTAATAAACTAGAAATTCATCTTCAAATATATATTCAAAGATGATAGTTAAATTGCATTGAACCATAGATTTTTATTCAAGAGTCAATCTTCATTAAGATCGACTCTTGGATATTCCGTATTCGAGCTTTTTGAAAAAGTAATAATATTATTATTGTTAATAGTTGATATTTCGTTTCATTATATAGTATTCAGTAGTTATCTGTCCATTATTCTCTGGGTATATGGTGGATAGGATATGTAAGCACCATATTCACATCGTATTCTTGGAAAATTATGAGAAGATACTGTCAAAATTTTTACAAAAATGAGATGAAATATCCACTAATAACAATAATAAAATTATTATTTTTTTGAAAGGGATAGGGTCACACATGTTAGTAATGATTTGAAATAGATAGGATCATATATTTTTAATTTATTAAATTGATAAAAAGATATTTTTTGTGTTACTGTTCAGTCTGTGTTTCTAATATGTATTGTTTTGTATAAAGTGATCCGTATCTGGATCCGAATCGAGATTTTGATTGAAATTTGGATCACGATTCAGTCCAAAATTTAGATCGAGATCCAGAATACCATTGAACTTCTTTTCGATTGTTAATGATTTTGTGTTTGTTGTTTGATGGATATCAACAAAAATTGGATGAATGCTAGAGGTACTTTTTTGTTTGAATATTGAAAAGGAGTTCGAGATTTTATCAAGTTTGCATGGTATAAGACTGACAGTGCTAGTTGGATAAAGTATCCATATAAGAGATGTATCAGTATGGTATATCGTCACATAACACTTGTTGAGAAGTATCTGCTACAATATGGTATGGATAAGAAGTACACTTGTTGGATATGGCAATGGGGAGGGTGATCCAAATGAAGTGATGCGCGATGATGACGATACTGAAGATGATAGTGATGTTGCTAAACCTGTCAAACATAATGGTATAGGAGAATTATTAGAAGATTTACATCAAGGTGCTTGTTCAAATGTACGCATGAGTACTACTGCATCTGAAAGTAATTCTGATCATGAACATAATATCCGGCTTGAGGTAGAAAGAACTTCTGAATAGTTTGCAAAGCTTGTAATAGATGCATGAGAGCCACTTTATCCAAATTGTATAAAATTTTACAAGTTAGAATTTTTGATAAAATTACTTCATATTAAAATCGTGAACCGATGGAGACAGAAATTATTTGATCAAATTTTGATATTGATTAAAGCAACTCTTCTCGATGGAGAGAGACTTCTGAAATCATATTCTGAAGCAAAAATATACATATAAAAATTAAAACTTGACTATATTCCTATACATGCCTACAAAAATGACTGTATATTATTTTATAAGAATAACGAATAAGCAACTGAATGTCTGAAATGCGATAAGCCTGGATACAAAATCGATAATAAGAATGCAAAGAAGATACCTCAAAAGATTTTGAGATATTTTTCATTGATTCTAAGACTTTAAAGGTTGTATATGTCTACAAAGACAGCTGAAGAAATGAGATGGCATTATGAGCAGCGAATTAAGGATAAACGGGTAGTTCAAAGCATGTATTTTTAAATTTTTACAACAGAATAATAAAAGATTAAATATTTTAATCTTCTAAATATGCCTTAGATCAAATCTAAACTACTATTAAAGATCTATGATATAAAAAATTTATATATAAAATCTGAAATAAAATAGAAAACTGCATCGATCACATCGATGCCCTGAATTTGATCTAACCTTTAGATTATGTCGGTAGAGTTCAGAACTCATCATCTTTTCATGGGTTGATGATCTCTACTGCTGTTAAGTATGGTATGAAGCTCTCACTGATGTCGAGTAGCTGCATAAATGTTCGACCTCCACGGATGGTCCACACGAAGCTCCTCAGATCGATCAGCCCTCCACATGAGTGCTAGCTCGTGCAGTCGACTTCTGATGGCAGATCTGACTTGATCTCTTTCTTCGATCACCTCAAACTTTTTTGATGTCGAAGATGGATTAGAGAAGGATGCTGGATGGTAGAGAAAATTTAGATAAAGACTCTCTTCTTTTTGGTTTTTTTCTCATCCAAAAATCTGAAACAGTTCTAGGTCTCTCACCCAAGAAGAGAACAGTCTCCTTTTTTGTTCATGCCAAGGAGGAAGGAAATCCACCCAATCCTCACATCCCAAAGAAGTATTTTTGACCCTCTTTCTCTTTAGTATCTCATGGTGAAGAGCTCTCTTCTTTTGGCACACAAAATTATGGCATTTTTATGATTGTCGCACAAACCAGATAAAATAGGATAAGGGCTGGAATTTGTTGCAATTCAAACTCTTTTGAATTTCAATTCAACTCTAATTTTTTCTCACCCTTATCTAACTTAAAGAAGGACTTATCAAAAAAAATTAGGCATAAAAATTAATTAAAAAGACCTTCTTTTCTCATACACAATAGACCCCTTCAAAAGCAGCCAATGTGTGGAAGAATATGGATAAGGTTTTAAGTTGAAATTCAAACTAATTTGAATTCAAATCAAAATCAAGCAATTTCTATCCTTAATGGAAAACAAAAGAAGAATTATTTTCTAATTTTCTCATATACAAACTGATTTTATGCGGTGAGAAAAGATATGAGACAATTTAGATGGCGCAAGGGATAGAGTCCTACTCATTTGGGACTCTAAGGTTCAACCAATTAGATTTCTTTCAAATCCAATCCAATTAGACCCAAATAAAATATGATGAACCTAATCTAATTAGGCTCTTATCATCTCAATTAAATTTGATCAAATTAATAAATTAATTAAGCTATAGATCTGATCAAATCAGGATCATTTTTCCCTTACTGATTAGGTCATCTCATAACCTAATCAGACTTGACCTTATTGAATCAAATTCAATCAGACTTGATCCAGACTTTAATGCTCAATCAAATTGAGCTAATTAATGATCTAATTACTAATTAATTCTTCATTAAAGATAGAGTCTAAGTCTAGCGGGACTCTTCTCTAGAGTCCCTGTCCAGTGGGACTCTTCAGCAGAGTCCCCGTCAAGATGAACTCTTCACCAGAATCTCCGTTGACTGGGACTCTTCAGATTAACCATGTGATCAGAGAGAAACTTCTAATATGTGTGATCTCATAGGTTTGAACCTAAGTCAGTAGCATAGAAATTGATTTCTGTACCAATCGGAGTAACCATCTAGCAATGATACTCGACGTTCGGATAGATCGAATGTATGCTAAGCAACACTCAAGAACCTATTTGAATATAGTTACCGTATAATTCACCCTTTTGATCCAAATGCTCAAGGTGACCTAGGGTTTAACTGCCAACCTTGATATGGTCATCCACATTATACTTTAATTTTCAAAATCCATCACATGGATTACTCCGATCAAGATTTTACTGAATTAAAACACACTGATACATTAACTCCTACTTATTCGGAGGGATCAATTCTATCTTGACTCACACACTGACTTTACAAGTACTTGACTATGTCCAAAAATTTTTCATCATTGAATTAGAAATTCAAGTAGTCCGGCACCAAAGCATAGTGAGTTGCTTGTAAGTCACCGTGGTGATCTCAGATCGGAGGGACACTTATACCTATATCCCTTCAGAGTGACTCTTGACAATAGAGTGCTTTGATGTTGATTACGTTCAGTGAAATATACTCTTATATTTCACCTGCATGCCATACCAGCGTCTCCACGCTCCTTGACTAAGAAGACAACCAACCTATATGGTACACAACGACTTATATTTGATATATCTATCATCCTAGTAATAGCATATCATTTGGTCGTGAACTCATTTAAGGATTAAACGATATATCCTCCTATATCGAATCAAATAGTCTTAAGAACTTCATCACATAACAGGAGTTCAAAATGAGATGTACACAGTGATGAAAAATTAAATAATATTTATTAATTTAATAATTTATATACAATTATAATGATAAGCACAACCATCAACAAACTGATGATTGGCTTTGGAATACAATTTCTAACAACTCCCACTTGGACTAAAGCCAATCGATGTAGTATCGTATACCCATCTTTGATTTGTAGTGTTCAAACTCCTTGATATCGAGGGTTTTAATAAATGGGTCAGTCAGGTTCTCCTTTTTATCGATCTTCTGAAGCTCGACGTCACCTCGATCTACGATCTCTCAGATAATGTGGTAGCGGCACAGAATGTGCTTGGTCCGCTAATGTGACTTCAGTTCCTTCGCTTGAGCAATGGCACCAGTACTGTCGCAGTACAACAAGACAGAACCATCAAGAGAGGATGCCACTCCGAGCTCGTTGATGAACTTTCGTAGCCACACAGCTTCCTTCGCAGCATCGGATGTCACGATATATTCTACCTCACAAGTAGAGTCGACCACAATATGCTGCTTGAAACTTTTCCAACAGATTGTTCCACCATTCAGGGTATAAATATATCCCGATACGATTTTCTTGTCATCATGATCTGACTGAAAATTGAAGTCTATAAACCCCACAGTTTTAAGTCAGATTCTCCATAGATAAGCCACTGATCCTTAGTATTTCTCAAATACTTTTAAGGATAAACTTTACGACCTTTCAGTGATTCTCACTTGGATTGGACTGATATCTGCTCACTACTTCTAATAAGTATGCCACATCCGATCACGTACATATCATAGCGTACATAATAGATCCCACTGTCGAAGCATATGAAATTCTACTCATATGCTCTCTCTCTTGAGGAGTTGTTGGACAATCACTCTTCAAGAAAGAAATTCTTTGACCTATCGGAAGATAGCTTTTCTTAAAATTCTCCATGCTGAACTTTTTCAGCACAGTATCAATGTACGTCGACTGGGATAATCCAAGCAACCTTTTAGATCTATCTCTATAGATCTTCATTCCTAGGATGAAGGATGCTTCTCCCAAGTCTTTCATGGAGAATTATGATGACAACCAAACTTTTATTTCCTGTAATGCAGGAATGTCATTTTCGATTAAGAGAATATCATCGACATACAAAATAAGAAATACTGTCACAGAGTTATTAATCTTTTTATATATGCAGGATTTCTCTCCATTCTTAATGAAGCCATACATTCTAATCACTTTATCAAAATGCATGTTTCAACTCCGAGATGTGAGATGCCTGCTTAAGTTCATAGATGGACTTTTGAAGCTTGCACACCTTAGATTCATCTATGGATATGAAATTTTCAGGTTGTATCATATACATCTCTTCTTCTAGCTCTCCATTTAGGAAAGCTGTTTTCACATCCATTTGTCAGATTTCATAGTCCAGATGTCTGCTATCGCAAGCATAATCTGAATAGACTTGAGCATTGCTACAAGAGAAAACGTCTCATCATAGTCAATACCATAACGCTGATGGTAACCCTTGACAATCAGATGAGCTTTATAGGTCTCCACCTTTTCATTTGCACCCCTCTTCTTTTTGAAGATCCGCTTACACCCTATGGATTTTATCCCTTCAGGTGGGTCAACCAATGTCCATACATTATTATTTTTCATAGATTTTATTTTGGATTTCATAGTTTTCAGCCACTTATCAGAGTCAGACCTCTGCATTGCGTCCATATAGATTATCAGATCTTCATTGTTCTTATCGAGTTCAACTGAATCTCTGTTTCGGACTAAGAAATCGTAGTATCTATCTGGTTAACGTGGTACTCTATCGGATCTCCTTAAAGATATTTCTACAATAGGTTTCGAATTTGATCTAATCAAGTCCGACTCTATGGGTTTACTAGATTATGTCGGTTCTTTTATCGAACGAACTTCATCAAGTTCAATCTTTGAGGCATTAGTTCCTTCATCAAGAAACTCCTTTTCTAAAAAGATAGCCCTATTACTGACGAATACCTTCTGTTCATCAACAAGGTAGAAGTAATATCCCTTGGTCTCTTTTGGGTATCCTACAAATAGATATTTGTCAGATCTAGGTCCAAGCTTGTCAGTTTTCAAATGTTTGACATAAGCCGGACATCCCCAAACCCTCAGGTGAGAGAATGCTGGCTTACGTCCTGTCCATATCTCATATGGTGTTTTACCTACAGACTTACTCAAAATTTTATTTAAAATATAACAAGCCGACTCGAATGCGTATCTCCAAAAAGAAATTGACAGACTTGCAAAGTCCATCATGAATCGAACCATATCTAATAGGGTTCGATTTCTCTTTTTCGATACACCATTATGCTGTGGTATTTCAGGAGGGATCTATTGTGAGAGAATCTCATTCTCTTCTAAGTATATTAGAAACTCACTAGAGAGGTAGTCTCCTCCTCGGTTGGACCGAAGAGTTTTAATATTCTTTTCAGTTTGTTTCTCTACTTCATTACGAAATCGTTTGAACATTTCAAATGATTTTGACTTATGTGTCATTAAGTAGACGTATCCATATCTCGATAGATCATCTGTAAATATAATAAAATAATAATATCCATCTCTGGCACTAGTATTCATAGATCCACATACATCAGTATGTATCAGACTTAAAACTTCACTGACTCGCTCATCTTTTTCAGTAAAAGGTGATTTGGTCATTTTTTCAAGAAGACATGACTCACAAGTTGGGAGTGATTCACAATCACTGACTTTAAGGATTCTCTCTTTTGTCAACTTGTTTATTCTGTTCTTATTAACATGGCCTAACCTACAATACCAAAGGTAGATATCGGAGACATCACTAATTCTCGGGCGTTTGTTGGATATGTACATTACACTAATAGGTTGTGATAATATATAAATATCATTATTCAGTTCTCCATTCATCACATTAACATCATTCATAATAATATTAAAATTATTTTTTTTATTAAAATTTCATAACCGTACATGGTCAAAAGATCTACAGAAATAATATTCAATAAAAAAGAAGGACAAAAGTGACATTCACTCAGAACAATTACATTAGATTTGAATATAAGCTTAATAGTCCCTAACGCTAGAACTGAAACTGATCTTCCATCTCCAACATTAAGAAATCTTTCACCTTCTTCAAATCTCCTACTGACCTACAGATCCTGCAATGAATTGTAAATATTAAAAGGACTTTCGGTATCTAATACTCAGGTAGTAAAATCATAAATTAAAAAATTATAAGGTGTTATCATATAATTATCTTGTCCAGTAATAATTTACTTCTTTCTCAGTCTGTTCAGATCCAGGAAGGCAATGTATTAAGGATAATTCTTTTTTCAGTACCCCAGCTTCTTGTAGTAGAAGCATTATGTCTGACTCTAGTCAGATTTGGATTTCTTGGTCTGACTGGGCTTGGGTGTCCCAGCACTTTGATCCTTTTCTTGTTCTTTTTTTTTTTCTTTCTTAAAAGATCGACATCCAGAAAAAGACTCTCCCACAATATTCACTGACTCATTTTGGAGCTGGTGATCCTTCTCAAAGTTTTGCAATAACCCCAGCAAACCGTGGTAGTTAACTGCAGATTTTGTCATTCAAAAATGAATAAGGAAAGGGAGGTGGGACTTGGACAGAGAGTTCAGAATAGCATCTTTCCTCAACTGCTCATGCAGGAGAAAGTCGAGCTTACTTAGACGCTCAATCATATCGATCATGTACAATACATGATTAGTGACTGATGCTTCTTCCCTCATTCGAGCGTTGAAGATGGCACAATTAGTCTTGTACCTCTCAACATCATCGGGTGTGCCAAAGGACTTGTTCAATATTTGCAACATATCCTGTGGCTGAGCATTCTCGAAATGATGGCTAAACTCATCATTCATCACCACCAGCATAATACCACGAATCGTAGTTCGGTCGTGGAGCCACTTCTGATAAGTGTCTCTGATCGTGCTACGTGCATTCGGAGCTGGCTCCTCGAGTGTCGGATCTGTCAATACATAAAAGATTCATTCATGCTCCAAGACTATTTTAAGCTTTCGATACCAACTATCAAAATTTAATCCCATCAATTCATCACTATCTAATAGTGATCAGAGCGACAAGGTGGTGGCCATAACTGCAAAAGAAAAATCAGAACCTAATTAATATATAAATTGATTAAGCTTAAAGACATGAATTTTAGTCTAAAGATTCTTCTACTATTTTATTCGAATTGATAGCCTCTACCTTCAATTTAAAAAATTACACTAATTTCTTAGTGGGTACTAAAATCCAAATGGACTGCACATGGGCCCGAGTGTGGCTCAACCAACCCTTGTGTACCCACGGGTAGGTTCTTAATCAATTATTTTATCAAATAATTTTTAGTATTCAATTTTGCCCCAGACATCTCTTCAGCAGACGTGTGGCGCCTCCACTGAAGGTTTTGGTTAGGTCTAACCATTAATATGTCAGAATTTAGTGTATCTAACAAATGAGTGATCAGGCTCGAGTGTGGCTCGACTAACCTGACCATCATCAGAAAGATAACTAAAACAACATATTATGAATGATAATTCCGACAGCCAGATGAGCACCAGACGTGTGGTGCCTCCAATGATCATCTAAACCATTAGACTCATTATCATCCAACTTAATGGAAGGCTATGATCTAGTTATCGTCATAACTATTTCATTTTAGAGACCTAACAATTTTAGAGAATTTAATTAGTTGAATTGAGAGATGAGATGAAATTTGATCAGTTAATCTTAATCTTCCCACAGACTTCACCAAGTCAGATTTAAGAAGATCAGACATAAGCTGGTCTAGCCAACCAGTCATGAATCCTCCTACTGGCTTCACCAAGTCATAAAGAGGACTCAAGACAAGTTAAACTAGGGACACCTAAATCAGTCATACTGATTTTCTAGTCAGTATGGATCAACTCCAATCATTAAGTAATCTAATCAAAACATGATTCACCATATTGGCTAGGTAAATGAGATCGATGGGAGGGATATGTCATTAACTCGACATAGACTCAATCTATACGAGTAGCTCCCAATTAATGATCATCGATCAAAGCTGTCATACTTACCTTAGACACCAACTGGTCAGTCATTTTCAATTTAATCAACTTATAGACTTTAATTCGGTCACGGAGCTATGATCAAAGTCTATATTGGTCTAATCAAAGACATGGACTTGACCAACTATAACTATTGAAATTGATCAAGAGAAGAAATTAACCCAATCATAATTAACTTTTAATTAGATTTGATCAATTACTAACATGGTCCATTATTAATGATTTCTAACCCTAGATCTAACCCAATTAAATGGACTTGACTCGTGCTAACCCATTAATCCATGAGTTATAAAATTAATACCTTAGATCTTTGATTCTCAAATCTAGATCACTTAATTCTTAATAAAGTTTTGGACTGATATGGGTTCAGATTCAATATTTGAAAATAATTTTTAATTTTATAAAATATTTTTACAATCAATCATCTAATGATCAAAATTTTAATTTCAGATCTAACATACATTCTTTTAGATCTAAAATAAAATTTTAAAATTTTTTCGTTGTTTGTCATCATGAAAAAGACTGTGCAGTACCCCTACATGCCATAGGAGATCTCATCGAATGGGTAAATAGGATAGTAAAATCTTGATTTCTCTTATGACCGGACGACTATGAAGATCTATCCAATCAGATTACTATACTACTCATATTCAAAATTAATTATTTAGATCTAATCTAAATAATTAAAATCATATTATATACAAAAAATTCATGTCATAAGAAATTTTGCTCTAATACCATATTAAGGATAAATGGGCAGTTCAAAGCATGTATTTTTAAATTTTTACAGTGAAATAATAAAAGATTAAATATTTTAATCTTATAAACATACTTCAAATTAGATCTAAACAACTATTAAAGATCTATGACATAAAAAATTTATATATAAAATCTAAAATAAAATAAAAAACTACATCGATCACATCGATGTCCTGAATTTGATTTAATCTTTAGATTATGTCGGTAGAGTTCAAAACTCATTATCTTTTTATGAATTGATAATCTCTACTGCTGGTAAGCGTGGTATGAAGCTCTCACTGATGTCGAGCAGCCGTACAAGCATCCGACCTCTACGGATGGTCCATACGATGCCCCTCGGACCGATCAACCCTCTACGGGAGTGCTAGCTTGCGCAGTCGACTTCTGATGGCAGATCTGACTTGATCTCTTTTTTTGATCATTTTGAACCTTTTTGATGTTGAAGATGAATCAGAGAAGGATGCTAGATGGTGGAGAAAATTTAGATGAAGACTCTCTTCTTTTTGATTTTTTCCTCATCCAAAAATCTGAAATAGTTCTAGGTCTCTCACCCAAGAGGAGAACGGTCTCCTTTTTTGTTCATTCCAAGGATGAAGGAAACCCACCCAATCCTCACATCCCAAAGAAGTGTTTTTGACCCTCTTTCTCTCTAGTATCTCGTGGTGAAGAGTTCTCTTCTTTTGGCATATAAAATTATGGCCTTTTTATGGTTGTTGCATAAATCAGATAAAACAGGATAAGGGCTGGAATTTGTTGCAATTCAAACTCTTTTGAATTTTAATTCGACTCTAACTTTTTCTCACCCTTATCTAACTTAAAGAGGGACTTACTAGAGAAAATTAGGCATGAAAATTAGTTGCAAAGACCTCCTTTTCTCATACAAAATAGATCCTTTCAAAAGCAACCAACATGTGGAAGGATATGAATAAGATTTTAAGTTAAAATTCAAACTAATTTGAATTTAAATCAAAACCAACCAATTCCTATCCTTAATGGGTGACAAAAGAAAGATTATTTTTTAATTTTTTTATATACAAATTGATTTTATGCGGTGAGAAAAGGCGTGAGATAATTTAGGTGGCGCAAGGGATAGAGTCCTACCCATTTGGGACTCTAGAGTTCAACAAATTGGATTTCTTTCAAACCCAATCCAATTAGACCCTAATAAAATATAATGAATCTAATCTAATTAGGCTCTTATCATCTCAATTAAATTTGATCAAATCAATAAATTAATTGAGTCATAGATCTGATCAAATCAGGATCATTTCTCTCTTACTGATTAGGTCATCTCATAACCTAATCAGACTTAACTTGATTGAATCAAATTCAATCAGACTTGATCCAAACTTTAATATTCAATCAAATTGAGTTAATTAGTGATCTAATTATTAATTAATCTTCTATTAAATAGAGAGTCCAAGTCTAGTGGGACTCTTCTCTAGAGTCTCCATCCAGTGGGACTCTTCAGCAGAGTCCCCGTCAAGTGGGACTCTTCACCAGAGCCTCCGTTGATTGAGACTCTTCAGATTAGCTATGTGATTGGAGAGAAACTTCTAATATGTGTGACCCCATAGGTTCGAACCTAAGTCAGTAGCATAGGAACTGATTCATGTACTAATCGGAGTAACTATGTAGCAATGGTACCTGACGTCCGGATAGGTCAAATGTATGCTAAGTAACACTCAAGAACCTATTTGAATATAGTTACTATATAATTCATCTTTTTGATCGAAATGCTCAAGGTGACCTAGGATTTAACTACCAACCCTGATATAGTCATCCACATTGTATTTCAATTTTTAAAATCCATCACATGGATTATCCTGATCAAGATTTTACTAAACTGAAATACACAAATATATTAACTCTTACTTATTCAGAGGGATCAATTTTATCTTGACTCACACACCAACTTCATCTTTCATCGCTAAATTAGAAATTCAGGTAGTCCGGCACCAAAGCATAGTGAGTTACTGGCAAGTCACCGTAGTGATCTCAGGTCGGAGGGACACTTATACCTATATCCTTTCAGAGTGACTCTTGACAACAGAGTGCTCCAGAGTTGGTCACGTTCAATGAAATATACTTTTATATTTCATCTACATGCCATACCAGCATCTTCACGCTCTTTGATTAAGAGGATAATCAACCTATATAGCACACAACGATCTATACTTGATATGTCTATCATCTTAGTAATAGCATATCATTTGATCGCAAACTCATTTAAAGACTAAATGATATATCCTCCTATATCGAATCAAATAGTCTTAAGGACTTCATCACATAACAGGAGTTCAAAATAAGATGTACACAGTGATGAAAAATTAAATAATATTTATTAATTTAATAATTTATATACAATTACAATGATAAGCACAATCGTCAACAGGCTGATGATTGATTTTGGGACATAATTTTTAACACAGTGGGTTCTAGAGGAGAATATACTTAGCCACCCGACCGACTCTTTAGTATGAAAATACTTCGATGCAAAGCATCCGCACTTTACGAGTGATCTGCGTAATATCCGACTTGATCTAGCGGCAGATGGATTTAATCTCTTTGGCAATCTGAATACCTCTTACAAAATATGTCACCTTAGAAGTGCATGAAAGAATCATTTATTTTCATATCACTATTGATTCTGAATCCGAAAGTATTAGATAATAAAATTGATGTATATCTACGATCTTTAATCAATGATCTGAAAGAGCTATGAGAAAATGAGGTACATACATATGATTCTATGAGTCGAAGTAATTTTAAGTTGCATGTTTCGATTCTATGGACTATAAGTGATTTTTCTGCATATGAAAATTTATTTGGATGGAGCACCAAAGGATATCTTGCATGTCCAATATGCAATAGGGATGCATCTTCCTTATATTTAAAGCATAGACAGAAAATATATTTCATGGGTCATCGACGGTTTCTTCCTGCTAATCATTCTTGGAGGATCCGTTATAACCAATATTTTGATGGTAAGTTCGACTGACGTCTGCCATCTAAGGAGTTAAGTAGAGTAAAAATTTTAGAACAACTTGAAGTCATTGAAAATATCTAATTTGAAAAAATATCAGATACTCGTAAGTGGAAGCGTACTGAAGCTGAGCTGAATTGGATGAAGCGAAGCATCTTTTTCGAACTACAGTAATGGAAGCAGCTACTACATCATAATTTGGATGTAATACATATTGAAAAGAATATTTATGATAATATCATTGGTACTGTATTGAATATGCCAGAAAAATATAAAAGATAGTACAAAAGCTCATCTTGATTTACAGAAAATAAAAATTTGATTGGAGTTGCATTTAGTTCGTCGAGATGAAAGATTTTTTATGCCATTTACATGTTATTCACTATTTAGTAAAGAAAAGAAGAATTTCTGTGGATAGTTTAAAATTATAAAGTTTCCTGATACATACGCTTCAAACGTATCATAGTGTGTTGGGAACAACGACGGCAATATCTCTGATATGAAAAGTCATGACTCCTATGTGATGATGCAACGTTTGCTTCCTGTGGTCATGCGTGGCTATTTGGGTGGTGATGTTCCAACTGTATTGATTGAGCTGGGAGTGTTCTTCCGAGAATTGTATTGCCGAAAATTAAAAATTAACTTACTTGAGAGATCAGAGAAGGATATCGTACTCATTCTTTGTAAGTTAGAAAAAAAAATTTACCATCATTTTTTGATGTTATGGTGCATCTGGTTGTTTATCTTTCAAAGGAAGCTCTTTTGATCGGACCGATACATTATCGATGGATGTATCCTATTGAAAGGTAAAAAAATTATACGTACTTTTTTATATCAATTTTAAGATATAAATATATTTTTAAAATTTAAATTTATTTTTATTTACAAATTTTTGTGTACTTTAAAAAAGTATGTGTGCAATAAAGCAAGGCCTGAAGGGTCTATAGCGGAAGCATATGTAGCTATAGAGTGTGTCACATTCTACTCAATGTATCTTAGTGATATCGAAATAAGATTCAATCGTATAGATCGTAACGCAGATCATGAATAGAATGATAATGAACCGACATTGTCTATATTTAAATAAATAGTTCGATCTATTGGTGCAAGGAGATAGAAATTTATGGATGTGAACGAGCTATCCAAGACACATTTTTACGTTCCAAATAATTGTGAAGAAATTAAAGATTTTATTGAGTAAGTACCGTTTTACTATACTGTTTAATATTTTAAGTAAATTTTTCATATCGATGTAAAATTAAAAATTATAACTTCTTGCAGTGAGCACAAGAGTATACTATGTAGAGAGAATAATACAGATACCGATGATCGACATAAGAAAAAATTTATAAAATAGTTTGGTGATCTTGTAAGTTGTATTAGTGATACATTATTTATTTAATTATAAGTGATATTATTTGAACCAACATAATTTTTTATGTTATGGTGTAGATAAAACATAAGTATTTCAATAAAGAAGTGGGTGCGACCGATGAGTTATACGATTTAGCATGTGGTCTCGATCGAAGGATTAATCACTACGCATTCGGTATCATTGGAGAAATGAGATTTCACATAAAGGAGCTTGAGATACAACAACGGATCTAGAATAGTGGGATTGCTACAACAGGATATGAAGGAAAAGAAAAGATTGATTATTATGGTGTACTGGTAGATATCATAGAACTGAAGTATGGGTTTAGTAATTCTGTATTTTTATTTCAATATGAATGGTGAGATATTAGTAATAAAAAAATCAGTATTCATATCGATACAAACTTTATCAGTGTAAATTTTGCACGAATATGGTACCAAAATGAGCCGTATATATTAGTAACTCAAGCGAAACAAGTAATATATTTGAAAGATCTAAAGTATCAAGGTAATAGACATGTTGTATAAAAAATAATACCTAGAGGCGTATATGACAGACCAACCTGATTAGAGATGGATGAAAATTCAGATTTACATAAATAAAAAAAATTTTAGCAAAAAGAACAAATATTAGATGAGCTTTTGGTTGATGAAGAACTTGTAACGGCACCTTTGAATAGGACTAATCTGTCATCCAACGAAGTTGAAGTTGATTTTGTATTTAATCTTGATGAGTCGGAGGGTGACGATCAGTTCATAAATGACGATAAGATAGAAGACGACACATATATCGATTATTGTGATTCAGAGAAGGATTTACATATCGAGAAAGATACGAATATTGATGAGTAGATCTATATTCTTCGTTCAATCTTCTCTTACAATAATGGTATGCGATATAATTGTATTCATTAGAATATTATTTAATTATTATTATTATTATTTAATATTATATTTATTTATATGTCAATTATTACAGATATGGCATCAGGAGACAGACGATGACGTCCACATTCACAATTTATTTCGAAGGTTGAGATATCTTCATCGATCTCTGTTGCCGCACTGGCTCTACTGTCAGAGGGTCCTGCACTGACAGGTCCTAGTGAGATGGATCCCAGTGAGGCAAGTCTGAGTGAGACGAGTCCGAGTGATATTATTATACTTTTTATATAATAAAATTTGATTCTTTTATTTGAATCATACTAATAATTTATTTATTATTGTTTCATGTCAGTCTTCATCAGTAGTGAGGTGAGGGCGAGGGCCATCGAAGAACCTCGCTCTAGAGTGTTGGAGACGCGAGCACTTGGGATAGTGTCTCCAGATCGAGATACCAGCCAACTACACCAGACCCATTAGGAGATGGTGCGAGCCATGGCAGACTGAGCTGGGCATTATATGCCAGTTATGTCCCTGTAATGCTCTTCGATTGACGTCACATTCTATCGACTCAGAGAAAGATTTTCTACACCCACTTATAGGTAAAATAAATTATATTATGAATATTTAATTTACATAGTATTCTTCTAATATTTATTATTGGTAGGGTGTATTCGATATCATTGATTTTGAGGAGGATCGTGTAAGGCGAGCTGTAGACACTCATCTATCGTTGCGTTTTAAGGATTATCGCCATCACATGCATCAGCATTGGTACCATATGGTACAGGATCATGGAGAGGAGGTAGTGCAGCAGCGGCCCTATGACGGCATCACTATGGACGATTGGACTGTCATATGCCGGCATTACGAGGATCCGACATATCAGGCTACACATCTAAACTTCTTTATTTTTTAGAGTTTAATGACTGAATCATTTATTCTTAAATTAAATTTGTTATCTACTAATTTGATTGATAATTTTATAGAGACGATGTGTCCAGAATGTCGTGAATCGGACGAGACAGATCGTGCCACATTATGGGAGTTCGAGATCGTTCGCTCATCATATGGAGCACATAGTAGATAATTTTTAATTAGCATATAATTATCTAGTTGTTTAAAATTTTTTAATTAATTTTTAATTTACAGAGAGATGCTGAGAGTGGCGAGCTTCCTGATAGGATCGATATCTACCAGCGGACCCATCAGCGACGGTCAAGGGAGTGGACAACGGGGAGCCAAGAGTTTTTTGTAATTTTTTTTAATTATTTTTTCATTTGCAGTCTAATTTTTATTACAAAATTAAAATAACTATAACTTTAATTTTCATGACCGTATGACAGACATGAGATCCCAGCCTATCCTTGAGGGCTCGACCACACCCACAGATGATGAGATCTGTGATCGGGTGCTCGGTATGAGATCCTGTTATGTTAGAGGTTTAGGGTATGGGATCACTGCTCCCTCATCCTTATGCTCAACTAGGGCTGACATCCATTCTACATGCGAGGCTCGGCTGATGGAGGTGCAGAGGCAGGCTGCTACAGATCGACAACAGACTGCTACAGATCGACAGCAGGCTGAGCAGTGAGCTCAGGAGTTTGCTACACGCATCGACGAGTATCAGCAGCTCTACATCCAGATGATGGAGTGGGTGGTATAGATGGAGCAGACGATACAGCTGATAAGACAGCAACAGATCGGTCTAAGTTCTATCATCAGTCCGAGCTCCGTCGAGCACTCTTCTTCCCTAGCTCATTCTCTAGATGTCGATATTTGATGGCTTATTCATATATTTTTTTATTTTAAACTTCTTATAATTTTAATTTAATATAATAAAATAATAAAATTTATTTATCACTTTATTATATAAATTTTTTATTTTAATTTTTTTATAATTTATAAAAAATATTATACATATAAATTAAAAATATATATTTATAAATTATTTTTTAAAAAAATATGACTAAATTATTAGCAACTAAATTATTTTTGATAAAAGATTCATCACCAAAAATATTTTACTAATACAATTTAATTTTTCAAGAATAATTATTAGCGATGTAAATTTTTATCAAAAATTATCTTATTTATGGTGTAATATTTTCATCACTAATACTATTTAATTTTATTTTTTAAATTTTTTTTTAATAAATTAATAGTGATGAAATATTTTTGTTGTAAAAAATTTTTTTTGTGATGTAAAATTTTCATCATTAAAACTTTTTGAATTAATAGTGACAAAAATATTTTTATCACTATTATTTTTTTATTTATTAGCGACAGTATTGTTCATCACAAATATTTTTTTATGATTAAAATTTTTTATTTTTAATTTTTTAATGATAAAAAATATTCATCGTAAATATCTTTTATTAGCGATGAAATTTTTTTTCATTATAAAATATTATCAACGATATGATTATTTGTGATGAATAATAAGTGATGAATATTTTATCGCTAATAACTATTAGCGACGAAAATTTTTCATCACTAATAACTTATTTTGTTGTAGTGTTTAGCTAGGAGGCCTTGCATACACAAACATCAAAGCGGGCAACATTAATTCTAAGTGATTATGGGTAAAACTATATAATATTTAGTTTATTGTACTATTTTATTTAGTTGAAATGAATATATATGATTATTTGACGGTTGTTAATTTGTATAGTTTCAATGACGATCATATGGTGACCCATATTTTGATTAAAATTTTTAAGAGCAAGTATGACGATCCTTACTCTTAATGGAAGAAGATTCCAAAGAGGACACAAGATATGTTGTTTCATGAGTTTGAGGCAAGAATATTTTTAAGTTTATTAGGTGACTTTGTTTGCTTTTATTTGATTTAAAATATCTATAAATTTTGTTGATACTGAACTTTTTTTTTATTATTTTTTATAGAAAAATTTTAATGGAATCTAGATGATGAGCAGCATATCTAAAGGAATTGGGAGCATTGTGGTTCAAATCATCTTACCGACATTTTTGACGAGGCTCATAAAAATCATGACTGCAAGCCAGATTGGATTGAGGAGGGTGTATGGCAGGAGCTATAGAAATATTGGGATAGTAATGAGTTCAAGGCTAGAGATCAAAAGAACAAGAAGAATCACACATCCAATTGTTATGGATTGGGCATTCCACTTCACACAGGTGGTTCCATTAGTATTAACAACCATACGACAAGATTGGTATTAGTTTATTCTTTGTGATATAATTATTTATTTATTATTAATGCATATATATTCTTAATTTATCCACTTCATATTGTTAATAATATAATTTTATTTTTAAAATTGCTAATGTTGTTTGTATTATGAAATTTAGATGCAGAAATTGAACCGAGTACCTACATTGGATGAGCTCTTCAGACACATCTATCAAAAGAAAAATGATGGCAATCAATGGGTGAATAAAAGGGTAGAAATAGTATATATAAGTATTCAAAAAATTCTACTTTAATTCGCATATTTATACTATTTATATGTTTAACTCATTGTATCTAATATCTTTCGTAGACTAATTTTACACAGAAGTGGCAAAAGGTACAATCAAGACAGAGCTCGACTGGAGAGGATGGTGCAGAATCATCATAGCAGTAGTCTCAGCCGTCCATGATGCATATATGGAAAGAGACGGTTGGAGTGAACAAGGGACAGATTTATAGACTCGGATTACATACTAGCTTGCGGACAGGCTCCTCATCTTCTGGCCGCACATCTTCACGAGTCCCTAAGGAGTAGATTCAGGAGCGAGAGAAGATTTATGATATATTTGAGACCGTATCTACTCGAAATGAGAAGTTAGCTACTCAAAATAGTCAATTAGCAGTCCAGAACAATGAATTAGCCATCCAAAATAGTGACTTATCTACTTGTGTTTTTCATACGGAAGAGTTCATACGCCTTATGATGGAGAAGATGTAGGTCAATCCATCTATCTTAACGCAATCTTCGTCTACAGTTTCAGCACCACCTTCAGCTACTACTCCTGCAAATGGTGATGATTGTGATGATGCTGATGATGATCAGGAGGAGGAGGAGGAGGATGGTCACTTATGATTTTTTTTTTTTGCTATGATTGGGATGATGATGTTTGTCATATTTTTTTTTATTATGGACTTGGATATGACGAGGATGATGATACTTATGGATATTTTTTTTATTATAGACTTGGATATGATGAGGATGATGATACTTGTGGAATATTTTTTATTTATGGACTTGGATATATGAGATGATGTTTGTGATGATTTTGATTTTTTATTAAGATTAATATGCCATATTTATGAATATGAATTTGTTCTTATATGAATTATTTGTATATGAATAAGTGCATAAAAAAATAAGATGTTTCAGGTTCTTTTTAATGATCGAATTTAAATATTATAGTGAAATATTTTTCTTGAAAATATATTTTGTGAGGAATTATTTTTTTCAAAAAGTCATTTTACGAGGGATTATTCCCTCGAAAAACTATTTAGTGAGTGATAATTTTTTCAAAAATATAGAAAAGTCACTTAAAAATTCAAACAATCCTTTGAAAAATCCCTCAAAAATTATTTGTCGAGGAAAATTTCCCTCGACAAAATTTTTGGGCAACTTTTCCTCAAAAATTCCATCAGAAATGACATTCTAAGAAAAATATCCCTCAAAAAATTTATCGAAAAGGGATTGTTTTTTCTTTGGTTGAAAAAATTTTTGAAGAATAATCTTTCAAAAATTTTCTCAAAAAATTAATTTGCGAGGAAAAAGTTCATCAAAAAATCCCTCAACAACACTTTCTCATAAAATCCTTCAGAAACTTTTCCTAGAAACATCCCTTGGAAAAGTCATCAATAAATTTCTCTCGAAAAATCTCTCAAAAAGATTCCTTCAGAAGATCCCTCCAAAAGCTTTCCTTAAAAAATCCCTCAGAAAGATATCCTTGAAAAATCTCTCAAAAAATTTTTCTCCAAAAATTTTTCTCAAAAAATTCATTGGAAGTTTTCAAGGAAAAAATTCCATTGAAAAATCCCTCAGAAAATAAATTTCCTCAAAAAAAATCTGTCGAAAGAAATTTCCAAGGAGGGTTTTTCTGATGACCTAATTTTTGTCAAAAATTTGTTAGAAATACAAATTTTTAATAAATTTTTTTTCTTTGAAAAATCCATCACAAATGGTCCTTTTTCTTATAGTGAATATAGCGAAGCTAACGTGAGACTGTATCTTTGATATTTTTAATTTTATAATTTTAATCTTGATCAGACTGATACTATATTTTTATAATATATTTGAATCACATATTATTATAATTTAGATCTATTTTATAAATGTATCTGTTACTTACTGAGCCATGAAGCTCATAAACTTTCACATGTGATTTTCAAACTGAGAGATCATTTTTGGAGATCAAACCTTGACATTTTAGGAGTTATGTATAGAGGCGAGGCTGGTTTGTAAAAGGTGTTTATTTGTGGGATAGTTGTATTGTATAAAAATGATATAGATTATTGGAAAGTTAAAATAAAAAAATTGAGATAAGAAATGGCTAGTTATTCTATTATTACCACTATCTAGAGTATGCTATTTTGCATATTATATTGAGTTTTGTTAGGTTGGAAGCCTTGCATGCCTATAGGGTGAGTACTCTATAGGTATGCGACGGCTGCTCACATTCTTCGAATTTTATTTTAATTTAAATTTTAGGCTAGGGGCATAACAGTTAAAATGGTATCAGAGCATATGTTTAGTTTATAGGAATGTATTAGACTCAAGACATGCATTGAGTATAAGTGGGGTAGTTATTAGACAATATATAGAACGTGAAAAAAAAATTATCTTTATTATTCTAGGCATAGTTATTGATCATACATTTTGATCTATTTAGAATTTTGAAATAAATTTTTAATGATGCTTTAGCAATAAATTATAAATAGTATCAATATTTTTATGAATGTTGGCAGTATAATGGTAATGATTGCAGCATTAGAAAGTTTTTTTTATGATCAGAGTAGTGCAGCAGAAGTATGATGAGCTCATAACCCACATGGTATGATTTGAATTATATGATTGAAAAATTTTTATAATTAATTGAATATCTTGGTATGATTTGAAAAAAACTCAAAGCAATATCTATGTATTTAAAAGATTGATAGTTGATCAATACTCTTAACGAACTTGGAAATAAATTTAAGAATTGGAAAGAATAAGAAATGACATACTAAGTTTAAATTAAAATTCTACTAATTATATAATTTTTTGCATAAGGTATAGTATACATATACATATACATATAGTTACAAAAGATTGGAATTATTTTGGATGGAGTTAAGTGTATGCTGATTATAGTAATGCTATAAAAGAAAGGAAATGATTTTAGTAAAGTTTTCCATGGCATATCGTATAGAAGGATATACGAAATCCAATGAAATAAATACTAATGTAGGTTGTTAAAGAAAAGAAAGGAAGAACTAATAGATTCTAGGAAGTTCGATATTAGAAGGAAGGCTGAAATTAGAATTAAGATAGTTAAGAGTGGAGAACTATATTGGTATAAACTTAAGATGATTCTGATGATCTAGGTTAATACACTGAAATGATTACCATTTGAAATTCTAATTATAAAATATTTAAAAAATGGCAAGACTAACTAATATAGAATTCTTATGGGCAGAACAAGGAATTCTAATTCTTGATATTAAATCTTAGATACAGGTATCAAGAGTTGATGTAAAATTTAGTAAAACTAACTATTTATAAGTATGTTTGAAAATTTATATGAATTTTAATAAGCTTAGAGATTAGAAATCTTAAGAGTAAGGTTCACCACTAAGATTTTGACTATAGACTAGTATGTGAGTAATGATAATGAAATTCATCAATAGAGTTTGTTATTAGTTGTATGGGTTTAACAATGAGGAATTGAGAATGTAATTTGAGTATGAATGTGTAAAGTTTGAGGAACAGAGGAGAAGAAATCTCCATCTCTTCTCCCCTTCTATGCATTGGTGTGCGTGTGAGTGTGTGAGTGGGTTAGGACAAGACAAAGAAAAAAAAATTCCATTCTTTCTGACCGCTGACGTGGGTGGTGGTCGCTACTGTAAGTGAGCCCTTGCGCACATAAGATTAACTACTCTTTATATTTGTTTGATTTAATTTTAATTAAAAACTAATGAGTAGAGATAATATAGTTAATTTTAATTATAAATTAGTAGATGATGAAATGAATAGTGTGGTAAGAAAAATAAAAATTATAAACATTAAAATTGAAAAAATTAAAAAGAGGGATGTTTTGTATATGAGGATGGATTAATTCTATCTAGGGTTGGTGAATTTTAATTCTGTAGAGGCTAGGCAATTTAACCTAAAATTTTGACTGGGGATTGTTGACCCATGAGTCGACTTGAGGGTGAGATTTGAGAATTTTTGGATGAGTCTAACTGGGATAAATAATTAGTGAAAAGAGATTGTTGTAAAGGAGAAAGATAAAAGAGAGATTGATCCTCTCTTCTCTTTCTTTTTGTTTTCCAAAATAAAGATAATTTGGGAATTAATGAGATCTAAGAATATTAGAAAAATCATTAAAAAGTAGTTTAAAATCATGTTATGGGTTATTAACTTAGTTGTGGTTATGAATTATTAGGTTTCAATAAACCATGATAGAGTGAGTAGTTAGCAGTCCGTATCTTGGAGGTAAATAATAATTACATTTTATGATTAATTGATCTGAATTAAGTAAAACTTTATGTCACTTTTTGACACAATTCAAATTATTATAAGTATCTCTGATATATTATCATGATCGATCTAAATCGAATGTGCATTATCATATTCAATTAAAATAATACTAATTATTATAGAGACATTCAGATCTGATTATGCATGATATCATTATATATCATCTCCATGACATGATACAAATTATGATAAGTGATATTTACATTTCATCATGATCCATCTGAATCAAGTGATAATTATTTTATTTATCTGAAATGATACAGACTATTATATATGTAATCAGATTTGATTGTGCATGAAATTACTGTGTATCATCTCTTTGACATATGTGAATCACTTAATTAATTATCGATTTAATTATTTTTGAAATATATATACTATAATACATTGATTAGTGAATTGAAGCTTATGAGTTGAACTGGATGACTTTATATGCTATGATCAGATCAAGCCTGATAAATTATAATTATAGCCTGTTGAAATATATGTATCATAGTTGTATCAAGTTATATTGAAGCTATATAAAAGACATATCGAAAAGAAGACATTCTTAACTTATATATTGTTATTGACATATATATCATCCAACTCTCAACCAACTGTGTATGATATCCGAACTTGAGAAGCCCACCACTGGACATAAGCATAGACTTGAGATATCCACCATGGAGTATAAGCGTAGACTTGAGATGCCCACCACGGGCCGTAAGCATGGATCTTTTTGTGATCCCTTGCTACGGAAGATATCGTGGCACCATAGTAAGGGTTGAGAGCGAAAAAAAATGAGTACCCATGCTTAAATATAGCATTATAAAACTAGATATATATTTTGGACTTTTGTACTATTTTTTGATTTTCATATTGTAGCAAAACTGACGTGAAACTGTATTTCGGATATCTTTAATTTCATCATTTTGATCTTGATCAGACTGATATTATATTTTTATGATGTATTTGAATCACATATTAGTATAATTTAGATCTATTTTATAGATATATCTATTACTTACGGAACCGTGAAGCTTATAAACTTTTACATATGATTTTCAGACTCAGTGATCATTTTTGAAGATCAGATCTTGGCATTTTGGGAGTTATGTATAGAGAAGAGGTCGATCTGTAAGAAATATTTATTTGTGGGATAATTGTGCTTGATAATATTGTATAAAAATGATATGGATTATTGTAAAGTTAAAATAAAAAAATTGAAATAGGAAATGGTTAGTTGTTCTGTTATTATCCCTGCCTGGAGAATGCTATTTTGCATATTATACTGAGTTTTGCTATATTGGAAGCCTTGCATGCCTATAGGATGAGTATCTGCAGGCATGCGGTGGCTGCTCATATTTTTTGAATTTTATTTTAATTTATATTCTGGGTCAAGGGCATGACACAGCCTATATTATTTTCATTATATAATGTATGTATCCTAGTATATATAATCTTTGAGATACACAGGGTGCATTTGAAATAGAAATAATAAAGCTCCTTTTCTCTATCTTTCACTCTATTTTTTTTTTATAAATATTTTAATAGAGTATCAGGGCCACTAATCACTTAATATAAAGCCATCATCTCTTTCTCCTTTGTCGTGGTCACTATCATTGCTCTATCTACAAGTCTTGAAGATCACCGTTGCTAATCCATCAATCTCTATTTCCTTGCAAATCTTCTATTTTTCAATATCCATGCACATTATCTACTTTCCAATAGATTAATGTCCAAAGATCCCTATTTTTTGATGAATCTACAATTCTTCTCTATCACTTTTCTTCTCAGCTTTAGATCTTCAGTCATCTCTCCTTATCATTGCTCGATAAATTCTCTCCATCATTGGCCTTCAGCTGTCTTTTATTTAAACATTAGTTTTCTATTTTATGATGGTTTTATCTGTAAGGATCATTGACCTTTGGTTGCTTTCTTTTTTAGTACCGATCTTCTCTCCTGTGATATTTTTGTACTGCAATACCATAAGAATTCGGACTATTAGCAACGGCTGCCTTCTGTATGTCTTTTCATAGTCACGACATTAAATATGTTAATTCATCATATCAGCTTTTGAATTGCCACGTCAACTTGTAATTTGTTAAATTAGCTTTTAAGCTACTATGATATCTCCTGATTTGTGATATCAGTCTCCGTAATTTCTAACAATACATTCATGATCTAGTCTCCAAACTGAAGCTGGCACCTATAATACAATCTCCAATTTGAGGGAGAGCATATATTAACATGATTACATAATATTTTCTTTGTTAGTGTGATTTTGTATCAATCTATACTTTTTTTTTCATCATTAAATCAAAATCTATGCCTCCTTGTTTGTTTGTTTGTCTCCTTAGCATGTTCAATTTTGATAAATGTTTAGAAAATTTTGACCATCTATGTATAGGCGGTTAGCTCAAATTAACTGAATACTTATGCTATTTTTTTTAACGAGTAAAATCCCAATCAGTTATGTTTAGTCTCCACTCTCATGTACATGAGGTATTATCTGCTTCGATCTCTGACAACTATAGCACAGAGTCTTACAGTTTTGCCTTTCAAAAGACATCTCACAGAAGGAGAGAAGATCTTATATCTGATATAAGCCTAAGTGTCCTTTATTCACAATGAATGTGGGACTAATGATACCTTCTCTCCTATACCACAATACTTACAATTAGAAGTTTTCATATTCCGGTTAATTTTGGGAGTGCCAAAATTTTTACTATTTTTAGAGTGAAAAAAATTTAAGATTGTTCTGATTTCTAAAATACAAACTATTGATACTGTAGACTATGGAATCAATATGTCCGTAATTAGAACTTTTGTTGTCATTAATATTCTAAGTTGTACTATTATATCACTTCATTTTGTAACATCGATGATAATTTATGCATTGGACAAGAAATCAATCTGGTAAAACCAGTTTGCACTCTTTGTACTCTCCAACGCAGAAACAACAGTGTGAGAGGCCCGCATGGTGTGCCCATGCACTGAAGTTAGTACATGCTCTTATAAAATAGCCAAAAAGCATAAGAGCAGTTTCTGAAATCACAAGAACTTGATTAGGGGTGCAAATGAATCGAATTGAATCGAATCATGAGTAACCTAATTTGATCTAATTTTTTGATTGGATCTAAATATTAGATCCAAATTTAGCCCAATAAAAAATTAAATCGGATCGGATCAGATCCATGATCAAATTTTTTGACCCAATGAGTCATTCGGGATAGATTGGTTTCATATATAACCCAGTTCTGATCCATGAAATATAAATTTGGTTTGGATCCAGATTCAGATCAATTTGGATCTGAGTTATAAATAATAAGATCAATAAGTAGAAGATCTATAAACAATCTTATTTGCACTATAAATTTTGATCCTAATGCATGAGACTATTAGAGCTCCCATATCCCACACTTTTCATCCAAGAATCCAAAAATCCTAATCACATTTTCCTCACCACTTTCCCTGACTTGATTAATTCAAATTCAAAATATTCTAATAAAATTTAAAAATAAGGATCAAAAAATTAATATAATATATTTTCAAAAGTAATTGATATTAAAGCAGCCTTAATCAAAATTAACATTCATGTAACATAGGAACAAAAAGAGATGAGAGATGGATTCGGATCGGATCGGATTGGATCGGATCATCTATCTCAAGATCCAAATTAATCCAAAAATCTCCATGGATCAAGTCAGATCGGATCAGATCAAAATTCAGTAAATTCAAATTCGATCCAAAAAATGAGACGGGTCCAATTTTAAATCCCGATCTGAATCCATGGATCCTTTAAAATGATTCAGATCAGATTTATACTGATCGAATTGGATCGTATCACGGATCAATCCGATCCATTTGCAATCTTAGACTTGATAAGTGTATTACTTTCCTTGCATTGTTGCTTAATCTCTCCTAATATGGCGTCAGTGTGATCAATTGGAGTACTTTTAAGTCCAAGGAGCAGCAATTTCATGCCGCCTCGTTGCATCCAGGGACACATATAGATCTACCGAATATGGATCTTATGTATGACAAGTGCAACTATATATATGCAAGTTAGCAGCAAATGACTCCTTTTTATGCAAAACTAGCATGCGCATGTCATGTCATAAAATTCAATTTATATTCAGAACCATGTCATACAAAAAGCCCAAAATAACAATGTCACGTAAGTACTTCAGTCACACTAACTTCCCTATATAGTAACAAATCGTCTTCTTGGGGGAATAATAATGGAAAAACTACCTTTGAAAATTGAAACCTCATTTTTTTTTTATCTTTGTTATAATTTATTTTGCATCTGATGCAATGAATGCCGGTAGTTTCTAACTAATAGGAATGTAATGCAGCAACTACAGGGCATGGGTGCAAGAAAATTCGCAATAGCATGGCCGTTCACCACTCGGTTGCCTTCGTTCCAAATCACTTTGGGAACCATGCAATCAATTATACCCACACTGCAACGCATTTGCATCAACGAACAGGATGAAGATGCCGTGGCATGCAACACCTTGCTCCAAGCCACCATCCGAAGGTGGAACAATACATTACCCATCTCTAAGTTTTTCTATGTGGACATAAACAATCCACTGGGGGACATGATCACGAATCCTCCGAGATATATATATATGGTAAGAGGATAAACTAGATTATTTGTTTCTTGCGCTTATAGAGGCATTATTATAACTTCTGTCCCACTGCTTCTCATAAGAGTTGGTTGAGAAACATAATGGTTTATCAAGGATTTAGTAATTCGGTTTTGGTAGTTCGACAAATTCTTTGCACCGTAGTATTGTGGACTCAAGAGCACTACATAAGATAAAAAATATTGAGAATTTGGATTTCACTTTGTTTACTTTTACTTCCGTCTGATGTAAATAACTATGACCTGTTGTAATGAATATTGAGTAAATAAAAGTACAAAAAGACATGAGTGCAACACGAGTAAGAACCCTAGAAATGTGGCTTATAGGAAACCGAACTGACATGGCTTTATTGAAACACTGAATTAGGTTTTATTGCCGTGAAATTCAAGCAACCAAATAACTTGCATCTCTCTTCTACTTATTGTTATCTCCGAATGATCTTTCTGACATTAGATTTTTGTGCTTCAAAATAGATTTTATTGTCACAAATTTGGCTTGCTGTGGAGCTGGTTTTATAGAGATGGGAACTGTTCCACTTTGCCCATTTCCCCACAGATATGTTTTGGGATTATCCATCCATCCATCCCTGGCAACATACCAAGCTCTTGCTAACCAACTCATGGATAATGTGATGCCAGAATTTCAGTTCGAGCAAACCAAGCGCAAGTATGCCTAAAGAGAGTTCTACATACAGTGGTTGATTTCATATAGGGCCTAATGCCAATAATGTTAGTCTTTTAATTCTCAATCTAAATTAATGGTGGGCTTTAGCTTTTTCCCTTTGGTTCAATCATAGTACTTTCAGTTGAAAGGGTTGCCCTCAATTTTCTTCCTTTGCTTCTTAGGTGCTGCTATTCTAGTAAATACAATGACGTGCTACTCTTTCTAATAGAATAGACAATTGGAGATTCTTACTAGATAAACAGTTCAAACAGTTCTGCTGATCAAAAGATGTCCTTGAGACTTTTATTGGCTTACTAGAAAATAAGTCTGGAGACATGAATGGAGGAAACATGCATGCAGCATCCTCCTAGAAATGCTAGTCGACCAGCTTGACTCGTATTGATTTTGATATGTGTTTTATTGTGGCAAAAGTAGTCCAAGGAAGGACAAGTAAAGCCTCGGAAATGCTTAAAATGTCCAAATAGCTTCCTCTGAGAGGAATCTGGGAGAAAGTACTGGCGATTTCGTGAATTAGAGGAATCCCCACATTTTATCTTACTATTTTTGGTTGACTAAAGCTGGAATTAGACATGACATATATGGCTTATTCCTACTAAAAAGTTTTTTAAAAAAACAAAAGGAAAAGGAAGGAATTTTTCTTCCATTTAAACATCTTATTTCTTGAATAACCATGCCATAGGGAGTTGGTATATCGTCACTCCTGGAATAAGGTTCTTCTTTTGTTTCTGCCGTTTTCTGCTTTACATGGAGAAAGATGCATGCCCTCAGTCCTAGAACTGCACCAACGGGGACTAAGATATTTCAGCCAGTTCGCTCAAAAGAAAGATATTCCAGCCGAACAAAATTAAGAATAACTACCAAGAGGAATAACTCATTGTTCCTATTCAACTCTAATTTGACAATGATGCGCATATGGGTCATTTAGTCAGTGCTTATTATTTCTTTCCGAAGAGAACTAGAATGATGGTATAATTAGAAATTGGTTCATAACATTTGGATATGGTTAACTCGTATTCCAGTCATGCAAAAATATTTTAGTCAATCTAAGCAATCTAATTCCATATAATTAGAGTAATGTGGTGAAACCTTCAATTAAAAGCTAATTACTTTGACTTGGATTGGCATAATCTTTTAAGTGTATGCTAGCCTTCGTGATTCAATATACTAATACCAAGGTTTGCATGCTGACATCACAAACCATGAAGTTTAAGAATAAATGAACAGTCCAACTGAATTATACACACTCAAACATGCAGACATACAATAGACCCTTTTGTGCCAGAGAACATATGTTTGAACTTGCATATGCATCATAAACATGCAAGTGCTTGACATAGCTTGCCAAAAATTTAAAAAAAAAAAGAAAAAAGAAAAAAAAAAAAGATATTGACCAATTGAACTAAAGATTGAGTCTCCCTCCTACACATCCTTTTAAATCCATGTGCTGGCTATTGTATGGGTCATATTTAGATAATGGGAACTAGATCTATCAAAACTTTAAGTTACTTGGCACAAAGATATTTGAATCAGTCTACAAAGATATTTGTAACTTTTAGAGTAAAACTTCTGAGGAAAAGGAAAGGAAAAACCATGCAGAATTCATTTAACTGATTGGAAAAAGGTGGTAGGGAGTTCTAAGCCTGTTTGGAAGCAATGGTCAGATCTCACTCAATAGCAAAACTCATCAATTCAGTATTTTCAAAGATAGCCTTATTGAAACAATACGAAATCCAAGTTAAAACTGCAGGTAATCAAGGAAATAGATCTTGTTAAGGGCATAATGAAATGTTCAACACCTGGGAAATGATTTAGCATCCTGAGAAGATTGAAATTCTGGTAAAAATTTGAAATCTATGCTAGATATTCAGAATGGAAGATGAATCCTCTCCAAAAAAAAAACAAAAGAAAAAGAAAAAGAAAGAAAGGACATAACAAAATAAAGATGTCAGACAATTGATATATCTCTACATGGAAGTGTTTGCAAACACAGAAGGAATTGGAGTGGGCACAATGAAAACATACTCATAATAAATCAATCATCGATATGCATTTATTGTTGTTTCATGAGTACGAATGAATAAGACATGAACTGGATGTGAAAAATTTTTATTATTGAAGCAAGTAACTTAGAGAATGACCCAACCGACGGGTAAATGGAGACACTTTGTCATTTAAGAAGTGCTGCAAGACAAAATGTGCTCTCTTGTAAAATCATGTAATTAGATCACTCAATCATATAATCAAGTTCTCGACCAATGATAATTTTACCGAACTCACTCCCAAGTAGTTAAAATTGGTAACAGACATGCTTCCCTGCCAAGAACAGCAAGCCACAGGCAACTAATGTATGTGAAAAATAACTAGGGTTAATTATTCTGGTCACCAACAAAACTGGAGAGTAAAATCTAAACCTTTTAATTTTGTATACAAAAGAAAAGCAACAGGCCCTCTAGGCCATATATTTCTTATAAAAATTGAATCTAGATAAACCGTTATCATTTTTTAATTCCTGAAAGTTCCATGCTGAACAAAATACTAGTTAAAACTAAATCGTTATTCATGATTTGCATATGCAATAAAGAAAAGGCTCAAGATACAAATAAACATTTAAATGTCCTGCAAAGCAATAATCTCATTTTTAAACGTGAGGAAAAGAAATAACTGTTCTAGTAACTCACATAAGTTTACATCGACACATTAGTTTGTTAGAAATCTAACCTTTACACCTTAACAGAAACGGTCAAACAAATTTATTTCCACAAGTTTTAATCTTCTGTATCCTTTACCAATATCCAAGCCCATCATTTAAAATATTTCACCGGTTTGGTGAAGAGGGGAGATTATAATGTTATCGATGAACTGCAGTTGGGAATCATTCATTAAAAAAAACAAATATCACACACACAACCTAAATTTAGGAAGCATTTAAAAAATTAAAAAAAAAAAAAAAAAGGAAAAGAACAAGCCAAGACATAAATGCATGTCTGGAAAAGTGAGAGCCTGAACAAGAAAAGGAACATATGTTGTGTTACATGTGGTCCCTCATCCATATGGAAATGTTTAATCAGAACCTTGGAACAGTACCTCTGGCTATTTTATCGATGTCTTAAAGTTTAGTACGCAACCAGGAGACGAAGGAGCAATAATCCAGTCAATGATGCCTAACCTTTTCAACAATCATAGTATATCATTCAATCACACAAGAAAAAAGTCATATTCAAGTTGCAGACTTGCAGTCAAACAGCATGTGCATCCAGCCATTTTTATCTCCCAAGTCCTAACCTTCTATGGGATTCTTGGGTGGGCAATAAGAAAGGTACAAGAAAGGCGCATAAAATGTCCTATTAGGGTCTAGTGCCTCCATAATGAGTACAAAACAGTAAGTGAAGGAGCAAGTATTGGCCATTACCTTCCCCTTTTGACAAGTACCACCACATCTCACCACATTGCACTCATATAGTCAGATCTAGAGTACTCGTTACTCTTGCATTTTTTCCCTTGCCAACTTCTTCCTCCCACCTGTTATGCTTTGAGGCCTTCTCGGCGTCTCTAGAGCATCTTTCTATCCTTGAGGGAGAGAACAAGGAGAGCGATAAGCTGCTATCCACTTCTTCTTCTTCTTCTTCTTCTTCTTCTCCTCCTCCTCCTTCTTCTTCTTCTTCCCACCTTTGTTTCTTCTCCCGCCTTGGTCCAATGTTGAGTGAGAGATTCAGATCAGGCCCATGATCATCAGCCTTCCATCTCATAGAGCTCTGCCCTTGTGGATTTGTTTCTTGAAATTGGGTTATGAAGCAGGTTTCCCTTTCTTGTGGTCTATATTGTGTAGCTGCTAATCTATAATCATGGAGCCCGCTTGCTTCACAGAGTTCACGGCTAGCTCGATGATCCAAAGATGAATCTTTTGTGTGGAAATCCTGATTGCTCTTTAGTCTGTCACCTCCTCTGAAGACCATCTCGGTTATGGAACCATAAGATCTTGGTTCCCCAGTGGAATTCATGGCCCTGCCGAGGACTTGATTGTGCATCCAATTTCTAGGGCTAGCCCAAAAATAGTCATCAAATCTGATAAGATGTTGCAAGAAGTTGCCATGGGTTAGTTAGCTAAATTATAAATCAGTATTTTAATCAGGTGTGTGCATGTACTTGAATTGGTTCATTTACACCTTGAGTTAGAAATAGGCCATTGATGAAAACTATGTAGCATGGGAAGATGGCTAAGATTATTTATATGCTGTTCCCTTCCTTGCATCACACTCCTTGGATCAGCTATAACTGCAATTAGGGGCAAATATCCAGAAATAGGAGGATTGATTTAGCAAATCAAATTATAGAACCTCAATGGAGTTCTCTTGAAGGTTCAGTTTGAGAAACTAGCATACCTTATTCATCCAAAAAAAGAAAAAAGGAGAAACTATTACATACCTTGACCTGAGTCATCGATCTTCTTGCTCCTGTACATCTAATCTCAAGCAAACACCAAGCAACAAAAAAATTCAGTTTATAGGAAAAGAAATAGTGCCAAAATAAGCTTTAATGGTTCTCTTGTAGAAAGGGTTGATAGAATTACTTGCAGATGACTCTTGACATGAGCTATGCTTAGGCCCTTAACATTCATCAATTGAAGGACCATCTTCGGTGTTGCTCCTGCACCTCGAAAGGGGGCAAACAGAAAAATTATGCCAAGAGGTTGAAGTGGAGCAAGAAAAACTAATTGTTTTCCTCATCTAATATGTTGAAAGATGTCTGATCCACTCACGATCTTGGCCACCGAGCGTCTCGATGGCATGAACAAAACAAAGGTGGAGTTCCGGCGTCCACCGAAGCCTTGGGTTCTTGGATCTGACATACTGCCTTACAGTCCCTGAGCTTGCCTTCCGCCCGCTCTCCTCCACGGTGCTATTGCTCGAGCTCCCTCCATGTCTCAAGTTATTCACGCCATCTTCCTCGACTTCATCAACTTTGGAAAGGCTCTTCCTTGAGCTCTCAGAACTCATACTTCCCATCACCACCACTACCTCCTCCCTCTTAGTACTTATAGGCAAAGAAAATAACCAAAGAACTACTCTAACCTTCTTGTTCAATTGTCTTCATTTTCTCAAGAATCAACCTTGATTTGCCTGAAGAAGTTCCACCACATCTGCCCTGCTACCCCATCAACCATGCCAGATGGATTGAGTTTATCAACCCACTCTCATGTCATCCTCTCTGACATAGGTGGTGGGAAAGAAACAAGATAGAAGCCCCAAAAAAACCCTAACCATAACACTAAAAGACAACTCCCTCTCTCTCTCTCTCTCTCTCTTTCTCTCTCTCTCTCCCCCCCCCCCCACAACCTCAGTGATAAGGTCTAGTATTATGTATTCATGCATGGAAGCATGCATGGGCATGTGGTGGCATAGCTTTTGCCATATATGTGTATGCATGGTTGGTTTTGGTTGGCAGGGAGGGAAACATGCAAGAACGAGGAGGGGAGGTGGATAAGGGACCAACAAAGCCAACAAAAGCCAGCAATTCTTGGGGGTGCCCGTTTCTTTGCGCCGACGATTCTGTGCCATGTGGCACAAGATAATTGATCCATAGGGAAATATTATTTAAATCTTAAATTACCGAGCTAGCATGAACTCCTTGTGTACAGAGTTGGCGCTTCAAAACAATTCCCACAAAGCGGTGGGTAAATCCGTGTGCGATACCTCGCGGTACTCCTTGACGTATTTTAGATGCTAGCTGTCGGTGATACTGACCCAAACCTCACACCCCCGTCTCACGGAATTGTTCCTGGTTGCCACCAATAATAATGAGGATTTGTTTCTTTTTTTTTTTTTTGGCATATAACTCCTCCTCAAAAATTAGACTTAGATTTAGCTTTTTTTCCTTTTTGAAGGCTGATTTAGATTTAGATTTTACTTTCAGGAGCAACTGTGTGTGAGTGTTATCAACCATTTCTTAAATCATTCCTTCCTTGGAATACACACTCTTCAAGCTAGAAACTCCTCTCAAACAGGAGTGCAGCCACGAGGTTCAAAATTGCATGCATTGCTAATAATTAGTTCCTCATTAATTTGAAAATAATTTAGTAAGGTTAAAAATTTTAGAATTCTAAACAAAACTGGTAAATTTGAAATAAATTCAGAAAAATTGAAAATTGTATTATGTTAATTTCTATTCTAATAAGGAAAAAGATTTGAAAATTGTATAAGAGTCTAGGATTTTTTTTTTTTTTTTTTTTTGAGGGGAAGCGGGGGGCTATTGATCAGATCAAGAAAAATAAAAGAGAGTATTAAACACTGTGAATTTGATAGTGAATAATTTAAGGATGTAAATTACAAAGGAAAAATTTTGTTACAGTTGAGAACAGTGGCACAAACCGCTGGATATGGTGGGGTCCATCTGTTTAACTTTCTATTAGAATATTTATGTATTTCACAATCCTAAATATTTTCCTCACATTCCAAGGCTTGACCAGATAGGTGGAGTTCAAGTCTAAACCCAACCGTTTGTAAAGAGTCCAATATAAGTTAAGCCACTTTGTGACTTGACCTTGGAAAGAAGAGGGACCGAGAACCTATGTGTCAATTAGCATTAGACCAACTAAACAAGACATGATATGATCATTTTTTTGCATTTATACCATGGCGTTGAATGGAAAATATCCGCACATCATTCTTGGTACATCATGTTCTAGTAATGTTAGATATATAGATTACCCTGTAAATTTGGTTTCATAGATAGACCTCGTCTGCCTAATTTTTTCTGTAGCTTGGCCATTGTCACCCCTTCCATCTTTTTCTTAGAAGGGACTAAATGAAATATTTATTCAGCATAGAAATACTAATTTGAAATTCTAATAATCTATCAATTCAGCAACAAACCGCACAAGTTGCACCAGTCCTCCTGCACCACGTGGTAAGAGAACTTCTCTGGTGCATAGAATGAGAGCCTCATAATATTACTCTTTTTAAAATAATGTGGAGAGGGAACATCCTAAAAGGATGTGAGGCTACATCACCGTACCAAAAATAGGGTATCGTGAACTGGTGACCAACACGTACCATATCCAAAATATATATCTCAGCGTCCCTTCTCCCTTATTTCCATACTATTCATATGAATTTTTGGACCCGGTCCAAACCCATCATCCATGCAGAATATATTTAGATTGGTCGTGCATAATTTATTCTTTCCGGCTATGGCATGAGAATGATTCAATATGGACTGCCTAAAGTTTTCCATCGGCTTGACTTGCACTGCTTTATTTTTTTTTTTTGTCCTTCAAAGCACTGGTTTTTCTGTCCTTCAAACCTAACCTAGAGCTAACCATGCATTGTAGTCTTTGGCTAAATTTGAAGACTTAGGAAGTCTCAGATCCCACCAAGCTAGATTCCACATTCACTTCAAAGAGTAAGACAACCGGTTTATGTAAAGGAAGTAGGCAGGGCCTATGGATTGGTCCAGCTGAACCGGGCCTTGAACCACTCTATAGAGTAGTAAGCCACTTTGTAGGACTACTAGTGACTTGTTAAGGCCATAATATGGCGTTAATGCATCCAAACCAGAGTTTCTTTAACGAGCTACCTAGTGTGGCGCAGCAGTTATCACAACTGGCCTGTTTTGGACTAAACCGCTCATTCAAATATTCTGGCTTGAGGAGCCACGCTTGAGTGATGATAAACTAGGTTTATAGCTTCATGTTTATGCTTCTTGATAAAATCAGGGGGAAGCCCTTCGCTTCCTCCTCCTTACACTCAAAAAAAGAAAGAAAAAGGGATAAAATAGGTTTATAGCTTATTGATTGTTCACTCCTATTGTTTGTGTGGAGATTCAATATTTGATTTGTTTTTCATCTCTAGTTTGAATAATTTTAACTAGCAGTGCTGTCTTTATTATTTTCATTTTATCAAACAAATACAAAACTTCATGCATTTAATATTTTTTTTTTTTGAATAATTAAACTGGGGTAATAATCTTCAAAGAGTCATTTATCACTCTGGGCTCAAATTGGATGACGCCATATGAGCTAAGATGAGATAAATAGAAGCCTTGAAAGCCCTAATCATTAAAAATGAATGGGAATTGTGGCTAGACCAACCTAGAAGCTTGAAACTTTTGAGCAAAACCATAAAGAGTTTTGATAAATGTACAATTATCAAAGTTCTTTGCTTAAAAAAAGGACTTTTATTTTTATGTTCATATCCTACTAAATGTTAGAATTTACGTAAAAAATCCTTTCAAATTTGATATTTGCATATATATTTTATTATAAAATATTTATTTTACATGTATACCCATTTTTTTCTTTTGTTCTACATATGTATCTATGCCATTTAATACTATTAAGAAACTAGCGGTTTAAAATTAAAATGATTAAAATGCTCTTGATGGATAGACATATAAAAAAATAGTTATATATATATATATATATATATATATATATAGCCATTTTGCAAAGGTATTTATATAATTTTATATTGTTAGAAGAGTATACACATAAATGGCATTTGGTTGGTATATAACATAACATCTGCTTGGGTCGCCAAGCCAATATCGCACCAAGGCTCATAGCTGGGCATCTCTTACTATTTGAGGATACTGTACTAATACTTTTGAAAAGAAAGGTTGGTTGATGCGATGTGAATTCTATCTGAAACACGTATGCCACTCTGCTGCCGTGGGGAAAGAATTGGGAATAGCGAACTGGAACCTAACATCCACCTTCTTTTGCCAACCATCAATTTCAATCACACCAGACTCATGTGAAATCCAACTGTTCTTCTTATTTAAAAAAAAAAAGATTGGGCAGAGCCCAGTCGGTTTCATTAAGATAATGAATCATGAGATTCTTTTCTTTAGCTTTTAACGTTACTTTAAAGTCATCTCTCTTGTGCTTGTAATCCGAATTCATCTATGGCCACTCATTTATTTTACAACTACTTTAAAGTCTCTCTCTCTCATTTAAAAATGTTTATTTAGATTAGCTATGTTTAATATTTAGTGAAATATATATATATAAAGAGATCTAGTCATCCTTTTAGAAATATGCGAATCATAGAATATCAAGCCAATGTTAACTGTTCCTTAAATAATCTCTCTTAGTGTACGAAGGGCTGGTCCATTACATTAATTAACAAGTATGCTAATAGAGTATCGACTCTGTCAACTAACGTTCATCTTTTCTTTTTCTTTTTAAATTTTAGCAACTAATATTCTCTAACAATGCTCCTCTCTAAATCAAACTCTGGTGGAGCCTTCTACCTTGTCATCTTTTAAGAAATCCTTTAAGAATACACTCTCCTTCCAGAACCAAAACCTCATCCGACATTTAAAAACTGCCATACTATCTCGTATCCTTAATTACTTATATCTCATGCATATCTTATGTTAATGTTAATATGTTATAAAGTGTGGTCCCTTGTTTTCTGCTGTGCACTGTTGGTGATAGCAATATCCTTTGCCACTACATGTGGAGAGACGTGTGAGTTTCTTCATCACGTCAGTGCATGCCCACCTGCCAAGAAGCTAAAATTAATATCTAATCATGTATAGTGTGTAGTAATTAATTTATATAACAATTTTTCTTATTCATATTACAAGGGGCCCTGCCCCATCCTAGTCGCACAAAGCCGAGGGACTGACATGAGATTACCACTAACCCAAAAAATCATACCCTGCACTGCATGGACCACTGTATGTACCATATGACTGCATACACCATCAAACACAATCACTAGTTTGTGTACCCATGCATCAAGATGCATGCTTGATGAATAGGATTTATATAAATGAGTGGTTATGTTTAGTGGCATGCACAGTCTCATAGTGCATATGGTGTAGGATATAATTTTTCGATTAGCGGCTACCAAAATATGCCGTGTAGGAACTCCACCGGTCATCACCTCACATCCTTGAACCTAAGCCAATTGTCTTGGAGTGATGTTTTCCACTAGGTACAGGTTCTTCAACGCATTGGTTGTTCAGGGAGTCGGTGACGTTTGTTTCTATGCCCACACTCATCCAAGTGGATCCAATTGACGAAAGGTCTCGATTCATTTGCCAGATTAGACGAAGTCCAATGTGGGAATGGCAAACTTCCAGGAGGTGGAATCAATGACCTTTGGGACCGTCAAAAATGGCGGCTAACTGTACCTGGAAGAAGCTTTTGTTTTATGACACATGGGTCGGATGTTGTGATGGGAGGTGGTTTCCAAGCTGATGCGTAAAGAAAAGCACAAAGTCGATAGGATGGCTCTCAGATCATATTGTCAGCATTAGGCCATGGCTCTAATACTGGACGTCTTTTTGGTTGGTTGGAGATCGTAGTGAGAGTGTTTGTTTGATTCCCAGTTACTTCAGTTTGAAGAGAAAGTTGATCCATGTGCATCCATCCTTCTACAGTCATGACTTTGTGTGTGTGCGTTGTAGTTGTAATGTTCTCTTAATTGTCTGAACGGTCATATTATCCCAAGCAAAGTCATTTGATCATTGAAGATCCTATGAATTATTATTCCAAAATAATTGAGCTATCATGCTTTAGGCATAGTTCATAAATTCATGACTTTACGATATTTAAATATATTTTTTGAATGATTTATTGAATCATTGATGTTATTATTTTGTTGTTGTTTTAATTTTTCAAGGAAAAGAATGGAGCATTATGCAGATAAGAGAGCTCCGGGTTCTATATTTTGTTGTCGCCATTCTTGTGCTTATACAATTTTTTTCTCTCCATCATGTTTGATGGTATATTGATGTCTGCAATGTTTGAGAAACGGCTGCACACGTGCAACTCGAGGGCATGCTATTATTGGGCACGTGTCATGCATGTACATGATAGACGACCAGCCTGTACTTCAGCATGAACATTCATTCTAGCGGTGGCACTAGTGCAGTAGCAAAGTTCGAGTTCTATGAGAGCTGAAGAATGGATGCACTTAAGCAAACTAAAATCAACAATATAAACCCTAAACCCTTTCCTAATTAAGGGGTACTGGGGTCTCGAATTTATTTCTTTCATATCCATGCTACATGTTGTGAACCATCTATAACCGCTGATGTGGTCCGAATCCGACCTATCAATCATGGGCTGACGCATAATCTTCCTATGTGAGGAGACTAAGAGTTTGTTTTTCACTTGAATTAAGACTCAAGAGTCCAATACTGGTGGGACATAACTCCATATTTATATAAAATACTTAATGTACCGTGTAAGTGCTGATACAATACTCTATATATATATATATATATATATATATATTTTAGTTTTCGGTCTTACTCTCCTTTGCTGTCCTCCAAAAGCTTTTCGCTACATAAGCATCGAAAAATTCCCAGATGGATCAACTCCGGCGATCTTCCATCTTCTTTATCGGTGCAGATTGGCATTTGTATATGAGGTCTTGAAGGCAACGACCACCAATCTTGAACCGTACAAATTTTCTCATGAAAGCTCGTGATTATGTGTAGCACTATTCATGTGCAGCCACATCATCTTGATCAGTGGTTTTCGTCTCACTTCTTTTGGGAAAAAGCCAATTATAGGCAGCCCATGCACAGCATCAACTACCTTAGGAGAGCGAGAGATGGGGTGTAGTTTGCGTCTGAGAGAGAGCGAAAGAGATCACGAGAAAAGTTCGCCTATGTAGCTTCAGGTAAAGGAAACCCAAAAGGCAGATCTAGTTAGCCTGTATTAAATGCGTTAATGCGCAGGACGAGGGGAATAAAAAAATATTCCAACGTGAGGAGGTGGACTTAAAATGCTCCGGTGGTTCAGGCCCCCCGTGAGAAATTTTAGTAAGTCTGTTTGGTGAGCAAAGCTTCACTAGCACACCCAACCAGGAAAGTCAACCCACCAATGCACCGTACTCAACTCCTGTGAACAAAATAGGATCTCTATGCCCATGCCATGGTCTCATCATCATTTATATATGTATGCATGTCGCCATATGTGATCAATACCATCATGCCTTGACGTCACATGTCCATGTTACGGCGGCTTCTTCAAACTAGTCTAGCAATTTTTTTTTCATCTGTAAAACTTGACACGAAACTACAACGAGCCTTACTTAAATCATGACTTGTAGACTCTACTTCTCTGTAGATATTGATGGCGCAATGAAAGTGTTGTGTATGATTAGACTGTTTACCTCCCATAATTCCTTTTCTGCTGTCAGACGTGGGAGGGAAGCCAAACGAGAACAGTAAATATCGTTCATCATCTTCTTCTATTGTTCATTGGTTTACGAGCATATGGAATTAAAAGGCAGTGCCACCTCTCAATGTGAAATTGTAGTCCAAATATCTATAAGAAATTATTCATGGAACCATGCAATTATCTGCTAATTTCCTTCAGCAACTACGACGATAACATGGCAGAGCATCCTGCCTTCACAGCAACCTGCTCTCACACCCATGGAAATTAATGGATCAAGACAGAGATGTTTTACTTCAATGAAGTGAACATGGCACCACGCACCCCAGATATTCCGTTTGTTTCTGAGAAAAAAACATGGTGCCGATTGCTGCTATTAAATATTCAGTTTAAGCTTTGCATTTTGAATATTATTGCAGAACAGTTTATCCGACCAGAATCAAATAAAGTTGCAATAATGAAAGAATCCAAAGAGTTAATTATAAAATAAGATGCAGCAAGAAATGATAATCACATGAACTAAAAAGACTGAGAAGTTCGGAAGGATAGCAATTAAAGAAACCAAATAGTTAAGTAAACAATAAGTTGCAGCAAGAAATAATAATTGCAAAAAAATAAGACTTGGAAATTGAAATGGGATTGCAGCCTGAGGGAAGACAAATTGTATTATGATCACCAGGTAAATTTACCTTTGGATTATAGTGTTGATTCCTCAACAACCACGGCAAAATATGAAGCACAGAAAATTTAAAGCATTGAGAATGGTTGAAGAAAATGAGAATAGCCACCATGTCCCACCATACGTAGGTAAATTCCCTTTCAACTCATTTGTTTTCTCTAGCTCCTCATTGAAATTAGAGGATGGTCAATACAACAGAATTTTTTTTTTTTTTTTTCCATCGGGGAAAAGAGAATCTCTTCAGCAGGAAAGCTTGTATCACGGAGAGGAGAAGTTAAACTGTATGCCAGTCTTTCCATGGTCATGCTCAAACTGTTTCAGTATATAGCAGTAGTTTATCTGAAAGTAAAAACCAAAACCCATGTCTGTCAGGAAACAGAAAATTCATTCTTCTTAGTTTGGTTAAAATTTGGATCGATAAGTTTTATGGACTAACCTCCATGCGGAACAGTTTTGTGGGAAATATTATGCCGAAACCTGCAGAGCTCCTAAATGACTCCCCAAACTTCCGAAATGAAAAATCTTTGAATTTGTTCTCTGTTAATTTAGCAAGATTCCCAGCATTGACAAATACATGACCATGTATTCCAGACTCTCTGAACAGTTTTATGGGTAGGTCAAATGAAAGATCAGCAAAGCCAGTGACTGCGAGGTCACCTCCCAGGACATCACTTCCAGGAGAGGTAGGGGAATCATCAGATTTGCTGGGGATAAACCTTCGTGAGTCAGTTGGGCCTAATCCTCTTATTCTGAACCCTAACAATGAGGCAGGCCCACTCAAGTTGCAAACAGGAGAAGAATGACCACCAACGTAGAATCGCTCAGGCAATGGTGAGGGCAAGTCCATAAATCCCCTTCCCCATGGCAGAACGACACCTGCTGCAACTCCAACATTAAGAGCAGAATTATAAAATCCCAAGGGAAAAGCGCCTCGAAGATCGAACTCCTGTTTCAGGGTATGAATAGAGCAGACAATATTGAGAATATAAATCTGTTTTCATTGAGATTAATAACATTAGTTT
This sequence comes from Elaeis guineensis, assembly GCF_000442705.2. Taxonomy (NCBI): domain Eukaryota; kingdom Viridiplantae; phylum Streptophyta; class Magnoliopsida; order Arecales; family Arecaceae; genus Elaeis; species Elaeis guineensis. Next base: position 126,602,493 of record NC_025997.2, on the reverse strand, counting down.
ATTAGCCTAATTCATGAAGAGCTGCTATGACATATATAACATTATTTACTCAATTGATGAATAAAATTTACCATAGAAAATGAAACATAGAAAATAACATTTAAGCCAGCAGACAGTCCACCCAAACAAGAAATGACTTAAGCCAATGATACCCTACCACCACATGAGCAGGAAACACTTTCCAAGAGACCCAGACTAGATAACCGAGCACAACCTTCCCCCACCCCACCCACCAGCCCCCCTCCCTCCCTCCCTCCCTCCCTCCCTTTTTCTTCTTTTTCTTACACCGTGTAGCTCAATTCCATTGCCCCTCCTCAACAATCAAATCTTTTAAAAAGGATTTGTAAGCTACTTCAAGCCTACCTGGAAGTAAACCACAGATGATTAATTACCTACAGCCTAGAGGGCACATCAGAAATGGGAAAAATGCACTCCTTTTGAAGCAACCCTCCATTAGGATTCAAAAAGAACATCACGAAATTTCTTATTAATCTATTGAAACAAGACAAACACCTCATTTCTGTAGAATGAATCTCTACATGTGTTCTTTTACCATATTATCCAATTCCTCCGATCATACACCATGAGAATGAGAGACTCATTTCAGCTAAGCCTTTTGAACAGCACCCTCCCCCTCCCGCCTCTTTTCCTCCTAACACAAAATAACGCATTGAACACCGGTGCTTTGAACCCAAGGAACGCAGGCCAAATCACTCAGGTGGCCTAGTCACATGTTCATGGTTTGGCCACAGGTCAACCATGGGTTAATCAGTGGCCAAATATATTAGTGCTCAAATTCCAAACAACTCTGCACCTCTAATGATTCACATCCCACAGCCTGCCCTCATCTTTGCTGTCAAGCCCTTCCTCTGCTGCCAGCTGCTGCTGACTCAAGCATGCGAATCGTTCACCACTGCATCCTGCTATTCCTCCAATGTCAACTTGAGCACACCTCCTACTTGAGAAACCCCTACACTGTCCACCACTTCGCCATCACTATCCCCCATTTCTCCAGCATCTCCAACTCAATCCTCTATAGCAGCCCCTCCCTCAAGAAAGCCCAATTGCCATCCATGAGCTCTTCCATTCTCGTCCTTTCCCTCACCCCCTACAATGTTGAGGCTCCACCATCAATCATCCTTTGTCCAATGCCATGCTCACCATCAGAGACATGCTGCAACCACCAAGAGCTGAACGAGAGCAAGGTAGGCAGTGCTTGATATAGGGTTTTCAGGTTTTGAGATTGGGAACACCATCTCTCTCTCTCTCTCTGGGGGACTCATATGCTTTATTGGACATCTGACTGGCTATTTTGAACAGCCAACCACTTTGATCGATGGTCTGAACAGTATTCACCATTTCCTGGTTATATATGACCTAAGCCATATTTGGTTGCTGGGAGTGGGTCGGCAGGTGACCCAATATGGTACTATCTACTTGTTCATTTATTGTCTATATTTATATTTTTAGATACGAATTGGCATTCTGCCTTTTTCTTTACTTTGTGACCAGAAACAATATTGTGCTCTATATGTGAAATGAACCTTTTCTGTCTGAGTCCACAATGATGTCTTTCAAATTGCTTCCTCCACTTCATCATCTCAGATTATTCACTCGAATTATCTTCTACTAAACTTCTACTAATTTCTTCTATGCTGGAATGTTTTGCACTTCTCTACCAACTCAAGTAGGTTAGGCTTTAAACTTGTTATAAGGTCTTCAAATATTGCCTTAGACATTCTCCGGTCATGAATTTTCTTGCTTGTCTACCTCAAGTGGAGATGTAAAATGCAGGCTCACATGAAAACATGATGAACTCTTTTGTCAACAAGAATGTCAGATTAAACATGCCATCTTCAGCATTTTATGTCCCCCCATAATTAGAATTTTTACATGTTTTGGGCTCATTTTGATGTACGTGTTTCCTTCTAATTTTACCTGTGCAACATTTGATTTCTTACTTAACTTTCATGTTCTTTTAAGAATATGAGTTGTAATAAAGTTGAGCCCTTAGTGGAAGAGTAAATTATCAATATATCATGAGAAAAAGGAGAATGAAGGATCAAAAAATATAACCAAGGCCAGGAAATGTCAATTTTGATTTTATAATACCCTGTGTATGGCAGTTATCAAATTCTTTTCTCATTGAGAGGATGAGGAACAAACACCCACACTATAATTACCCAGGTCCAGATTATTTAGGATGCACCACTAAGTACAGGGGTTTGACCACTAGGAAAAGTACTAGTTCCAAAAGTTATCTAATCCTTAATGAAATCAAAGTCTGAGGAGGCACCTATTTAGCTTCGCATATTAGTGTATCAAAGAAGGTAGTGTGACAAAGGTGTAATGCTCATCTCAACTAGAGTTTCACAATGGTAAGTAGATTCCTTGATAGAACTAAATGACAACAAGGAATGCCTTGACACACTTTGTGTTTGAAAAGTACACAGACTACTTGTCAGATACAAGGAGATCGACTACAACTCATAAGATCACATGATGCATGGCGACTAAGCTTGCATCATGACAACGGACCTGGATAGACCTTTGCTTGGAGGCATGACCATCCAATGTGCTGTCTTGATCATTGACTTAGGCTACTACTAATAATCTAAGGTGAAAAATGTGAACTTTTCTTGCATGAAATCATTATAGAGTAATCCTGTTATCAAGCTCTTCAACTTATAAGTTTCACCCGTCTCATTATGCAAGGTCAATTCATGTATAAGTGCTCTCTTATATAACAGCATTGCTAGAGCACTTAACAGTAAAGACAAATCTAGACCTTTATGAATAGACAAAGTTGGATGTTTATTCAAACATGTTGATTTATCACCAACTCTATAACATACATTTAACATATTCTGCTCAGAACAACAGCAAAGTATCAAAACCTAGACCACTATTCATTGATAATAATGATAATAACAAAATCACAATAAGCCACTCAAGAGACTTGGGTACAAGAAAAAACCAAGAGACATGGAAATTGTGAGCTACAACATCACTATCATCTAGCTCAAGATCTAAACTAGCATGACCATATACACCAGTGATTCTCAAGACAATAAACTGCAAATTAAGTACAATGGTTATACATATCTATATGAGCTTTGCGAAACTCAACCATCATAACAAGGCAACTGTAAGGCAGTGGAATGCAAAGGAATTTCATCCTTGACTAAAGTCTAAAGCTAGTTACTAAAATTGTTCACAAATTAATGGGTTCTAAGTTCTAACACAAATACACGAAGCACATGCACAATATCTGCAGTAGAAAGTAGGTAAGTTATGCCATTAACCATGCTATGTTTCACAGTTATAGACATCCAAAATAAAAATATAGAATGTGATCACAGTTACAGACATCCAAAATAAAAAGATAGAACATAATCAACATCAGAAAATTGCAGTCCACGGCCCACAATTAAACACTAGCAAACCTTTGTGTAACAAGTAAGTTAGTTTTACAAGTTTAATCTTTGTCAATAGAATTATAGAGAATGTGAGGCAATCAAATTTATCCAGGGAACTTCATTTTAAAAAACAAGAAAACGTATCGCATTGTACCTGCCGAATAAATCGTAAACTCTTACTATCTGGTCCAAGACCACCAACTTGAGTACTAGAGAGAAAAGCATATCCACGAGTTGGTCTCAAATGTGAATCTCTGCGATCAATCTTATACGTGTATTTTATTGAGGAGAGAAGACTATGTCCTAATAACCTCCTTACTGATTTGGATGCCATGCCAGTTGGATCGGTCAAGGTACGCCATGTAAGATTGTAAGCCAAGTTATGGCGTGCAGTGGAAAGCAGACCAAAAGAAAGGCCCAAAAGACGTTCTTTATATGATGAGAACTTCAGCCAATCTTGAGAAAGTAATGAAACTCGACCGACAAGAGGAGTCGATATTGCTTTGAGTCTGGGCAAGGACAATCCAGCACTTATCTCTGATGCTTGGTCCCAGCCATAAGCCCCGGAAGCATCCCAAATGTCACCATAGCCAAATAAATTTTTCAACTTAACTGATCCTTCAAGTGACCAAGATCTGGCCTACAAAAACATCCTAAAACAATCATGAAACATGTAAAAGGATAACCATTTTAACAACATCAAACATGCATCAGGTGAATCTATGCTACAATTCAGCAATGAAGCCTCCTGCTTCACTGAGACAATGCAAACCCCAGAGTGAGAAGACTGTCAACGTGCTAAACAGTATTCAGACAGCAAATTAAAATTTCCAGACTTCATCTAGACACTAGAAAAAATGTGAGAAAAAGTTCAGAATGACAACCAGTTAAAATGAGTTAACAATTACTGTTTCAGATAATGTGCTGTATGAAGTAATTATAACTACCTAAAAGTGAATGTGTGTGCACGCATCCATGTGCATGGAAAAGGGAAGTGTATCCAAAAGAAGAGAGTGCAGTGAGCATTTTCGTCTTCGGAAACGAACATGCTACATGTACCCCATGGTCCTACTGAATGACGTACTCCTTGTGTTTGTCTCTTTTAAGAATTCGTTTGACACATAATGCAACTGTGACATAAGGATGGATTTATGATCTTTTAACACATAAATAGATTAAATTAGTAAAATGTCCTCTGACAGTAGGTGACCATCATATGATGGTGTAGTTGTGGAGTTACAAAAAGTATTCTATGCGGAAACATATGAGTAGTTGGCAGGACTCATACCAATGACCAGGTTTATAGATGACTTTGATCCTATCACATGCCATGTATCTAACTGAAGGCAATATCTATTGGATGGTTGTGATCATATGACTTACCATTTTCTTATTTACGTGAACGATGGGGCACAAGATCCTGCAGAAGCTTTTGATCTCATTCGATATTATATGCATGGTGTTTTAATTTATGATCAACATTTGCCTAATCAAGATTTAATAAACAAATTGACATATATCATGAAGCAAACATAATATAAAAAGGAACAAGTGCATTTATGATCTTCGAAAAAGGGCAAATTAAAAAAAGAAAGAAGTTTTTTAACCCTTTTAAATTGTAGAAAAGGATCATGACTCCTTGGTGCAAGTTTAGTTGAACAATCAGGGAGCCATGTTGAAGCACCATCAATATCATACTATGAGAATCAGACATATGCAACGCACATGAGAGACCATCACATGCTGGGACACCAGGCACTTTGGAAGAAACATTCAGAGTTGGAGATAATTTGAAACACACACACACAAACAGACACACAGAGATAGAGAGAAGGCGGTATAGAAGTCACATATATATGCAGAATGTAGCACCCATTCTAATGAATGGAATGGTAAGATTTTCAAACCCAATGTGGCAATGCAAAATAGACGAATTCAGGTTTCTATAATCATTTCTGACAGTTCTCAGCCATGATCTCATGTTGACAATACTCGAGCTAAAAGACAAAGCAAAAAAGGATCCAGTTCACAATTAAAGTTGCTGATATTCAAAGTTGACCTCAGTGAAAATGTTGCCCATGGCTGGTCATATTTTCAATACAGCAACTTCCTTGGTGTCCTTTATAATGGGTGCGCCTTGTAAATGGTTATGATGGCTGCTTTCCTCAGCTGACTTGCCAGCATCCCAAGATTGAATATCTGGTTTCCAGTTTAAAGAAGAAAACTCAGTTGCCCCTGAAGAACATGTTCCCCACAGTTGTCCACTTCTATATACCTACTTTCACATGCAACGAGTGCATTTCTAAAATGATGGTAACAATTATCATGTCGGTTTCTGAAGGATGATCATGTTTCTGCATTACATGGCAGTGAATATGCTTGACTTCCATAACTCACAGATGCTCTAATCTAGACAAAGGCAGATTTTGGACAGAATCAATTTTCAGAAAAGGTAACAGCTTAAGAGTGTAATTTGCAGTTGAGCATGGAACATGGAGAGAGCCTTTGACCAAGTGGCACTTGTGGCTTTAGTTCACATCAACATGCATTGATTTAAATGCTATTTTTCTTAATTCAAATACTTTCACAGAATTATGTGTATACATATATTGACACACACACACTACATTTCTAAAATGATGGGAACAATTATCATGTTGGTTTCTGATGGATGATCATTTTTCTGCGTTACATGGCAGTGAATATGCTTGACTGTCATATCTCACAGATGCTCTATTAGACAAAGGTAGATTTTGGACAGAATCAATTTTCAGAAAAGGTAACAGCTTAAGAGTATAATTTGCAGTTGAGCATGGAACATGGAGAGAGCCTATGACCAAGTGGCACTTGTGGCTTTACTTCACATCAACATGCATTGATTTAAATCCTATTTTTGTTAATTCAAATACTTTCACACAATTACGTGTGTCCGTGTGTATGCATGCAATGAAGATATAAAATAAATACACAAATATATATATATATATATATATATATATATATATATATATATATATATATATATATATATATGATAGATACATACATACATACATATATTGAGACACACACACACATTATGACTTGATTTCCCATATCAGTGTATCCACATCATGTTGCATCCATATCCGAAATCCATGTCTGTGCTTCATAGGAAGCAAATTATGACTTGATCCATAGACATTCATGAGATTTTCTTCCTTTCGACATATAAATTCTCTCTAATCAATCAAGTTAAGCAGCCTTCAGGTTGGTGTGAACACACACCCACCCCTTTTTTTAAGATTTCCCAAATCGGTGTATCTACATCATGTCATATCCATATCCGATATCCATGTCTGTGCTTCATAGGAAGCAAATTATGACTTGATCCATAGGCATTCATAAGATTTTCTTCCTTTTGACATATAAAATCTCTCCAATCAGTCAAGTTAAGCAGACCTTCAGGTTGGTGTGAACACACACACACACACACACCCTTTTTTTAAGATTTTCCATATTGATGTATCCATGTCATGTCATATCCATATCCGATATCCATGTCTGTGCTTCATAGGAAGCAAATTATGACTTGATCCATAGACATTCATTAGATTTTCTTTCTTTCGACATATAAAACCTCTTAATCAATCAAGTTAAGCAGACCTTCAGGTTGGTGTCACTTGAATGAGGTATTCATCAAAGTATGTCTCACTCTATATGTCATTTGCATCACCAAGGTGCCAAAGCTCTAGTCCGAAGTTGATATGATAAAAGGGGTTGTGGATTCATATTTGGAGCTTGGCTTAAGACATTAGATGATGGACGGCCAATTTTGCTAGAACAGGTTGATATAAACAGACTAGTCTTTTAGCATTTAGAATTTAGAGCTTTCATGGCTAGAGAATCATTAGGCCTATGGCTTCTAGATCTTCGAGAATTAGGATAAATCTGAATGATGCTTAAGATTACATTAGAAGATGACACATGAGTAGGGTCCACAGACCTAAGACTAATTTTAGAAACAAGATCCAAAGGAAAAGAACAGAAGAAAGATTTAAAACCAAAACTCAGAATGATAAATATGAAGAAGACAACTATATTGTGCCACTACCTCCCATAGACAAGAACAGATATCTTCAACTATGGTTGACAAGAGTTAGTGTCTTTACCATAGAACTGTCCCATGGATAAAAAGAGAGATATATGCTTAATAGTTTTTTCCAAGTTTGAGCCTATATCATCACATTGATCACATGTTTTTGCAAAGACTTCAAAAACCAATTATATTCTCAATGCCTATGCAATGTGTGTGTGTGTGTGTGTGTGTGTGTGTGTGTGTGTGTATAATGAACTCTATTTCTTAGAGAAGTATAACTCATTTGGAGATTTCTTAGGATTCCTCATCCACTCAAACCTCAAAAGCCATCACAGGTGTACCATAAACTCAGATGCCTCTCAACGGAAACAATGAAGTCAGATAATAACTTTAAAAGTTAAGTGGCTCACTAAAAGTTGCATGGCTGAACCACCCCAAATATGAAATATAAAATTAAACAAGTAAACCAGGAACTACCTTTAGAATGTTCAGAAGTTGTATGCTGATATTAGTCAACAAGAATGCATGTTTCCTTTAATGTAACAATCAGAACACAGTTTTAATGGTCAAACCAAAACTTCAATTCGACATTCCCTTTTAGTGACCTCCTACAGTCCATTTTGGTCCATCTACTACTTAAATGCAAAAACCATTCAAACTGGACCATTAAATCTTTGATCCATCTTATAACTTTTAGTTTAATTGATTAATCTATACTTGCATCACTGGAGGAAAGGAAAATCTACAAGTAACTAGAGTGATCACTGCTTGTCAACTGGTCATACAATTAGAGGCAGCCTCAAACTTAAAGTCTCAATTCCCAAATTCTTAGCAGTGGCAATGGTGGCAAAGGATTTGATTTCACCCTCTTGCAGACCAAGCATCCTTTCCTTTTCAAATTGTTGAAATTCACAAAGATTGATTGTCCTCTTTATAATGCATCAAATATATATCCACACTAAATATGCATCATATGACCATACGACAGAACTAGGGTTTTTACATATCAATTGACTGGTGAAAAACAAGGATATGAGAATGTAGGGATGGACAGAAGTATATAAAAAATGTTTTGAACACATTTTCCATTTCAAATGAACTGACCCATGACCAGGATTATCTATGGGGATTACCCCCAAGCACTATATCAATGATATTGTGATACAACGGCCGCAGGAAGATCAACCACAACTCTCAAAAGTCAAAATCATTCAGTTGATGAACCACTTTGCATGATTCAATAGCAGCAAACCACAGTAAACACACCAACCAGCTCAAAAGAACATTCCTCCCAATAGTAATTTCTAGTAAGCCGCCAACTTCAACTACATGTTTGTTGTTTGCATCTTCCAGCATTCCCTCGTAAGCATACTATACCATTTGTGATCCATTTTCTTACAAAAGCACTTAAAGGAGGCAAAGTTTATGCTTTCTTAGCCCGTGCTGCAAGCAAACCTTAAAAAAACCTCCTTTACCTGTTCTCGCTCATGATTCCAAGGAACCAACTCCAAGTAGATAAGATATTTTGAAAATCCCAAGCATTATAGGGTTTATCTATAAAAAACAAGCAACAGTAGTGACAAACTGCACAAACCCCTTCACCATCTCTCAATCCCAAAGCCTATTTCTCACCCTAACTAGAGATGGGATGAAGATTCAGTTCAAGAAACATAATATATCTTCAAATAATACACCCTTTATAACTTTCTTTAAACAAAATCAAACCCTTGGTATCGAATAACTTCGCAAATGCTTTCTTCTACCAAAAGAAAACCTCATTTATCAAAACAATCCGCAATGAAGAAACACAAATCATCATAATCGCAAAGAAACTACTAATATCCTCCTTATTAGCCACAAGAAAATGATGTTGATTCCTACCTCCGGCTTGGTGAAGATGCCGATATCACCGGTGAGTGGCTTGGCCTCCACCACGTCGATGATGACATTGGAGGTGCCCGGGAGCTCCGGAGGGCCCGCGTCGAGCGTGATGCTGACCGAATCGAAGACCTCCAGCTGGCGGAGCCGCTCGTTGGCGACGCCGGCGGCCTGGAGGAGCTCCTGCATCGTGGACGCCGACCGGAAGGCGTCGAGCACCTCGGCCTCGATCACGGAGTCCTTGGTCTTGGCGTTCCCCCTGATCACCACATCGTGGACCCGGAGCCTCACCGGACCGCTCGATAGCCGGCGGAAAAGGCTCTGTACCTTCTCCCTCTCCGACGGAGGGCCGCCGCCGCCCTTCCTTGCTCCTTCCTCTTCCTCCTCTTCTTCGTACTCTTCTTCCTCTCCGTTCTCGTCATCGGTTTCTCCTTCTCCTCCTCCATTGCCAGCCTCTTGGAGTTCCTTTTCTTCTTTTTTCTCTTCAGCAGCAGGGTTTTGATCTTTCTCTGAGGGGTCTGCCATGAGAGCAGGGGGGAACAGGGAGAGGTTCCTACTTGAAGAAATGAAAAAAGGGGAGAGGTTCTCGGGGATCTATTCGGTGAGATTTTTGTGCGAGGGTTGGATTGGTGCTTGGCTCTTTAAAAATTCTCTGTGCACCGCTGGCAGCGTGGAAAATCCGACATGGAGCGTATCATTTTACCTATCTATCAGTATTATTATTATTTTTTAATATAAATTTAATATTAATAAATTATTTTTATTTAAAAAAATTATATACTAAAATTTTTTTTAATTATAATATTTTTTTAAAAATTATAATATTTTTTTATAAAAATTATGATACCTTTATAAATAAATACTAAATTGAAGCAGGATGTCATAATTTTTGTGAAAGAGTGTCATAATTTTTATGAAAGAGTATCTTCATAAAAAATAATAATAATAAATATATATATAAATAATATTATAACATTCTTTCTTAAAAATTATGACATCTCTTCACAAAAATTATAACATCCCACTTCAGTTTTGTAACACCCCGGCCCAAAATCAGCCACAACCCAAACCAAAAAAAAAAAAGAAAGAAACAGGAGAGAAGACTCCCGAAGGGAGTCTTCTTCCTCCGTTCAACGGCTCCCAATCGGAGTCGGAGATAAGCTCCCTCCGGCCCTATTTGAGGAGGAGATCCCTCCTCTCTCCTTTCTATCGAAAATCCTAAGCTCAATCGGCGGCAATCGTCGGAAAATCCACCGCGGAAGACCGTCCCTATGCCGTCCAATTTCTCGTCGGAAAAGCTTCGCCGGTGACGGAGGTAAGCCTCCTCCCCTTCCTCTCTTCTCTTCCTTCCTTCCCGTGCCGATGTGCATGCTCGCCGGCGACCGGAGTCGCCGGATTTTGTTGCGGAAGAAATCCTTCTTTTTGCTGTTTTTCGTCGCCGGTGGTCACCGCCGACCACCGATTTGGCCGCCTCTTGCCGTCAGATCACCTCTCCTTCGACCGCTGACTATCTCCGCACCGACTGTGCTGCCGGTTGGCCAACCAATGAGGGGATCAAAGATCCCCTGTTTCGGTCAAAAACAAGCCGCGGGAAGAAAAGAAGAAGGAAGAAGAAGCAGAAAAGAAAAGAAAAGAAAAAGGAAAAAGAAAAAGAAAAGAAAAAGAAAAAAGAAAAAGAAAAAAAAAAGAGAAAGAGAAAAATAAAAATAAAATAAAAAGAAGAAGAGGAGAGAAAAATTTTCTCTCTCCTCTCTCTATCTTCTCTCTATCTTCTTTCTATTTTCTCTCTCTAGATTCTCTTTCTATTTTCTCTCTCTAGATCTTTCTCTCTTTTTGTGAATTTTATCTCTCTAAAATTTTTCTACTCTCTCTCTGACTACATCACGAATCTTAGGATAAACTTAAGATGAAAATAAGAGAATCTGAGATTGCTCCGAAATTCGTGCAGTAGATATGATCCCAGTCCGATCCTATTCGAAATTTGTAACACTTGATTCACCCTGATAGGATCTCTGATGATCTCAACCATGATTGCCTCATCGGAAGGATACGAAGATTCTCTCTCCACTTTCTCTCTCTACTTTCTCTCTCTAAAATTTTCTCTCTTTTCATGAATTTTCTCTTTCTAGAAGTCTTATGGATCAGTGGAGGATCCGGATACATAGACAAGTCCTAATTTTGGTTAATCCTAAGAGAGGTCCTCGATCTATGTTATTAGGATCGATTATCGGTAATTTTCTCCATATATGATTTTTTATATTGATCAGGGTCATGAAGAGATGATTGTCTGCATATGATATCGAGTGGAATATTTTGTTAGAGAAATTCATAAATCAAAGAAGAACATTGATTTCTGTGCTCGGATCAGTTACCGGTAAAGGTAAGAATCTCTGTACATGATCACTATTATATATATGTTATTTTACTGTTGGTCTTGCATCGTTGGTTTTGCATCATCGGATTTGAGATCGATGAATTTATTATACCTGAGATACTGTTATTTGATTTTGAGCATGAGTATGTTATGTCAATATATATGTATCAGAGATTGATGGCATGATTATATGGATATGACATATCTGAATTGATCATAATGCAAGACAGAATTGATTTGATGAAATCAACACATAATGATTAAATGAAAAGAAAGAGATATATGGTATGGACTAGCCTTGTCATGTAAAACATGTTGGGAAATGTGTCCCAAAAAGCCAATCGTCAAGCTGTTGACAGTTGAACAACCAAGTATTGTAATTGATTTATAAATAAAATATATTTGGCATCTTCATCATAAGCTTTCATCTTCTAATGAACTCCGTTGTTATGATGAAGTCCTTAGGACTATTTAAGTTCGATAAAGAGATGATTTATTGATTAGTCTTTAAAACTGTTCACGACCAAATGATAAGCTGTTAATAAGGACGGCAGCTTCTATCGAGCATAGGTCGCTGTAGGCCATATGGGTTGGTTGTCCTCTTAACCAAAGAGTGTGGAGACACTGGTATGGCATACAGGTGAGATGTACTGGTACATCATCATTGAACGTGACCAACTCTAGAGTATTCTGCTGTCGAGAATGTCTCTGATGGGATATAGGTATAAGTGTCCCTTAGACCTGAGATCGCCTCAGTGACTTGCAAGCAACTCACTGTGCTTTGGTACTGGACTAACTGAATTTTTAATTCAGGGACGGAAGGCTTCTGGGCACAGTCAAGTACTTGCGAAGTCAGAGTGTGATCGAGATGGGATTGACCACTCCAAGAGTTGGAGAAGAATGAGTCGCTGTATTTCAATTTAGCAAAACCTTGGCCAGGGTAATCCATTAGATGGATTTGATATTTTGAAATACAATGTGGACAACCTGATCAGAGTTGACAATTGAACTCTGGGGTGTCTTATGATCATTTTGGTCAAGGGGATGAATTATATGAAAACTATATCCGCATGGGTTCTAAGGATGTTGTTCTATACATTCGACCTATCCGGTCGTCGGGTACCATTACTAGATGGTCACTTTGATTGGTACAGAAATTTGTTCCTGTGCTACCAGCTTAGGTTTGGACCTATGAGGTCACACACATTAGAGTTCATGATCCGATCGGATGGTTGATCAACGATTAAGAATCGTTCTAGGGTTAAATAATCAATACGATTGATATTTAACCCAGTGCAAGTATTGCAGGAGGATCGATTAGCAATTCGATTGCTAATTGGCTTAATTTGATTAAGCCAATGGGCTGAGATTAAGTCTAATTAAATATGATTTAATTATATTTATTTTGGGCTTGATTGGATCAAGTCCAATTGGTTTATTGGATAAGCCAAGTACAAGAAAAAACTAGTCCTAGTTCAACTAGGACTTGGATCAATCTAATTTCTAATTTGATTAAAAAATTAAATCAGATTTAAATCTAATTTAATCTGATTAAATTAGGTTCTTAATTGGGTTAAGACCTATTTTAATTAGGTTGATCTAATTTTGGTTTGATTTGGTTTGGGAAACCAAATTAAAACAAATCATAAGATAGAATCCTAGTAAGACTAGGATTCCACCTTGCGCCACATAAGCCTTCCCCACGCCCTCTCTCTTATTCAACGCCAATCTCCACTTATTTTGTGCGACAAAAGCCCTCTCCCAGGTCTCTCCCACGTTCACAAAAGGTTTCCTCTCTTCTTTCTTACATGGAAGGTGATTTGGATCAAATCAAAAAGGAATAAGTTTGGATTTCGAATTCTATGAGATAGAGTTTTAGAAATCCAAAACTCTTTCAATTTTGCACCGAATTTATCCAAATCTTTTTTAAAATTTTCATGGCTTTTAGGGTACATATTATGCACCCTTTGCTGGTGATCTATGCACGAAAATATGGAGGAGGTGCTCAAGAGTTGGGCGCCCCTTAACTTGCCATGTTTGGATAAGCCTTGACTAGGTATTTGACCTAGACAAGGACTCTATCATATCTCTCTGTATAAAATGAGTTTCTTCGTGAAATTTTAGGAGAAGACAGAGATTTGAGAGACCTTTGTGTCATCCAAAAATTAGAGAGAAAGACCTTTGGGTCGTGGAGATATAAAAGACGCAAGTTATGGTGTCTAGAGAGAAAACGTGAAGAAGAAGAGGGTCTTCTTCTAAGGTTTTTTGTTTTCATATCTTTCCTCCCTCCATCTTGAGTTTCCTGAGAGCGTCTCAGATCTGAAACTCCTCCTTTTACTTTTCATCTTTGGAAGAGTCCAAATCAAGAAGAAGGAGGCACCTGATCAACCATCAAAGAAGGATCAGCGCAGTACTAGCATACTGTGCTGATTTCCTGAAGCAGGACTTCTGATCGAGATTCGTGGGCTCGTGTGGATGACTCCTAGAGGCCGGACGCGTGTGCGGCTTGCAACATCATCCTTAAGCCCGGATCAGCGAGGTTAGAGCGTCTAACTTGCAAGGTAATAGATCTGATCTATTGTTTAATACATACATTAGATGTGGTATAGAAACATATTGATATGATCAACATGTAGTTCATGCTATATTTATATATTTTAATTTTTGATTTAATGCTATGTAATAATCATGTAATAGGATCTTAGATCTAAGAATTTTCTGATTTTAGAAAATAAATTTTGATTTATTTTAGTCTTCCGCTATATGATCTTGAAAAATTTTCAAGATCTAACCTTGAAACCCTAGATCTGGTTCCTACAAAACAGCCGGCCAGGAGCTTATACCTAGAACAGCCCGTCAGGAGCTTATGCCTGAGACAGCCCCCACTGGCTTACAGGTGGATCAGCCGGCCAGGAGCTCATGCCTGGGACAGCCCGCCAGGAGCTTATGCCTGGGATAGCCTCTCACGGGCTTTGGTACGTGGGACAGCCGGTCAGGAGCTCATCCTGGGACAGTCTTGAAAGACTTTTTAAGTGGATTCGATCCGGATGATGATTGAGGTATAGACTCAGATAGTCCAGAGCCAGAAAGAAAATGTTAAAAATCATGTGATTATGAAAGGAGAAATGAAAGATAAGACATGAAACAATTGTTGAACAAAAGTGTTTCACCTGTTAATATATGATGATGCATCTATTTTGACAAGACAGAAAATTTATGAATGTTTGCATTATTCTGGACATTGAACATGAGATTTTATATTTTACTGCTTATCCTTATTTTCATACTATATTAGTATATCAGTGTGATATGAAAATTCTTACTGAGCTGTAAAGCTCACACCCTTTTATCTTTATTTTCTTCTCAGAGTTACAGGACGTTCATGATTAGCTATGGCTTAGATTTATGGGTGAGCAGATGGATAGATAGAGTGTCATAGTACCTGATTAGAGGATTGAAAAAAATTAATTTATAATTATGCAAGGTTTTATGAATTATTGTTGAAATTAATTGTTATGGATGTTAAGATTGTAATGATTTATTTTGGCCTTGCATATTCTTTAGGGCTTGCTCTAAGGAGTGTGCGGCCATCACGTATCCGATCCGGATGTTGGGTTCGGGGCATGACAAGTTTAGTATTTTAGTTTAGCATTTTCTTCAAGGATATCATAATTTTTAAGAAGTGTCATAATTTTAAAAAAAATATTTTTATCATATAAAATTTTTAAACAAAAAAACTGATCTGCTCGCGTTAAATGCATTAGGAAGTGGCAGCTATGTGGATCAATCGAATAAGATGCGTTTCATATTGGATTTTTTGCACCGCCTGCAGTGCACAAAGAATTTTTATTTTCCTTTATACCTTGCTTGCTCCGTGGGCTGAGGATCGGTTGAACAACGTGGATTTAAACGTTAGGCCTGTTAAGGCATTATGATGACCCATGCCGACAAAAATAATAGAATGGCAATAAATTCTTTGTGCATCATCCACGATACAGAAAATCTGACGTAGAGCGCACTGCTTCATTTTATTGGATCACGTAGCAATTACTTTCCAATGCACATTTAATATCCACAATTCTACTTTTTCATTTGAAATTTTGAATGATGAAAATACTCTTCTTAAAA
The DNA here is from genome assembly GCF_000442705.2 of Elaeis guineensis. Taxonomy (NCBI): domain Eukaryota; kingdom Viridiplantae; phylum Streptophyta; class Magnoliopsida; order Arecales; family Arecaceae; genus Elaeis; species Elaeis guineensis. The sequence goes on along the minus strand of NC_025997.2, from coordinate 126,586,616 downwards.
ATTATGACGTCCCTTCTTAAAAATTATGACATCTGTTCACAAAAATTATAATATCATTTTTCTTCCGAAAAAGTTATGGCACTTCTTCACAGAATTATGATATTCCTTTACAAAAATTATGACACCCCTCCTTCACAGAATTATGACATCTTTTCACAAAAATTATGACATCCCTTCATAAAAATTATGATACTCTATAAAAATTATGACATCTCTATTTCATAGAAGTGTCATAATTTTTGTGAAAAGATATCATAATTTTTAAGAAGTAGTGTCATAATTTTTTTTAAAGGACAGGGATGTCATAATTTTATTGAAGGGGTGTCATAATTTTTGTAAAGGAATATTATAACCAAAGAGTATGGATATTTTTGTCATACAAAATTTTTAAACGAAAAAAATGATTTATGGATATTAAATACGCATTGAAAAATAATTACTATATAGATTAATCGGACAAGATGGTGCACTCCACATCGGATTTTTTACACCGTCCATGGTGCATAAAGAATTTTTCTATCACTTTTTTTTTATTTTTCAATAAATCATAATTATTCTTTAGATGTTTATATTTATTATACTTATTTTTAATAATTTATAAAATTTATATTTACTTTCAATTAAACAAACGACATCAGTGGAACCATTTATCTCATATAAAAAACCAAAATTACCCTGAATAACGAAGAGAATGTACATATGTTCTCATATTTTTAGGTAGTTGTTATGTCATTCGAGGTTTTTTTAGTTATATTTGAAATTTTTTTAGTATGATAATTGCATCCCACTTAAGATTAACAGTTTGATTAATATCCTTAAAATTATGGATTGAAATATCAAATAAAAATAAATCTTAGGAGATAAGTATAGGTTTTCAAGTCATTGGATGTAAGTATAATTTATCTTTTATTTTTTATTTTTTAAGAAAAGAATGGCTTGCTTTTTAAGCATATGGTTATGTATAAGTCCGTCCCTTTCTCAGTCTAAGGTTCAACTAGTCATGCAAGTTGAATCTCAAATAAAAAGTCACTTATGATTCATATGATAGATCATGATGCAATGAATCTCATATCATATATGGATGGCATGCCAATGACCTGTGATTTGAAATTGATATTTTCAATTTAGTCTAACCTTGAATAGAATTCTAAGAAGAGAGAAGATAGGTTAAGGTCAAAATCAAGTGCGCTAACATATAGATTTCAATACAAAACTTCTTTTTAAGAATCAGAGCTTAGAGAGAGAGAGAACCTTTTCTTCTCTGCGTCTTAAAGAACAGAAAAAATAAGACAATACTACCAAGAGATGATTTATTCATCTGAGGTGATTAGTTACTCACAGGAGAAAATATACTCCCTTTTCTATTTAAGTTTAACAGTTTGACTATATTACAAATTAAAATTGGGAGGGGGGGGTAATTTATCCATAATCTTGAGAGGTTTTTGTATTGTTCTTTTCTTTGAGGGAAGAAGGGCATGCTATTTGAACACATGACAATGTATAAGTTCGAACCTTGTTCAATCTAGGGTTTCAACTAGTCATGCTCAAGTTGATTCTTAAATCAAAAGTCATTTATGATTCACATGATAGGTTATGATGAAATAAATTTCATATCATATGTGGATGACATGCTATACAATGCACATGATCTGTTGCATCATGGACCATCATATGTATCATAGATGGCCTATGATTTGAGATTAGATCTCTCCAGTTTAGTCTAAGCCTAAACTGAACAGGATTCTAAGAAGAGAAAAGATTGGTTGGGGTCAAAAGTAATTGGACTAAGACTTGGATTTCAATACAAAACCTCCCTTAAAAGAATCAAAGCTTGAAAGAGAAGAGAGAAGAAAAAAACCTTTTCCTCCTCCTCTTGCCTTGTGAGTATAGAGAAAAAAAATAAACAATACTACCAAGAGAGGATTTATTCATCCGAGATGATTAATTAATCCCAAGAGAGAAAACTTACCACCACGTAATTACTTTATTTTAGTTTGCCCCATCTCTCACGGACCTTTAGTGCTGCATACGTTTAACTAGTCTATTTCGAACTAGCACGAGTCACAGCGTCCCTTCCCCATGTTATTATCAGTTATAATACATAAGCTTAGAACTAGTTTGGGATAAACTAAATTTTCATTAGGCAAAGTTTTAATGTTTCATTAAGAAAGAACCAACATGGTCCACATACTAAAAGGTCGACGCTAACACTTTGCTCGAAGCCTCAATCTTTGGAGAGAGAAGCGTTGACACCGGATCCTGAAATCCGAAATTGGTGTCCATTTGATCTCCCAAAAATCCAATGGCAGCAGAGCTTCCAACTAGATTGTTGACAGATGGCATCATCCAAATCACGCATCCCCTTGCCAAGTTGAGCGTCTCTTTCTAATTAGCTTTTCACCAAATCTTTCAAGCCCTTCACGGGAACTTTGCCTGCCTTGGTGCCTTACCTTCCCAACCACTGTCCTTGGTTCTACTTTAACCAGTAACCACCCACACGCTTCAACTCCCTTACTTGAATTCACTCACATATATGTGTATATATCTCTCATGTTACTCTTTCACACCCATCTCAATTCAATGCCTTCTTCCTCCCCCATGTAGAGCTCTAAACCTGTAAACAGATCCCATGTCATGGAAACAAGAAGCACAAGAAGGAAACCTCTTGAGCAGCTGGACCTCCACGCACCTCTCAAGTCGACGAGGCGTTCATCCAGTTCCGTAGACACTATCAGCATGAGCCACTCCAATTCAGTGAGAGTTTCTTCCACCGAAGCAAGCCAAAGGGTCCCTTTTGTGTGGGAGAGCTCTCCTGGCGTGCCCAAGGATGCAGGAAGGAGAGGGTTCAGCTCTAACAGAGACAAAGGCCCTTTCCCTCCAAAGCCACCGCCCAACCAATGGCGTCCCTTGGGAGAAGATATCCAAAACGCCACTGGAAGACACCGCAGTCATGGAACCGATGATGGCAACGATGGCGACATCGATATGTGCAGCGATGGAACCGAGGATGCGGATGCCTTCTCGGATGCATTGGAGAAGATCTCACTGTCCGAGTCATTGGCCATTGCACATAGACTGAGCTCATGCCATATCGAACCAGTGGTCAACCGAGCACCGAGCTTCATCATGAACCGCTTTCTTCCAGCTGCCTCTGCATTAGCCAATTCTTCTGCTACCACTGCCCGTAAACATTGGAGCCGGAGAGCTCCTCCTTTCTCTCATCCATCACAGAAGGAGCTGACCAAGATGCGAACCAGGCGCCGAGTGCATGATGCTAGGCTTCAAGTTCCATACTTCCCACATGGAGAGGCTCGAGCCGACGTACCTTCGAAGGCTTGTGGGTTAATGCTCTTCTTTCCTTGGAGCCTGAAGCCCATGGTTTGTGGGTTCCGAACCCCCAGGGCTAATCTTAACATTACCCCTGGGAAAACAATGCAAGGATCAAGTGATGGACCGAGTTCTGAAGTAGAAGATGACAGTGGTGGCTGTGACGACAAGCTAAGCATCAAGGCTTGCCATTCTCCAGGATGGGGGCTACCTTTTCTAGATACTGGTAGATTAAGAAAAAGAGGAAGGAATGTTGATAGGGGGAAAGCTAAGGCATTCCGCGTTCCGAGAGAATTAGAAAGTAGGTGTGACAGAACCCAAAACAGAGCAGATGGTGGTGGTGGCGTTACAGAGCGCAAAAGAGCGGTTTGGAGCCTTCCTCAGCTCCGGTCCCCTACTGAGTCATGGCTTTCTAAAGTTCTGAACTCCAGCAACAGATGACACACACACACACATACACACATACATACATATATATATATATATATACATACATACATATATATATATATATATACATACATACATATATATATATATATATATATATATATGTATGTGTGTATGTGTGTATGTGTGTGTGTGTGTGATCTGGAGTTCCTCTTGATTTATTGCTACATGTGATGCGTGTGACTAGGTGACATGTAATCATGCAACGGTGGAAGAAAATAGTAAGCAGTTTATTTGAAAATGCAGATTGGAGGGACTGTGTGACACTGTAATTTTACGTTTTTTTTTTTTCAGTTGTCTCTTGAGTTGTATATGGTCGCACAAAAATGGTGATCACTTTGTTTAGATTTGAGATTGTATGCCGGGTGGCTAAACCTCCGGTGACGTCAAAATAAAGATTTGGGATTGTATGGCTTGTATCATGTAACAATTGTAAGCTTTTCTTTGTTGAAGCAGGTTTGATCATCTTTGGTTGGAAATCATGGCATTGCAATTTGCAAGTATTTTGGCAATGGATCCTCCACTACCTTTATATGCCTAGAGATTGTAGTTGGTAACATATGCGGAGATCTACCGTTTCCAAAAGGAAAATTTGTCACGTTAGCTGAATTGACTCCAGCAGGATTCTGTTTTCACCACTTATCCGAATAATACGTTTGCTCATAGCTACATGGTTTTAGAATTTTTCCATGTATGATGTGTATTGGAAATCTACCATATTTTATGTGAAACATTGATTGTGAAAGCACTTGGCACGCATCCATCACGCTTGTACCAGTGGTAAATTCCACATTCTTAGCTCCTAATTCAATGGATAATTATATTGAGCTGATCTTTGTTTTTTTTTTTTTTTTTTTTTGATAACAAGAAAACCTGAACTTATATTCATATGGCAACCAATTTATAATACAGAAAGTCAAAACTCGCAGGCTAACAGCATAGCAGTACAACTACTGGACATACGAGTCTATACCCATTAGACAATACAAATAGAGAGTTTTTTTTGTTGGATAATTAAAATCTGAAATGAAAATTGAAATGGATGACTCCCATTCCAATTTGGTTGAAGAAAATCTTATTCTAATTTTTATTCTAGAGAGGAATGAAAATGATCCATTCCTTCCATAATCAAATCCAGACTCATCCCAACGGAATCGGAGAATCAAAATCTCATTCCAGTGGAATGAGATAAAAAAAAAAAAAAATCATGGATGCAGTGATTGGGGCAACAATGATGGCAGAGGCGGAGGTGTTTGCTCGAGACGCGATCATTGCTTAGTTCCGAAGGAAATTCGCAATGGCGAATGTGATCATCGACACGTAAGGCTTTGCTGGAGGCCGAGCGATAGACGAAGCCGGGCGGGATGGAGGCGATGACGAGAGCAGGAGAACTGAAGAGGTCGAAGACGAAGAGTGCGGCCAGTCCCTCGGTGAGCGTGGAGTCGAAGTCCGTCTTGAAGCGGATGGTGGCATGGTCGTCGGCATCGCAAAAGGCACAGACCCAGACTCGAGAGATGCAACCACGGACGGGTTGGCCGTCGGTCTTGAAGCAGGGGTTGAGAGGGGCAAGCTGGGCACGGTAGTGGAGGAGCTGTTGGTATTTGGCCTTGGATTCGGTGACAGATTGAAAGAGTGATGATTTCTTGCAATCTGGGAGGTAGCATAGAGAGATCGACCTCGGCCTCTCGCTGCTACTACTGGTGCTGCTGCTGGACTTTGAGGGGCTCAGAAAGAGGGGATCTAAGAAAGCGTCGGAAAGAGATGGAATCATCTCTTTTTAAAAGTTATGAAACTGTTTTCTCTTATCCTTTTTTCTTTTTCTTTTTCTCTTTTTATAAATTAAAATTATGAAACTGTTATTGATTCCAAAAAAAAAAAAAAAGTTGATTTTTCACTGTCATGTCAATGATTTGCTTCTATTTCTAATTTAATTTTTTATTTTTTTAATTCTTTTAAAAAATTAAAAATATTATTATTATATTTAATTTTTATTTAATATTAAATTTTAAAATAATTAATTTTTAAAAATTTTAATTAAAAATAAAAATAATAATTTAAGTTGACTCTGATTCTTATCTTTATATAAATCAAGTAATAACAATTAGAATTATCCATTCCGATTTCGATTCTGAATACGAATCAAACGCTTCAGAAGACTAAGCTATTTCGATTCCAATTCCGATTTCAATGCATTCAAATTTTTATTTCGATTTGGATTTCAATTTTGATCATGAATCAAATACCTCCATAGCTATAATGGAAAACATAAGTCTAAAAATAACATTAAATCCCTGAGACAAAGAAGGCCGGAACTCTGAACTTGGCCTACAATCAACACCTGGAGCCGTGCATTTGGAATTATTGAAAATGAACCTAGTGCTGCTGCTTTTTGCCTTAGATTTAATGGTCCAGAAGCCATCGCCTGTTGCAACATTATGTTGTCCACCACCTTGCCCATTTCCTTGGTGCTAAGCCTGCAAAATTGTAAGCAAAGCAGCATCTATCGAATCATTGGATTGCCAACATACTTCTCTCTGCATGGCTTATTTTGCAATATAATCAGCAGCCCTGTTAGCTAGTCAGAGAATATAGGAACACTTGAATATATTGCACCTGCTCTTCCAAACCTGAATATCCTTCAGCAAAAGGTGTGCCAAAGTCCCCCTACTATTTGTATCTGCAATCCAAGAGATTACTGAAGCTGCATCTCCCTCCAAGTAAATGTTGTAAGCCTCAGTTGATCTTTGTTAATGGTAATGTTCTGCCCAACATCTTGGTTCAGTATCATAGAAAAAATAATATGAAAAATATTCATACGGTATGTAATCAGTTGCCGTGCAGGTATAGAATTTTTGGTTGCTGAGAAGAAGCGTATGGCTACTAGGACAAGTGCCGGAAAAAAAAAAAAAAAATCAAAAGATCAAAATCATCATTAAAAGTCTAAGGACCTGACAAATCTGAGACGGAGGAAAGGAAAGTTAAAAAAAATTACCTGAGGGGAAATTTGGGATACTTTTCTCCCGCTTGTAATAGAGAGGAATACAACCTAGGCCAAGAAATTAAGGTCCAAATTAGTCATTTTGGGACGTTGGGATAAGTATTTCTATCAGAATAAGCCACTTCCCGACACCATATCGGCACCAGCGAGAGCTCTCCCTTTCACGAATCGGGCAAACACACGAGTATCCGCACACGTGCGACCCCGCGGTTTAAAAAACACCAGCGTTGTTTTCAGGTACTCCAGACGCGGGCCTCCATTAAAACAATGAAAACCTCATGCCGATCCTAAATTTGCAAGCATTCCGTCCCGCTCTCCCGACCCATTTAAAAAACCCTTATAAAACCTCCCAAACGAAACGCTACCCATCATCATTCCTCCGCTTTCCGATCGATCCGTTGAGAGAAACAGCGAGCGGATCCGAGCCTCGCCTTGCCTCTTCTACTATTCCTCCATTCGCTGAAAGGAACTCGGAGGAATCGCGACATTCCGCTGGTCCGAAGCTTAGGTATTCCTCTCCGATCTCTGGGGTTGGTGTTCGATCTAGATCCGACGAGTCTTGTTTGGTTGGATTTTTTTTTCTTGGATTTATTTTTAGTAGCCACTAGCTCCATGAGCCAGTAGGAATTACGTTAGGGTTTCTTGGATCTCATTTAAAGAGATCTGGTCTATTTTTTGGAATTCTTTTTATTCGGCTGGTTTAAATTAGAGCTTTTAGTCCTTTTTAGTAGTCATTTCTTTTTTCCTTCTTGATTTTGCTCCGATTTATGGGTTGAATGGCATTAACCTAATGATGTTCGATCTGGCTCTCAGACGATCATTTTTCTCCTGAGATTTAGTTTTATTTATTTATTTATTTGTGTTTCTTTTAAAAGAATTATGTATTTTTTAATAAATATTATCTTGCATGTCTCATTTATATATTGAACTTTGTTCTGCTTGATATGTGTTTGCATTTCCTTGAGCTTTCGTATGGTCAAGCCCATAATGTAGGAACTAATTAATAGTAAAACTAACAATTTTGTCATATTTTGGTATATTAGAATTAATTCAGTAACAAAATGTGGAAAAATTAACTCACCATAGTTCCTAATAGTTTTTGTATGGGTCAGAACTTGGACGAGTTAACTTGTGAATTCATCCAAGATATTTAAGATATAAATTTTCCCAATTATTTTTTCCAAAATAAATGTTTTTGAGTTAATTTTATAGATAAAGGATTTCCTTTTGCTTTAATGAAAGGGAACCCAGTTGCGTGCAGCAGTCCTACAAAGAATGGACAGTGCATAGTGAAGCTTCATTGAAAATGCCAACTTCAGTCCAGATCACTGAAATTGGAATTTCAAGTACCAAAGTTGGTTTGAAAATTTGGTTTGATATTTCAAATGTTAACTTCAATGTGAACTGATGGGTAAAACTACTGATGCATTCATCCTTGCCTTCTTTTTTCAGGAAAAGGGAGATGCCTTCTATTAAGTGTTAATACATTAGCTTAGGAATTAATCCAAATCATTACAATGATGAAAATGTAAGAACATGAGACATTGTGGTGGATAAGACATCATGAACATCTCAAAAGGAATATTTGGAAACATATTTTCTAACAACTGAATAATGTAAATGTATAAGATATAAAAAAAGGATCACTTTCTACGAGGTAGTTTTTGGCACTCAACTGACTTTGATTCTTAAATGTTGAAAAACTCTACCAAGATCATGGGTTAGATTTCTGAGTTGCTGAGTTGGATTGTAAACATTTAAGCTAGCTATCCACCAACCAATTTGACCATGAAGTTGACTGCCCTATCTTGACTGAGTGGTCATGAAGTTGTATTTCTGACCTTAATAACAGTGGCAGAGGTGAAACTTTAGATCTGCTGACTTTTATACTTGTTAATTTCCATCTTCCTGTCTCTAGATATTTGATGTTGCTGTATTTGGGAAAGATAGGGTTCTCTCCTTCTGTTGGGATTTAAGTAATGTTGATGCGTGGCTGTTATACACTGATGCCAAATTTCTCTGTCTTTCAACCATGACTGAAAGTACAAAGTTGGTTGTATGATTCTATATAGCAGTTAGACTGTCATTTGCTGACAACAAATTCATCCTCCTTAATGGGCATATCATCCTTAGTTTTATAGCAATATTCATTAATATTTGTCTGGAATTCCACAACTGATTAGTTGTTCCATTTTGGTTATTGGGTTATTTGCATGTTTTATCTGGTGCCAAAGCAATGGCTATGGAGATCACCCAGATCCTGTTATTGGCCCAATCTCCAGATGCTAATGTCAGGACTGTTGCAGAGAAGAATCTTAAGCAGCTTCAGGAACAGAATCTCCCCATTTTTCTCCTCTCCCTATCTGCTGAACTATCAAGTGACCAAAAGCCTCTGGAATCCCGAAGACTTGCTGGCATTGTCCTTAAGAATTCTCTGGATGCGAAGGACATAATTAGGAAAGGAGAGCTAACACAACATTGGGTCAATATTGATCCTACAATAAAAACCCAGATCAAGCAATCTCTTTTCCAAACACTTGGGACATCTGTATCTGAGGCGGGGCACACCTCATCACAAGTCATTGCAAAGATTGCTTCCATTGAGATCCCTCGAAAGCAATGGCCAGAGCTCATTGGCCACTTGCTATCCAACATGACCCAGCTAGAGACACCAGCCTCATTGAAACAAGCAACCCTCCAGGCACTTGGTTATGTCTGTGAGGAGATATCTTCACAGGATTTGGAGCAAGACCAAGTAAATGCAGTTCTTACTGCTGTAGTTCAGGGTATGTCTCAGACTGAACACTGCCCTGAAGTCCGTCTTGCTGCTGTCAGAGCACTATATAATGCTCTTGATTTTGCTCAGCATAACTTTGAAAATGAGATGGAGCGGAATTTCATTTTGAAGGTTATATGTGAGACTGCTGTATCAAAAGAGTTGGAGATTAGGCAGGCAGCATTTGAGTGCCTTGTTTCGATCTCTTCTACATACTATGAGGTGCTTGAACAGTATATGCAGACATTATTCAATCTGACAGCAAATGCTGTGAAGACAGATGAAGAACCTGTTGCCCTTCAAGCTATTGAGTTCTGGAGTTCTATTTGTGATGAAGAGATTGAGATTCAAGATGTCTATGGGGGAGCTGATGATGCAGGCTCAGAGCATCATCATTTTCATTTTATAACAAAAACACTTCCGTTTCTTGTTCCATTGTTGCTAGAAACTCTATTGAAACAAGAGGAGGATCAAGATCAAGATGAAGGTATCTGGAACTTGTCCATGGCTGGTGGGACCTGCTTAGGACTTGTTGCAAGGACTGTTGGAGATGTGATACTGCCCCTTGTTATGCCCTTCGTGGAGGATAACATAGTAAAACCTGATTGGCAAAGCCGAGAAGCAGCCACCTATGCTTTTGGCTCCATTCTTGAAGGTCCATCAATTGAAAAGCTTTCTCCACTGGTTCATGCTGGTCTAAACTTCTTTCTTAATTCAATGAAAGACCAGAATAGCCATGTGAGGGACACCACTGCATGGGCTTTGGCTAGGATCTTCGAATTCTTGCATTCTCCAAGCACTGCCGATCAAATTGTAACATCTGCAAATCTTCCTCATATCATGTCCGTATTGTTGGAAAGTATCAAAGATGTCCCTATCGTGGCTGAAAAGGTTTGTGGTGCCATTTACTTTCTTGCTCAGGGGTATGAAGAGGAGGGATTAGGGTCAAGTTCCTCTGTCCTTTCACCTTACCTTCCTGACATCGTTGCTGCTCTCCTTTTCTCTGCTGATCGCACCGACTCTAGCAGCTCCAGGCTTCGGGCTTCTGCATATGAAACCTTGAATGAGATAATAAGGTGCAGCAATATACCTGAGAATTCTAATATGATTGCCCATTTACTCTACACAATCATGACCAGATTAGGCCAGACTTTAGAGCTCCAAGTTGTTTCCTCAGATGATAGGGAGAAGCAAATTGATATTCAAGCTTTGCTTTGTGGCGTCCTCCAAGTATTGATTCAGAAGCTTAGTGCCTCTGATGAGACCAAGTCAATCATTCTACAGGCTGCGGATCAGATGATGATCTTGTTTCTCCAAGTGTTTGCTTGCCGCAGTTCTACTGTGCATGAAGATGCAATGCTTGCAATTGGAGCACTAGCTTATGCTACGGGTACAGAATTTGCTAAATACATGCCAGAGTTATACAAGTATCTAGAGATGGGATTGCAAAATATTAAGGAGTATCAGGTCTGCTCTATCTCAGTTGGTGTCGTGGGGGACATCTGCCGTGCCTTGGATGACAAGGTCCTTCCCTATTGCGATAGTATCATGACTCATCTTCTTAGGAACCTCTCAAATTCCATGCTCAATCGGTCTGTCAAGCCTCCCATGTTCTCATGCTTGGGGGACATTGCCCTTGCCATACGTGAGCATTTTGAGAAATATCTGCCCTATACAATGCCGATGCTGCAAGGAGCTGCAGAACTGTGCTCCCGGATGGATGGTGGTGATGAGGATTTGCTTGATTATGGAAACCAGCTTAGATGCGGCATATTTGATGCTTACTCTGGTATACTTCAGGGATTTAAAAACTCCAAGGTGGAGCTGATGGTTCCTTATGCAGGCCATCTTTTACAATTTACAGAGGCAATCTTTAAAGACAAGGATAGGTATATATGCTCCTCATGCATCATATTACATGCATTTGTGCCTGTCTGTGTTTTTGCAAGTGTTATGAATTTTGAGTTTTTTTTTTATAATTTGTTTGCAGGGATGAGGGAGTGACTAAAGCTGCGGTTGCTGTCATGGGGGATCTCGCAGACACACTTGGTCCAAACACAAAGATCTTCTTTAGAGACTGTACTTTCCATAATGATTTCTTAGGAGAGTGCTTTGCATCTAACGATGACCAACTGAAGCAGACAGCAACCTGGACTCAGGGAATGATTGGACGTGTTCTGGTTTCATGAGGTGAAGCCACTTCTCGGAGTAAAACGAAGGTTCCTCTTTTCATTATACTGTTTCCTGTGATAGCAAAGCAGTTCAGTCTCAAGGTGGGTACAAGTATGTTGGGATGTAGTCATTTTTCATACCCCTTTCTGTTTACCTGCGTCACTTTGTGCGAATGTGGCAGTGATATGCCACTTGCAGACAAATGTTAATGGGTTTGGGTGTACGGGAACTCTATTAGCTAATGCATCCACTCGTTTGTGGTTCTTAGTAGCTTGGGTATGCACTGAGATTGTTTTTGGATATCATTTGCTGCAGAAGTATGGTCCTTATTTATCTTTGCCGGTTAAGTATGGTTCTGATGCTCCGCCTGTCCGAATTGTCATCTACCGTATGGGTTATTATTAAATTTCTTTTCTTCCAGTGGTAATATTTTCAGAGTTCAAGCCTTTTGGAGCTGATGCTAGCAGCTGCAAGTTAATAGGCACGCTTCATCAATTCACAGGAATCCTCATGATAGCGAGAATATTAGATTTTTTTTTTTTTCTTAACTTTTGGGTGCAGGCACCTGAATTCGTGTCTGATAACTGTTTTCCAAATGTGAATGAAGTGAAGCTAGTCTAACTTCTCATATCATCGTACTTTCTCATGGTCTTTTTCTTGGGAAACGATGTGAAAGGAGTAAGTTGAGTCTATCCTTCATTGAAACATTCTAGTCAATGTCCTCACAGTTTTTTAGGTGCTGCAAATATGTTTGGATGGAAAGTAGGGATGTTGATGAGCAAAATCTGAGCGAAGCTGGTGCAAAATTTTGGATAGGTCTGTCTCTGATTTGACGACCCAGCCTGAAACAATGTCAAACGAGAGCCACGGTTTAGCACCTTGATATCCTCAATGGAGAGGTTGCAATACAAACAGGTGCTATAGGTGAGGAGGCTCTTTTTTGGTCCTTCAGCTGAGGCCATCGTTCTACATTCCTGTGGACAAGCGTTGGAGTTCAAATGGACGTGCGTGTTCTGCTGTGCGCATTGCTCCTGCCAGACCATCAATTAACCCATGTTTTTTGCATCCATATGTGTCAAAAAATAGAGTATATGGCATACCATCCCGATGTAAATGTGCTTGCCGTAAAATTGGCACAAAGACTTTCCTTGGCTTAAATATAAGGAACATTATGAGGATTGCAAAATGGCTGAATTGGACGATGAAGTAACTGTGAATCTGATATGGAAGTGTTTGGTATGGTACTGAACATTAACTGAAGCTTGGAGACCACTGCGGAATGGCTTCCGCGGAGCTTTCTCAGGTTTATTCTAATTTCTTAGCATATTTAATTACCTCACTGTTGCTATGTGATTTGATGCTAGTTAGTTGCCATTTTAATGTGGAACGTTGCTGTCAAAGCATGACGACAACAGGGATAGGACTTATCTTATATCTTGGAAGTTCAGTAAAAAGTTATATTCGACTTGCTGTTAAGTGCATTAAATGGTTAGTGGTGTGATTAACATTTCATAGCTTAATATGGAACTTCCATTTTCTATCTCTTATTTTATTTATAAAACTCAATAATTACATTTGGGGTATGAATGGTTGAGGTACATATTGCAGTCAACTTTCTGTCGTTTGTTACCGGTGAAGAGCATCTGTAAGATAAAAGTCCTCACAGATCGAAGTTGTGTCTAGTGAGGACCCTCCGATGCTTAAGTCAGAGAGAAAGTTAGTGAACGACTAATAAGAATGTTGAGAATGGCAGAGTCTTGGTCTAAAATTATCTTATCCGTACTGCTCGTTCACCTCTCTTTTTATAGATGATTCTAATGTAACCGTCGAACACATGATCCCATTTTTTATGGCGCTAGATTATCGGGCTATAATCGTAGAGTTAGTGGGTTGTTTATTCTCATTAATGACCGTAACACGTAGTTGATAACTGTTGATAACGATTAGGGTATGTTGAGCAAATAGATCGATTATATATCGGTAATACTGATACGTTGGTAGAGGTAAGTCGATAGAAGATCCGAATGTGCACCGGCTGCTAACTCTGATATACCGATGGTCTTCGATTGGAGGTTGACCAAGTCATTTGTTGTTGGTCGATAATAGCCGACTGTCGATCGGTCAACCAATTATGAGTCGGAGTAATATGTTCATTCGATCGATGTAGAGTCGGGGGTCGGTTGATTGGCTCCAACAGTTGCCCCCCAATCTCAAAGTCAAGGTGATCCGACGTATATATTATCATGTGGTCTGTCACGTTGGACGAAGAAAGTCATCACGTGTTGCCTCGAATCCCGACTTGACTGCTAGTCAAGAATTCTCCAGTTATTTTGTCATTTTGATGGCTGTAAAATCATTATTGGACTGTCATGTTGATAGGATAATTTGGTATTGGACGTCGGTATCGGACGTCATTTCAGAAAGATAATTCAGCGCCAGACGATACAATTCTGACTAGTAGATTTTGGCCACGTGTCCGAATGTTATTGGATCAGAGCTGTTCACGCGGATGACGGTGAGGTGGTATGATTAGGAGGAGGTGCATTGAACCATTCGACCAATGATCGATCCAGATGTTGTCATGTGTCGTCATCTGATGAGACTTCGATTTGATCGCTTCTATTCTGACGATTGAGGAATCCTATATATATAGGGTCACTTTCGGTCAAACTTTTACTTTGCATTTTATCTTCATCCTCTACTGTAGAAACTTTGTTGGAAGGTCGCCCCAGCACCAAAAGACTCCAGGGTTCCTTCTCCACCTTTTTGTTTTTAGCTTTTAGGTTAAGTATTTTTGTCCTTCTTTCTTGGATCCATCTCCTTTTTGGTTCTCTCTAATTTTTTTTTTTCATGGCTAGGGCTTCTTCTTCTCGGGATAATCGGTCGAAGAATCCAGCAGACGACTCTCCATCGAATCCGAAAGTAGAGATTTCTTGACTATCTGAACCCAATGTTGAATGGCTTTGGGAGCAGTATCGTATTTCGAAGCAGTATCAACTCTTTGCGCCTGACATCGATGGTCGGATGAACTCTCCTCCTCCTAGCCAGGTAGTCTTCTATGTTGAAGATCTTCGGGCAGGTCTTCAGTTTTTGATTTCAGAGTTTGTCCAAAATTTGCTTGACTATTATGGTCTTTGCCCCGCTCATTGGCACCGAACTCGATCTGGCTTATCTTTTGCTTGCAGTTGGCACATAACATGTTCGACTTGAAGGTCGGCTATCAGAAAATTATCGATTTTCATCGGACATGGATGGATAAAGTGGCGGTCGCCAATGCTGAGAAGGCAGCTGCCTTTGAACAACTTCGAACAACGATCGAGCGAGAGACGAGGCTTCAAGAGAAAGTCTCCTATCTGATCGCCGACCTTCAATATTCTGGAGCTGAACTTAGGTCGGCTTATCAAAACATCTTATCTCTTGAGTCGAGGATCAAGAGCAAGAAATATCCTATCTATCGGCTTCGACGAGAATGGGATGGCTGTATTGAAGAACTCGAAGCAGAACGTGGAAGACATCGGGCTATCCTGAAAAGGTTGGCACTGGCCGATGATGAATCGGCTTTCACAAAAGCTGATGCAGAGCTAGCAAAAGTGGAAGCAGAATCGACAAGGGAGGCTTTGAACCATGCCATCAAAGATTTCAAGAATTCAGAAGAGTTCAAGGAAGAGATCCTCAAAGGCAGGTTCATCTCTTACTATGTCGGGTACGAGGATGGTCGAGATGCGGTCAGAAAGTTGTATCCAAATCTTGACTTAAGCAGCATCATCCTTCCTATCCCGAAAGATGGAGCTGCTGAAGAAGCCGTGCCGACTGAAGATGGAGTACCGACAATACCAGAAGTTGTTCAAGTCTCCGATGCTACATCAGAGCAAAGAAATGGAGATGGCGACTGATGATCGGTGCAATTTTTATTTTCTTTTTGTACTCAAAAATTTTGTAATCGGATTCTGATTCAATTTTGTCACTTTCTTTTCAATGAATAAATGAAAGAAATTTTCAAGTATAGACTCTCTTTCTTTGTATATCTGCAATATCATAGAATTATTTTTCAATTATCGAATATCGATCGGCAAGTCGAACATCTGATAGTAATTGTAGGATTCATTCGTTAATCGAACATCCATTGACGTACTTAAGTATTAGGATAAGCGATAATTAATCGAATATCCTTCGTCCGACCTTAATCAGGTTTAGTACGTCAGGTTATTTGATAATCGGTGGCAAGCCGAATATCCTTCGACTGATCGTAGTTGAGTCGGTATAATTTCAATTCGATTTGAGTCGTATTGGCATAGCATTCTACTTAGTTAAGATTAAGTCGGCATAATAGTCGTTCGACTAGGATCGGCTTTTATAGTGGAAAGCCGAAATATGTTCAGTATCGAGATACAGTCGGTATTTTGGCTTTTATAATGAAAGTCGAAATATAGTTGATGCATCGATTTTTATAGTGAAAAACTGAAATATAGTCGATAGGAATGGACCATCCATCTGTCGGTCTATTACTACTTTGTAGTTTACTGAAACTTGTGATTTTGAAATTCATTCTGAAATTCAATGTTTCATTCTGAATAATGTATACATGGACAACTTTATTGATAATACATTTTTAAGTTGTCAGCATTTCATGTTCGGGAGATGGTTACTCCCTCTAGAGTTTCTAACCGATATGCATCCGATCTAAGTATTTCGGTTATCCTGTAAGATTCTTTCCAGTTCGAAGATAACTTTCTTTGATCAAGAGGTCTTGAGACTTCTTCTTTTCTTAGGACTAAATTTTCAAGATGGAAGACCTTCGATTTAACTTTTGCATTATAATACCGAGCTACCTTTTGCAGATAGGCTGCCATGCGAACTTGAGCTTTTTGTTGGACTTCTGAAAGTAGATCTAAATTGGCTCTCCAACATTCTGAGCTGCTTGGTTTACTGTATTGCTCTATCTTTACTGATGGTAATCCGATCTCAAGTGGGATTATCGCTTCTGTTCCATAAGCTAAATTAAATGACGATTCTTCCGTTGGTATGCGAGGAGTCGTTCAGTATGCCAATAAGATCGGATATAATTCTTCCACCCAGAGGTCTTTAGCTTCATTCAGTCTGATTTTAAGTCCATATAGAATCATTCGATTGGTTATCTCCACCTCTCCGTTGGATTGTGGATGGCCGATTGATGTGAGTTTGTACGTAATATGAAATTTTACACAGAATTTTTTGAAATTATGATTGTCGTATTGCCAATCATTGTCAGTGATGATGGTGTATGGTAAACCAAATCTATAGATAATTGATTTCTGAATGAAGTTCTCCATCTTGCTCTCAGTGATTTATGCCAGAGGTTCAGCTTCCACCCACTTGATGAAGTAATCGATGGTGACCGCTATGAACTTTCTCTGATCAGATGCCGGAGGAAAAAGATCAAGTATGTCAATCTCTCATTGTGTGAAGGATCATAGCACAACAATTGATGTCAATTGACTTACCAGTTGGTGTTGTATATTTGCATATCTCTGACATGGTTCACATCTTTGGATAAGTTTAGTTGCATCTTTCTTCATGGTGGGCCAATAATATCCTTATCGTAGGATCTTGTAAACTAGAGATTTATCCTCCAAATGATTTCCACAAATCCCTTCGTGGATCTTCCTGAGTGCATAGTCGGTATCTATTGATCCCAAATACTTCAGTAAAGAAAGAAAGAACGACCTTTTGTATAGATGATCATTCATTAAAATATATTGAGAGGCCGTCCATCTGAGTCGTTTGACTTCTGAGGGATCCGTAGGAAGAGTTCCATCAATTAAGTACCAGATGATCGGATCCATCCAACTTAGTTCGTCAGTAATTTGTAGCACTTCCTCAACTTTATCAATACTCAGCTGTTTAAGATATTCGATGAATGTCCGACCTAGTGAGTTGAAAAAAGAGGTTGTGAGTCACGAAAGTACATTGGCTCGAGCATTTTCTGTCCTTGGGATGTGAAAGATTTCAAAATACTTTAATGTTGAAGTTAGATCTTTCACCTTCTGAAGATACTTCATCATAATAGGGTCTCGGGCTTCAAACTCACCCTTAATCTATCCAGCAATCAATTGTGAGTCAGTGAAGACCTTCAGACTGTCGATATCAAGCTCCTTGGCAATTTTTAAGCCAGCTAAGAATGCTTCATATTCGACTTGGTTATTCGAAGCTCTAAAGTTGAATCGAAGGGTATATTCAGTTATAACCCCTTCAGAATTGATGAAAATGAGACTGGCCCCGCTGCCCTATGCATTAGATGCTCCATCAATATATAGCACCCATGTCGACGTCAAGTCGGGTTCGGAGGTTGTGGCCTGCTTTATTTTGTCATTAGCTTCATTTTTGGATTTATTATCTGGTATTGTATTTTCGATGACGAAGTCGGCTAAAATTTGTGCCTTTATTGATGGACATGGGTGATATTGTATATTAAATTCATCGAGTTTTATCACCCACTTTGTCATTCGATCCGATGTATCAGGTTGATGCAAGATTGCCTTCAATGGCTGATCCGTCAGAACAACAATAGAATATGCTTGAAAATATGGACGAAGTCATTGTAATGATATGATCAGAGCGTAGATCATCTTCTCTGCTCTTGAATATCTCACTTCAGTATTGTGAAGCACCTTGCTAGTATAGTACATTGGTCGTTGAATTCAGTTTTTATTTTTTTGGACAAGTACCGAACTAACTGCTTCCATCGATGTCGCCAAGAAGAGATACAAAGTTTCTCCGATCTTTGGCTTTGTAAGCAGTGATGGAGATGTCAAATATCTTTTTAGATCTTCGAAGGATTGTTGACACTCATCTAATCATATGAAATCATTTGATTGTCTCAAGATCTTAAAGAGAGGCAAGCATCTTTCTGCCGACCTTGATATGAATCGGCTGAGTGCGGCGATCCTTCCATTGAGCTGCTGTATCTCTTTCTTAGAACTAGAATGCTTCATATTGATGATAACTTTTATTTTCTTGAGATTGATCTCGATTTCTCATTGGGATACAAAAAATCTAAAGAACTTTTCAGAAGTTACTCCGAACGCATACTTTGTCGGGTTCAGCTTCATCTGATGTCGCCGAAGTATGCTGAAGACTTCTTCTAGGTCCCGAACATGGTCAGTAGTTTGAGAACATTTCACCAGCATGTCGTCCCCATAGGCTTCCATACATTGTCCGATCTGTGTCTTAAAGATTTTGTTGACAAGCTGTTGGTAAGTAGCTCTGGCATTTTTTAAATCGATAGATATTACTTTATAGCAGTAGATGTCTTTGTCGGTTACGAAGGCTGTATGCTCTTCATCTTCGGGTGCCATCTGAATCTGATTGTAGCCTGCAAAGACATCCATGAAACTTAAGAGTCGATGATTCGAAGTTGCATCAACTAGTTGATCAATCTTCGATAAAGAAAAATTATCTTTTGGATAAGTTTTGTTCAAATTTGTGTAGTCGATGTAGATTCTCTATTTTTCATTGGTCTTTCTCACCATCATACATTGACGAGCCAATCGGGATAGGTTGCTTCTTTGATGAAGCCAGCTACGAGGAGCTTGTCGACTTCTTCGTCGATGACCTTCAGTCTTTCAAGAGTAAAAGGTCTTTTCTTTTGTCTCATCGACATAACTTTTGGATCAATGTTAAGCCGATGGATTATTACTTTCGGAGGAATGCCTGACATATCAGTAGCCGACTAAACAAAAATGTTGACGTTTGCTCTGAATAGATTTATTAGTTGCTGTCATTTCAGATCAGACAACTGTGATCCAATTTAGACCGTCTTCTCAGGATCTTCTTCTTTAATGGGATCGAAATCAGTTGTTTGGCTGGTTCACCCCTCTCTTCATTTTCTCTTTGATCCAATTTATCGACGAACAAAGAGTCTTCGAATTGATTATTTTGTGTGAAAACTAAGAAACAGCATCGGACAAGTTGTTGATCTCCATGCATCTCTCCGACTCCATTTCTTATCGAAAATCAAATTAGTAGATGATAAATCGAGACTATTACTCTTACAGCATTCAGTCCAGATCATCCGAGTATAGCATTATAAGTCGAGGAAACTCAGACCGTGAATGTCACGAGAATAATACTCTATTGTGGTTCAGTTCCTACGATTAATAGGAGAGTGAATTCTCCCTCTACAGTGACTGCATCTTCTGTAAAATCGATCAATGACGTCGAAACTCTTCTAAATCGATCAATCAGTAGTCGCATTCGAGAGAAAGTCGAGTAAAATAAAACATCCATAGAGCTTCCATTATCCACTAAAATTCTTTTGACATCATAATTAGCTATCGTTGCTGAGACAACGACAGCATCATTATGAAGAGTTTGAATTTTTTGAATATTTTTTTTTGATAAAGTAATTATATTATCGAGTCGTCGTTTCTTCATCGACTCTTCTTCGAAAGTTGCCCCCTAGTTTGGTCGTCCGGAGATCATGTTGATTACTCCTGCAGTCGGTCGATTGTTGATAGTCTCCTCAGTTAGTGGCTGAGATTGTCGGTTAGCAGGAGGTTGAGTCGGTTGATCCCTTCAAAAATTTTTGAGGTAGCCTTGTCAGATCAGGGCTTCTATCTCATCTCTGAATTGGATACACTATTCGGTATCGTGACTATGATCACGATGGAACCGACAGTACTTCTTCCTATCTCGGCTCCTCGATGGTGCTTTCATTGGTGGGGGGTGTCATAAGTACTCTCTTTCGATCTCCATCAAAATTATGCACGGAGAGCAGAGAGAGGAGTGTAGGAGTCATACCTGTCATAGTTGTTCGGCTTCGGACTCCGTCGTCGAGGTGAAGCTCTTTTGTTGACAGTCGACCTACTTGATTCGGTCGGAGCTTCACTTTTTTTTTGTTTCTTCTTCTGACCTTTTTCATTTGTTTGGCATCAGTCAAAAGTAGCTTCATCCACACGAATGTACTTATACGTGCGCTTCAGAAGTTCAG
This sequence comes from Elaeis guineensis, assembly GCF_000442705.2. Lineage (NCBI taxonomy): Eukaryota > Viridiplantae > Streptophyta > Magnoliopsida > Arecales > Arecaceae > Elaeis > Elaeis guineensis. The sequence continues at coordinate 126,565,925 of NC_025997.2, read as the reverse complement.
CATAGATCCGGGGGAGAGTTTTATCGAGAAAATAAGTAAATCTGGATCCCCTCAGACCCCTTTTCATAGCTGATATAGCCATATTTTTGTTGAGATCCCTGACCTCAAGTATAGCTATATTGAAACGAGCCACAAAGTCTCTCAGTGTCTCTGTCTCACCTTGCTTGATTGAGAAGAGACTGTCGGATATCAGTGGCGGCCTTCGGCTTGTACTGAAGTGGGCTACGAAAAAATGTTCAAGCTGCTCGAAAGAGTTAATGCTCTCCGACTGAAACTCGAAATACTAGGCTCGAACAGCCTTCCGAAGAGTTGCCGGGAAGCCAATGAATAAGAGGACATCGGTTGCCTCCTGGATCATTATGAGAGCCTTATAGCTCTCCAAGTGGTCGATCAGGTCGGTGGAGCCATCGCATGACTCCATGTGTGGCATCTTGAATCGAGAGAGAATCGGTTCATCCAAGATGCATCAAGGAGAGGCTGGGCAGTGTGGAAGTCGTAGTCATTGGAAGACTTCTGACCTTTCACTTGAAATCGGGTGAGCTGACGATCAATTTCTCGAAACTTGCATTCATAATCATCAAGCTGCTGTTGTTGGGAAACTCCAAGGGTAAAACCCCCTAAAGAACTCGAAGAAGGAGAAGCAGAAGGCGTCTGCGGCCGTTTCTCCTTCTTGATATTGTGTGCACGAGAAGGAGAGGGAGAATGCCACGAATGATGGATGGTATGATGAGAGTGCCGAGAATATGGTTGTCCGTGTTGGTGGGAATGTCGAGATGGTCGCTTCGAAGATGAGGAGGGTGAGCGTCGCAGAGGATGGTGGCTGTGCCTAGATGGCACCGACTGAGCCATCGGTTGCCCCACTGACGGCTCTACTGCTGCTGGATTTGCTGTTGTTGGAGGCTTTGAACCACCTCCGTTTGCTGTATGAGTGCAGCAATCTGTGCATCCGTGGTGACTATAGAATGCGAGGAACTGGCTCTGCCACCGGAGGTGGGAGAGGAATATCTTTCCGACGGGAATATTGCTTCGCTGATCCAATCAAATGTTGAGCTCTGATTCTCGACATGATTGACTGTAGACTCTCCCTTCCTAGCACGCCAATCTGTTGCGGCCAACTCCCTGTCGCTTGTCGTCGGTAAAGAGCACCTGCAAGACAAAAGTCCTCATAGACCGGAGTTGTATCTGGCGGGGACTCTCTGATGCTTAAGTCAGAGAGGGGGTTGGTGAACAGCTAGTAAGAATGTTGAGAGTGGCAGAGTCTTGGCCCAAAATTATCTTACCCGTGCTGTTCGTTTATCTTCCCTTTTATAGATGATTCTGATGTAACCGTCAAGCATGTGGTCCCGCTTTTTATGGCGCTAGATTATCGGACCATAATCGTGAAGTTAGTGGGCTATTTATTTTCATTAATAGCCGTAATACATAGTCGATAATCGTTCATAACGGTTAGGGTATGTTAAGCAGATATGCTGATTATATATCGGTAATACTGATACGTCGGTAGAGATAAGCTGGTAAAAGATCCAAATGTACATCGGCTGGTAACTCTGATATGCTGATGATTTTCGATCGGAAGTTGATCAAATCATTTGTTGTTGATCGATAATAGTCAACTATCAATCGATCAATTAATTATGAGTCAGAATAATATGCCCAATTGATTGATGTAAAGTTGGAGTCGAAGACTGATTGATTTATCTCAATAGTGCATATGAGGTGGGGATTTTTTCTTATAATATTTACTTAAAAATTTTATAGATGCACATACTCTGTAAATTATAGGCGCACCTTTAATGCAACTATGTCTATATCAGAAGGTACGAGCGTTGATGAGTTCCAATGAACTTTGGCAAGCAGCGAAGACAAATGCTTGGATGCCCGACCCTTGTACTAATCCTGTATAATAGGATACTGAGCATTCATGCAACGCTTTTGTATTAGAAAATCTAATATTTGGCCTATGCAATGCACGTGAGGGTAACTAGGAAGTATGGAGTCGCATTTGCAAAAGGATGTTCTTCTTTTAAATTCGCACCGAGCCTTAGCGAGTTTAGCCTTACAATTATTGACATCCAGCCTTGACTAGTAGAGAAGTGCCATATCCTTTGGGCAGATGTGATTACAAAGTGGATAGAGTATCATCTAAGAGAACCATAAAATGATAGTGGGAGGTGTGATCTTATGAGTTTAGATTGGAGGACCCCTTACTTGGAATAAGCATAATGCTCTGTCAAGATTGTATCATGGCATTTTCCGATTGGGTGTTCTAATTATATTGGGCTTATTGCATCATGATAAGATGAATAGAGTGAATAGAAGTAACTCCTCTCCTTGGACTACTTTGAGGTAGTTACCAGTTGATCAAATTAAAAGCGTAGAGACTCATACTTGCCCGGATGCCCACGTTTGCCTAACTAGTGCCTATATCCATTTACTGCACATAATGTGAAATGACAACAGGAAAAAAAAAAAAAAAGAACTGAATACGATCATCTGACGTGTGACCTTTTTTATGATATACTAATGGTCTGTCCTTAGGTACATGTTGGCTGATAGGACTAATTCGTTGGCAGGGAATCTAAGTGCAAATACCGATAGATATTTCTCTAAATATGTTGACTTGTATTGATTTTCCACCATTTATTTGGAGGATGACCACTCTACTATTTTAACAATCAAAATGCATGTTAAGAATATGTCATGGACTCCGGATCCTCTGTGATACATGCATTACATGCGTTGTATCTGGACGGCGCTATGGTTCTTGATAACTATCATATCGAAAATGGATGCTTATTCCTCATCCTGCGAATTTGAGCTGCTCATGTTCTGTGACAAATTAAGAGTATTGTGAGATGAGGGACAATCATTTGTCTTCAAGATGGATAATGTGATAACTATTCAAGACTGTACAATCATTTGTGATGCAAAGTGTACATTTAGAGAATACCTACTCATAGCACAATATATTATAATGTACATTAACAAAATCACACGGTATAAATTCCCTTCCTTTGCATGCATAGCTTATCCTCTTCTTTTTCTTTTTCCTATTTTTCCCAACAAAATGGCCTATCATCTAATAATGGCGAAGGTTACTCATCAAACCATTTGATAATATGATGCAACATTAAGATGTGCACGGGACATAGAATGCAACATCAAACCGTTTGAAATGATGAGCATCGGACTCGATCGACCTTCTTCCCTTATGCCCCCAAGAGTGGCTTGATGCAGTGCAAATGGGCCATGGGTCATCAGCCCCTCATTCGAATTTGGAAACCACGGGAATTCGACGGTCGAAATTTAAGCGACCGTCTCGCTAGATTATCGCTCCCGGACGCCAACCCGACCGAGTCCTGTTTCAGTCCCACAACCGAGTCACGGAGAGCGGGGCGGTTCTCATTTGAAATTTAAGCGGCCATCTCTCTCTCTCTCTCTCTCTCTCTGCTCGGAATCCATGGCGGCTGATGTCCAGAAGGAGCTGTTCTCGTCGCTCGTCTCCGACATCAAAAACTACAGCGGCTCAGATCCCCTTCGTCCATGGCTTCAGTATGGAATTAGAAAAGAGGGGGAAAAATGGAGTTTTTTATTCCATGTTTAGCCTCTATTTTTTTTTCCCATTTCCATCGATTCTTTTAATCGACCTTTGATCGCTTTGATGCAGTGGCGTTCGGAGGATGAAAGAATCGCTGCCTCATCATATCCTCAAGGAGAAGCTCCCCCGATTCCTCCAGAAATGCGCTCAGACCTTCGAATCCGACAGGAAATACCGAAACGATTCTCGATACGTTCGCGTTTGGATCGAACTGGTTGGTAATGGAGCATCCAGCTTATGACTACTGTAGCGCGGCAAAAGAAAAAAAAAGAAAAAAATCTCATTTTTTTGGGTCTTCTTTTCTTTGTGCTTTCCAAGATTTTACCTAATGCGCAGTTTCCCACTTTCTTCTTTCTCATTTTTATAATTCTTTTCCCAATTTATTTGGCTTTCTATTTACAGCTTATGTGGCTGTTTATAATGGATTTGGAAGTGGATTGCTTAAATCTTGTTTTTGTGCCTTTTTTTTTTTGTTTGTTATTTTGCTTGAGCTGCAATTTATGAAATTAAATTTTTTTACTATGCTTCATTTAGATGGATTACGTCAATGACGCCAAAGTGGTTTTGAGAAGGATGGAGAAGAATCAGATCGGATGGAAGCGAGCTATGTTTTATTCGGCCTATGCTCTGTACTACGAGAAGCAGAAGAAGTTTGAAGAGGCGGAGAAGATGTACCATTTGGGGGTTCAAAAGTAAGAACTCATTTTGCTAAATCGTTTCTTTTATTCTTTCTGGACGACTGCTGATATAATGATATGCTTGTTTTCTGTAATTATTAATCTGGTTAGGAAGAGTGAACTCAGATGTTATCTGATGTCCTTCCTTTTTGATTAAGGAGGGCAACAGCCTGCCCATAGAAAGTAATATCTGATGTTATTGAGCACCATCCCCATGTTCATTTATTTTGATTGTTCTATCACACTGAAAAGTTATAGCTATGATAATGTTAGATTTTATATTCACTCTATGATACTGTTGGATTTTATATTCACACTAAACTATTGAATAGCCTTGCAGAGCCAGTTGGTGAGTTGCAGAAATCTTATGAACAATTTCTTCATCGCTTAATGATGTACAGGAAACGGAAAGCTAAAGTATTACTCCTTTTGCATCATGGGTTTTAGTTTACCTTGAGTACTGTTTTTATTAGCGGCTTACAAGTGTATTGCAGTTGCAGGAAGCTGTCACCAACAAAGGGAGACCAGCTTCTAAATGTATTCATCAAGGTAGTAATATTACTAAACAAAAAGGTTCGTGTAATATTATGCCATGTCGGTCCAGCAATTGTGTCTTCAGGAGTTTAAGCATTCCGTTTTACTTGTTTTATGCACCATGAGTGTCACTTATAATGGAGCAGTTTGTCACTGAGACTGAGGATTACTCATTTACAGGGACTGAAGAAATTAGGGATTTGACTCCAAGAAACCGTGACATGGTTATGCAAGACACAACTTCTCAGCAGTCTCTTTCCAACACTAACCCTGCAGATCATCACAAATTAGCTGAGGACATTAATCTGACGGAAGGATGCTCAAACCCTGTCGAGGATAATTGTACAGGTTCTACAAATTATAAAGATGAATTCCCAGTGTCAACAACTGTCAAAAATATCCCCGGGCACCAAGGAAATACTGCTTTGGATTCGGATAGGCCAACTCCATTTTGTAGTGATGACACAGTTGTGGTGAAGTTTGTAGATTCAGCTATTGTTGGCAAGTCGTATGCAGAAGATGCATGTCATCATGGTTTAGTGGATCCCACAATCAACATGAAGGAAGCTATGAATGCGATAAGTTGTATGTTCAGGGAGCCCCTTGAGGCCGAGCCAGTTATTAAGAGATCACATCGAAGTACACCGAAAGTAAACCAGCAAAGCAGTGAATTTGAGGTGTATATTGATGAAAGCCCCAAAGATGGGCTAGACCTGTGTCGTCAGAACCCAAAACGTGTTCATAATTGTGCTAAGAAACCTCCCAACCTGCAGACTCATAAGCATAACAGATCCTTGAGTTCAGATACATCAAAAAAATCAATGGCGACAGAGTTACAGAAGCCATTCTTTGGAGCATTCAAAATATTGGCTGATGATGATGATGATGATGAGTGTGATGATAAAAATGATGAAGGGAACAATAGGCACTTGGAAGAATCAGAGCAACCTGCTATACCTCTAAATGCATCGGCCTTCTTAAATCCAGATCATCTAAATTTTGGCAGTTGTGATGATGTCAATATGATCAGCTCAGGACTAAAAGAAGATACGGTGATTCGAAGATTTGTTGGATCAACTGTTCTTGGTGAACCTGAAGTAGAAAATGCATGCCACCATGGTTTGGTTGATCCCACTATCAACCTGAAGGAGGCTATGGACGAGATTAACAGCATGTTTGGAAAGCCAATAAATTTTGTCAGGGGTGAGAAACCAAAAAAGAAGCAAGCTAATGTCTCATTAAATCAGAAAAAACCAGCCAATCATGGCTTCTCTATATTGGCAGATGATGATTTAGAAGAAGAATCCAAAGGAAAAGGTTCAACAAGCATTTCCTCTAACTTTGGCAAGGAGTGTGATTTGTTTGAGCCAACCGTTTTTACCAAGGAGGCTATGGATGAGATAAATGAAATGTTCGGAAAACCATTAGACTTCTAAGGTTGTGGGTGAAGAACAAGTGATCTTATCATGTAAAAGATTGCTATGTGACTGGTGGCAGTTGCTTCAGTCTTTTTCCTCTTCAGAGGCTTATGCGATGAAGATTCTGTGATAGTAATTCACATATTTGATGAAAACCACAATGGTATTCGAACATCTTAATGTTGTCATGTCTGGTGTATGGCCTTATGGGTGGTCACCCAAGAAACAGATGAAGCATTGGATATTCAAGTATTAGATAGTGATCAATTAAGTGGCTTGCAGTCCTCAGTCATTGCAGAAGTTGAATGTCGGTCATGTTCAAATTGGCCCCTTGGAAGGACTATAGTCCCAGAATTCTGTTGAAATTTTGGCAGTCTTTTCTCTAATCAGCTGCAAAACTTTTTTTTTCAAGAAAAGTTGTAAAACATTTTGATTTAAGCTTGTATTGCTTCTTTAGTATGACTAGAATATTACGGTGACTTGTCTGCATGGATTTGGACTTTTTAAATACATTATTGATTCAATTACTCAAACCTTTCTTTCACTAAAGCAATCAGCATTCTATTTCTATTATCACATCTCTTTAAAATGTTAAAGCAAATTTGTCCAGCAGTATTAGATTGATAAAAAATCAAGAAGAGACTAAGTTATTTAAACAAAATGAGCAACAAGTCTAATAAATATTTCCCCTTTTCAGCAGCAGGTCACTCATTGACTGATCTTGTTTGACTTTCTAAATTTTGACATGCATCATTTTAGAGTTGTAGAAATTTGTGTTATGTTTTGGAGTTCAGCATCTCAGAACGTAGATACTATAATACTCAGGAGTAATTAAGCTCCCTGTATTGTGCGTCTTCAGAGAGTGAGAGATTGGGAAAGATTGCACCTCTCAGGAGATACGGGAAAGATGGGGAATGATTGTTGAAGCGAAGGTAATATACAATAACATAAAGTTATATGTATGCAGAGTTCTGCTCAATTATGCCTTTAGAGTTCCAAAGCTGGCTGTCCACAAAGACATAAGCCAGTCTTTTTTTGGGTACGCAAAGCCAAATTTATTTAGTTGAAACTCAACATTTTGTCCTTTGTTTGTCTGCCATTTTACATCTAGCCCTCGGTAATATTTCATGCCTAGATCTATGTGGTCTCTTAAACATATGTACTCTCTTCCTCACCATCAATAAGATCAAGAAGAAATATATGTCTCCACCCTATTCTTCTGACTTGCAAGTCCATGTATGCATTACGATCATGCACCGTCATGGTTAAACCACACTGCATACCTGAAGATTGCCAAGATATTGGCTACTGAGTGCCTCAATTTTTGTTAAAAACGTTGCCATCTTATGGACCCAGCTTAATCTTTTAAATGTAGTGGATGCAACAAGAGATAGACAAGAGGGGAGTGCATCTATAACGACCCTTATGCAAGGAATCCTGTTTGCTAATGCATGAATAAGAAATTATGTACACTTCTGATGGTTTTGATGGCCCTTAAACATGGTATAGAATACTATTTTGGGAAAAAAGAAGGATAATGAATGGTTTGGTGGCGCAAAGAACTATTTCTTTGAATTCACCTTGGGTGAGTTAATGTTCTGACCTATTCTACGATTTTGCAAACTTGAGCAATGATTTAGATTTGCATCCAACTGAAATAACCTCGAGTAATAAAGGTGAATACTCCAATATGAGATGGAGTGACAGAAGCTCTCTCACATGCCTATGCATTATATATTCATATACTTCTTCATATGACAGGTGTCTGTATATTCTTCGATTAAGGCATCTTCTAATATTCACTATGCATATCTAGTAAAGAATTTGCCGGCCTGTTCTCCATGACCCATTGAAGAGCAAGTTTATGGAACAATTCTATCCTTGCATTGTTAATGTGGATGCAAGTTTGCAAGAAGTTTTAAAATCCTTTAGGCCCTGCTTCGGAAATCTAGCAAGGTTGGGCTGGATTTCTTGCTAGAATTTCTGGATTAGGCTATCTATTAGGGTACAGTCCGTATTAAACCAATATTTCTGCTGCCCGAATCCTATAGGAGGGAAAAGAGAAATTCTTTGTGCATCGCAGGCGGCGTAGAAAATCTAATATGGAGTACTGTCTTGTCTGATTGGTCCATATAGTCATTATTTTTCAATACATATTTAATATTTATAGTTTTATTTCTTTATTTAAAATTTTAAATGATAAAAATATCTCTATTTTTGAAAAAAATTATGATATTCTATGTATATATCATGATATCTTACATCTAGAAAGTCATAATTTTTGTCCACGAGATGTCATAATATAACACAAAATGTCGTAATATGCACAGGATATCATAATTTTTTCCAAAAAATAGGAGTATTTTTGTCACGCCCCGAATCCAACACCCGGGTCGGATACGTGATGGCCACACACTCCTTAGAGTAAGTCCTAAAGAATATGCATGGCCAAATTAAATCGTTACAATCTTAACATCCATAACAATTTATTTCAACAATAATTCGTAAAATCTTGCATAATTACAATTTAAATTTCTACAATTCTCTGATCAGATACTATAACACTCTATTTATCCTTCTGCTCACCCGTAAATCCAAACCATAGCCAATCATAAGCATCCTGTAACTCTGAGAAGAAAAAGAAAGATAAAGGGGTGTGAGCTTTACAGCCCAGTAAGAATTCCCATATCACACTAATATAGTAATATAGTCTGAAAATAAGAATAAGCAATAAAATATAAAATCTTATGTTCAATATCCAGAATAATGCAAACACCCATAAATTAACAGGTGAAATACTTTTGTTCAACAATTGTTTCACGTCTTATCTTTCATTTCTCTTTTCATAATCACATAATTTTTAACCTTTTCTTTCTGGCTCTGGACTATCCAAGTCTATACCACAGGATGAGCTCCTGATCGGCCGGCCCACATACGAAAGCCCGTGAGAGGCTATCCCAGGCATAAGCTCCTGGCGGACTGTCCCAGGTATGAGCTCCTGGCCGGCTGATCCACCTGTAAGCCAGTGGGGGCTGTCCCAGGCATAAGCTCCTAGCGGGCTGTCCCAGGCATAAGCTCCTGGCCGGCTATTCCACATGACAAGACTAGTCCATATCATATATCTATTTCTTTTCATTTAATCATTATGTGTTGATTTCATTAAATAATTCTATCTTGCATTATGATCAATTCAGATATGTCATATCCATATAATCATGCCATCAATCTCTGATACATATATATTGACATAACATACTCATGCTCAAAATCAAATAACAGTATCTCAGATATAATAAATTCATCGATCTCAAATCCGACGATGCAAAACCAATAATACAAGACCAACAGTAAAATAGCATATATATAATAGTGATCATGTACAGGGATTCTTACCTTTACCGGTGACTGATCCAAATATAGAAATCAATGTTCTTCTTTGATTTATGAATTTCTCTAACAAAATATTCCACTCGATATCTTATGCAGACAATCGTATCTCTTCATGATCCTGATCAAATATAAAAATCATATATGGAGAAAATTATCGATAATCAATCCTAATAACATAAATCTAAGACTTCTCCTAGGATTATCCAAAATCAAAATTTATCTACGTATCTGGATCCTCTATTGGTCCACAAGACTTTTAGAGAGAGAAAATCAATGAAGAGAGAGAAAATTTTAGAGAGAAAGTAGAAAGAGAAAGTGAAGAGAGAATCTTCATATCCTTCAGATGAGGCAATCATGATCGAGATCATCAGAGGTCCTATCAGAGTGACTTAATATGAATCAAATGTTATAAATTTTGAATAGGATCGAACTGAGATCAGATCTACTGCACGAATTTCGGAGCAATCTCAGATCATCTTATTTTCATCTCAAGTTTATCCTAGAGTCTGTGATGCAGTTAGAGAGAGAAAGAGAAAGATTTTAGAGAGACAAAATTCATAAAGAGAGAGAAAGGTCTAGAGAGAGAAAATAGAGAGAGAATCTAGAGAGAGAAAATGTAGAGAGAAGGTAGAGAGAGGAAAGAGGAAGAGAAAGGAGAGAGAGGAGAGAGAGAAAATTCTCTCTTTCTTTTTTTTTCTATTTTTTTTCTCTTTCTCTTTTTCTTTTCTTTTCTTTTTCTTTTTTCTTTTCCTTCTTCTTTTTCTTTTTTTTTCCTTCTTCCCACAGCCCTCTCTTCGGCCGAAACAGGAGAAGACTGACGAGGTCCCCCCAGTGACCCAAGCTCCGACGAGGTGGGTGGTGTCTGGTCGACAGCAACGGAGCAAGACCGACCGACAGCAAGATTCGATCGGTGAAGTTTTTTTTTCGAAAAACAGAGGATCCGTCCCCTTTCTTCATGATTTTCGATCATTGACCGATCACCGGCCGTCAAGACCTTCAGGAAAGAGGGATAGAGGGATGAGGGTCCTATCCTAGGAGTGAGACGTTGCAAACGGCGACGCCGGTGACCGAAAAAGAGAGAAAGATGGCTCGTTCGAACAGAGCAAAATAGGATTCACTATTTTCATGGATTTTCCGACGATCCCGAAGGCCGGCGAGGGTGCACGAAACTATAGAAAAGAGGGGAAGAAAGAGAGGAAGGAGGAGAAGGGCTTATCTCAAGCTTTAACAGCGTTGTCGGCTCCAATTTTCGATTAGCATGAGTACAAGAGGTCACGGCTTCAACAGAAGAAATCAAGAGATCAAGCTCGAAGATCACCGGTGGAGAGTCTTAAGGGAGGGAAGGAGGGTTTTATAGGGGAGCTATCCTACCCTAAGCCGGACTCCATGGGTCCGATTTCATCGGGATCGGAGGAGAAGAAGACTCCGATTAAGAGTCTTCCTCCTTCCGTTAAAATATTTTTTTTTGTTGGGCCGTCAAGGGTTTACAGGCCCAAGAACCTGGGCTGTTACAATCTCCCCCCCTTAAAAAAAATTCGTCCTTGAAATTAAGTTGCATTATTTGAGGTATATATTTCAAAATATCCATTCTTCATGTCATTCTCAAGCTTACGATAATGTCTTATATATTATTTATTTCTCATGATCTTGTTATAACAAAAATTATTTGAAATTTCAAACTCATCCCTTCTTATTGATTTCTCAATTTTTTTTTTGAAGAACTGTAATATTTTAGACTTGTATTAATATACCACCATTATTTGTCTAATACATTCCACTCAAAATTCATAATTATCTCAGACTACCTATGATAGAAAAATAAATAAAAGCCAAATATCTGGCACTCTTCACAATCATCGATTTCTTTCTTCTCTTGACCTTCCAACAAATTTTATATGTAGACTCTCATCTTAAGAAAACTTCAATCTTCTATATCAGTCCAAGTAACAATATTAAATTTTAAAAAAAATATAAGATCTACGTCAGGACATTCTAAGTTTGAACAAATATCATAACTATCAAGCTGTTAATAAACTTGAGATATCTAGAATTTCTTGATATTATCTACAATGAAGCAACCTATTGACAAAAATTATCCGGCTATGATCAGATTAGATCAAAATTTATAGCATTCTTTCATTATCAATAAAATCTTTCCTTATTTGCAACAATGTATTTCATCATAATATCTTTTGATTTAAAAGATTAATATTTTTAATCAATTTAATTCACCACGCTTTTGCTGCGCACTCAGATCTTAATTTATCAAATTATATAAGTCTATCAAAGATAAAAATATCCTTATATGTTAGATCAATGCAGGATAGATCCAATCTTTAAATTTCATATAAGACTTAGGACAAAATTTTAAGTTTCTTTATCTTTACTACCTTTGGGTATAGCATATAAAAATTAAATCTTGATCCACTTCCTATGTTTGAAATCATTGCATAAGTTTTATCACTCTTCAAGAATCCAACATGTCTAGAATCAATTGGAGTTAACCTTAGATTTACCTTACAATCATTTAGATAATTTCTAAATCAATCTTTCTTTTTAAAAGAATTAATTCTAACTTGACAAACTAGAAGAACTCAAGCCAACATCCTTGTAAGTAGAATCAACTTGATAATTTCTTGTAGAGCTCTCTTCATTATAATCCTTAATATTAATCGATAAATCCATACAAAATCTTGTCCCTTATATAAGTCATTCAAAATTTAACACTAGCAAGATGTCTTAGTGCAATTTAAAAAATCCAAACTTTAACTTGAATAATTAATACACTTCACCATCTTCAACAATCACAAGAAAAATTAAAAAAAAATCTAATTCAAAGATAGTAATATGAATTATTAAAGATTTCATCATAATCTATATATCATACTCTGACAAAATAAATTTTCTTCTTTAATTTAACAACAATATCAAAATACTTTTAATCCACTTAGAAAAGTAAACTTTTGACTTGAAATTCAATGCAACTTGAAAAATCAAGGAATCATATTCAGAATATGATATTTTGAGTAACCAATGATTTTACCAAAATGTGTATCTCATATTCTTATAATAAAATTCAAGTATATTTTTTCATCTAAATTGAGTTTCATATATGATCTTTTATAGGTTCAATGCTCAAAAATATTTTTCTCTCATATGATGTAATTTCTTCTTAGACCATACCCTAATTAACTTTCTTTTGATAAGTCCAAAATTCATAATGCTCAGACAATTAACATCAAAATCAGAAAAATTATCATGATTTCCTTCCATATAAGTTTAGCATTCCAAAATCATCGAGTATACCTAACATAACATATCAATACCTCCCACTTTCTTCCAGGGTCAACTCTGCTCATACTTAGGTCAATCTTACTAATTGAAATCCAATATGTACTCATCAATTTTATTATAGATATCATATACCACTTATACATAAATTTTCATCATAATATTTATTGATTCAAAATTCAAATATTGATTCTTTTCTTTTATGTCAATCATGTTTCTTATGATCATAACCTAAGTTTAAATATCACTAAAGTCATAATTTCAAATAATTATAATCTTAAGCTCAAATACCACTTAAATCATATTCTCTAATGATCATAACCTAAACTATAATATCATTCTATTACATCCTTGATGATCATAACCTTAAACTCTGATATTATCTATCATACTCTATTGATTATAATCCTAGAAATGTCACAGTCCCTAGTGACCTTAAAGTTTTAATACTACTTCAGTCATATTCTCTGATATCACTCTATCACATCCTATTGATCATATATAAAGTTTTGATATCACTTCATAATCTCTAATGATCTTAAACCTAAGCTCTGATATTATTCTATCATATCCTAATCACTTATATCATAGATCTCACATGATCATAACCTAAGCTCTAATATTATTCTGTCATATCCTATCACGTATATCATAATCTCCAATGATCATAACCTAAGCTCTGATACCACTTTGTCACATCCTATTGATCTTACATAAAGTTTTAATATCTCTTCATAATCTCTGGTGATCTTAAACCTAAGCTCTGATACCATTCTGTCACGCCCCGAACCCAACACTCGGGTCGGATACGTGATGGCCGCACACTCCTTAGAGCAAGCCATAAAGAATATGCAAGGCCAAATTAAATCGTTACAACCTTAACATCCATAACAATTTATTTCAACAATAATTCGTAAAACCTTGTATAATTATAATTTAAATTTTTTCAATTCTCTCATCAGATACTATGACACTCTATTTATCTTTCTACTCACCCGTAAATCCAAGCCATAGCCAATCATAAGCGTCCTGTAACTCTGAGAAGAAAAAGAAAGATGAAGGGGTGTGAGCTTTACAGCCCAGTAAGAATTCTCATATCACACTGATATAGTAATATAGTCTGAAAATAAGAATAAGCAATAAAATATAAAATCTCATGTTCAATATCCAAAATAATGCAAACATCCATAAATTAACAGGTGAAATACTTTTGTTCAACAATTATTTCATGTCTTATCTTTCATTTCTCTTTTCATAATCACATAATTTTTAACCTTTTCTTTCTGGCTCTGGACTATCCAAATTTATACCTTAGTCATCATCCAAATCAATTTCTACATAAAAGCCTTTCAAGGCTGTCTTAGGATGAGCTCCTGGCCGGCTGTCCCACGTACGAAAGTCCGTAAGAAGCTGTCCCAGGCATAAGCTCCTGGTGGGCTATCCCAGGCATGAGCTCCTGGCCGGTTGATCCACCTGTAAGCCAATGGGGGCTGTCCCAGGCATAAGCTCCTGGTGGGCTGTCCCAGGTATAAGCTCCTGGCCGACTGTTCCATATGACAAGGCTAGTCCATATCATATATCTCTTTCTTTTTATTTAATCATTATGTATTGATTTCATCAAATAAATTCTATCTTGCATTATGATCAATTCAGATATGTCATATCCATATAATCATGCCATCAATCTCTGATACATATATATTGACATAACATACTCATACTCAAAATCAAATAACAGTATCTCAGATATAATAAATTCATCGATCTCAAATTCGACGATGCAAAACCAATAATGCAAGACCAACAGTAAAATAGCATATATATAATAGTGATCATGTACAGGGATTCTTACCTTTATCGTGACTGATCCAAACACAGAAATCAATATTCTTCTTTGATTTATGAATTTCTCTAACAAAATATTTCACTCGATATCTTATGCAGACAATCGTATCTCTTTATAATCCTGATCAAATATAAAAATCATATATAGAGAAAATTATCGATAATCAATCCTAATAACACAAATCTAAGACTTCTCCTAGGATTACCCAAAATTGGGATTTATCTACGTATCTGGACCCTCTATTGGTCCACAAGACTTCTAGAGAGAGAAAATTCATGAAGAGAGAGAAAATTCTAGAGAGAAAAAGTAGAGAGAGAAAATAGAGAGAGAATCTTCGTATCCTTCAGATGAGGCAATCATGGTCGAGATCATCAGAGGTCCTATCAGAGTGACTTAATATAAATCAAATGTTATAAATTTCGAATAGGATCGGACTGAGATCAGATCTACTGCACGAATTTCGGAGCAATCTCAGATCATCTTATTTTCATCTCAAGTTTATCCTAGAGTCTGTGATGCAGTTAGAGAGAGAAAGAAAAAGATTTTAGAGAGACAAAATTCATAAAGAGAGAGAAAGGTCTAGAGAGAAAATAGAGAGAGAATCTAGAGAGAGAAAATAGAGAGAGAAGGTAGAGAGAGGAAAGAGGAAAGAGGAAGAGAAAGGAGAGAGAGAAAATTCTCTCTTTCTTTTTTTTTCTATTTTTTTTCTCTTTCTCTTTTTCTTTTTTTTTTCTTTTCCTTCTTCTTTTTCTTTTTTTTTTCCTTTTTCCCACGGCCCTCTCTTGGGCCGAAATAGGGGAAGACCGATGAGGTTCCCCCCCAGTGACCCAGGCTCCGACGAGGTGGGTGGTGTCTGGTCGACGGCAACGGAGCAAGACCGGCCGACAGCAAGGTTCGATCGGTGAAGTTTTTTTTTTTCGAAAAACAGAGGATCCGTCCCCTTTCTTCATGATTTTCGGTCATTGGCCGGTCACCGGCCGCCAAGACCTTCAGGGAAGAGAAATAAAGGGATGAGGGTCCTATCCTAGGGGTGAGATGCCGCAAACGGCAACGTCGGTGGCCGGAAAAGAGAGAAAGATGGCTCGTTCGAACAGAGCAAAACAGGATTCACTATTTCCATGGATTTTTCGGCGATCCCGAAGGCCGGCGAGGGTGTATGAAACCATGGAAAGGAGGGGAAGGAAGAGAGGAAGGAGGAGAAGGGCTTACCTCAAGCTTTAACAGCATCGTCGCTTCAATTTTCGACGAGCAGAGTACAAGAGGTCACGGCTTCAACGGAAGAAATTAAGAGATCAAGCTCGAAGATCACCGGTGAAGAGTCTTAAGGGAGGGAAGGAGGGTTTTATAGGGGAGCTATCCTACCCTAAGTCGGACTCCATGGATCTGATTTCACCTAGATCGGAGGGGAAGAAGACTCCGATTAAGAGTCTTCCTCCTTCCGTTAAATTTTTTTTTTTTTCGTTGGGCCGTCAAGGGTTTACAGGCCCAAGAACCTGGGCTGTTACAATTTTCATCATTCAAAATTTTCAAACGAAAAAATAAAATTATAGGCATTAAATGCGTATTGAAAAATAGTTGGACGAAAATGCCCATCTCATATTATGATATCTTGGGGCATATTATGACATCCTGGACATATTATGATATCTTGCATGTAGGAAATCATAATTTGACTAAAAATGTCATAATATGCATAAGATTTCATAATTCTATAGATCATATTATATATCATGCGTATAGAAGTTATAATATACCATAAGATGTCATAATCTTTTTCAAAGGACAGAGATATTTTTATCATATAAAATTTTTAAACGAAAAAGAGAAACTTTAGGCATTAAATGCGCATTAGAAAGCGATGGCTACGTGGACAAATCACATAAAGCGATGTACTCTACATCAAATTTTCTACATGGCTCGTGGTGCACAAAAAATTTTTTAGAGAGAAGGGAAAAAAGAGCGTCGGTGAATTTTTTTTTTTCTCTTCTAGCAGACCAAAAGATCAACAGGCTAGGATATAGGCTAGGACTTGGATAGGATTTTAGAACATTGCGGGCTAAGTGGACCAACAGGCCCAATTTTTATCTCAAATAGGTGCTTAAAAGGAAAAGCAACCCCTCACAAATACTTTTAGCAATTACCTACTTAAACTTTTACCAAAAAAAAAAAAACTACTTAAACTTGTTTTCTACGGGATGATAACGACAGCCTTGTTGGCTCAGCAATAAAGCAAGTAAGTAGTGTTCGAATCTTTCTTTTATAATATTATAAATCTCTTTTATAGAATTTCTAAAATTTTATCTTTAATATTTAATTAATGATTTTCTACATACAAATTGAATAAATAAATTAAATTTTGACGTTATCCACTTTGAAATATACTATAGAAGGCACTTTTTTTAAAGTAAAATTTGCTATGCCTAGATAAAAATAGTTAATGATGGTCAACTCCTAACTCCTAAGATACAATGGACTGTTTTGTACTCTCCTTAAAATGTACTCATATGAAAGAGAATCAGCGTTGAACTCAAACCAGCTGAATCCAAATGCAATAAAAATTAGCAAATACAGTCCCATTTCCATTTAGAAATGCAAAAGGGTGGTATGATTGGATGCTTAGGTATTATTCATTTCTTCATATAATTTGTTTGTTCGTCAAGAGTTATATCTCTTAAAATTGTTATTCGGATGCATCTTTTTATGTCTCTTCATTTATGAAAGTCTTTCAAAGAGTCTATTTGTGATGTATTTATTCAGGATATCTTGTAAAAAGAAAAAATGTCTGTATATATTTTTATTAATATTTTAAGATACTATATGAGATTTGATAATGGGTTGAGTTTGGGTCCGAGAATGTCAAATTTTACATAGATCCGATCCCAAGTTTATTTAAAAATAAATAGAGTTTAGACCCAAAGTTTGACCCGTGAACAGCTCTACGTGTCAGAAACAATTAGAGATGTACCTATAAAATTTTCATAAATTTTTAAGAGAGGATAAACAAATAAATATAAAAATTAAATCTTATCTATTTAGAAAATCAAGTTATTTGGGAGCCTAAGATAACATTTTATATTGAAATAGATTTATGTTTAGATAAATATCTAATATAGAATTTTAAAATCTTAAAATTTTAAATTAAATATTTTATTAATAAACCAACACAGGGCAGATGAAACCAGCAGAAAATATGCACCTCCACCCGAATACTATTATAGTCGCATGCTTTCCACTCTAGCATGGAAAACTAAGATATCATTGGGTGTACGACGGACAAAGACTTGAGGTGTCCAAATTTAACCCGGCAAAATCCAATCAGAGAAGCCTATGCTTTGCCTTTGGAACCAGGCCCCAAGAGCCGGTTTGGATCCAAACAAGATTTTGTGAAGTTTGATAACATGATGTAGCTGCTTTTAGGTCTAGAAGCCTGGTGGCTGAGCTATATGCACATCATCATGAAAAAGCCTATGCGAGAAATGCATTGCTGATATGTAATTGTCGAATGAGCTAGCCATTAAAGATGTCTAAGGTGGGGACAATGCGAACAGCATTGGTCTTTTGGGAAGGGTTGAAGGCATCCAAATTTTGTGCCCCTTCCTCCCGTTTTTATCCCTTTTTTTTTTTTTTGTAGAACTTGATTTTATCCTTTTGCTACAAGGCAAGCTTTATAACGGTCCACACATCCATCAGATTTTAATTGATTGGAAACACCTACGTGTAATACACAGGAGGTATGTTTGGTTGAAAAAAATTGGACTCTAGAATAGAAATGAGTAATTTACATTTCAGTAGTTTAGTTATGAGGATTTTCATTCTAATTCTGATTGGGAGGAAGAGGAATGCTTCAATCCTCCTAAAGTTTAATCTCTATTAGTTTTTTGGTTTTTCAATTCTGATCACCAACTGAATGCATTAGAGGATGTGATCATTTTAATTCCCATTCTAACCCATTCCAATTCAAATTTTGAGTTTGATCGCGAACCAAACGTACCATAGAGCATGGATTAAAAAGATGGTATCAAGTGCTACAGTTAAAGCATTGTATTCAGCGAGTATAGCTACTCTCCAACAGGCATGTGTGGTGGCATTGGTAAAACAATTTTTTAAGTAGAACTAAAACATGTCGGTTCATAGTTAGAGGGCATAGTGGATAGAGGATGATGAGTTGTGTGATACACAACCTGATCAAATTTTTTTTGGGTTTTCAAGGATGGCAAGAATTGCAGGGCATGATAGTGGACTGGAGGAAGGATTTGGTGGAGCAATGACCACCCCATTAGCATTGAGATGGCTGGCAGAGTGGGCCAATGGAGATGGCTGAGAAAGCGAAATTGTACCAGCTTGTAGGAGCACGCGCCCGATGGGTCCTCTTCAACATTATCTCGACCCTTCTCCAAGTTAGCTGGAACAGTAGGGTGGTTGAAACATAATTCTTCAAGCCAATATTTAAGCCCTATAAACTAATGGGAGCCTTTTTCATTCTTCCTCCTCTTAATGTCTTAATATAATAATGGATGAGTTCCTCCCGGCATGTTCTGGAGAGAGAAAAAAAAAGGGAAAAGGATAAAGAAAAAGTAAATTTTGTGTTGTCTTCAGATTGGGTCGAGTTTTTTTATTAGTAAGTCCATTTGTCTCCTGTAGAAATCCAATCCAAAATGGGCATGAGCAATTGTTGTCAGGTTGGAGCTGGCTGTCTAAGTTTATTAATGAGTTTATTTGTGTCAAAATCAACGTTTCTGGAAGAAATCCAATCCAAAATGGATATGGGCGGATAATATAAGGGAAATCCAGGTTGTTTTCAGATTGGAGCAACTTGTCCAAATCTATCAATAAATCCACGTGTCTCGAAATCAGCTTTTCCGGCAGAAATCAATCCAAAAATGGATATGTGTACCTAAAAAAAGGGAGAGATGCAGGTTGTTTTCAGATTGGATCGAGTTATCAAAGTTCATTTATCTCAAAATCCACGTTTTCGAAAAAAAAAAAACCAATCCAAAATGGATACGTGTGGATAGGAAAAGGAAATTTGGGTTGTTTACAGATCGGAGCGATTTGTCCAAAATAATTAATAGGTCTACGCCTATCGAAACCAGCTTTTCTGAAAGAAACCCAACCCAAATGGATCCGACAAACCCAATCCAAATGGATCCATGTGACGCAGACACGATCTAAAACAATCTCACCAAACAAATCTCATTAATGCAGACAAGGAAAGGACAGCGCTCCCAGAGTCTTTATATAAATTATTTTACCAAAAAGCCTCTATATTACCTCAAAAAAAAAAAAAAAAAGTGCCTCTATATAAGGAGAGCCTCCCTAGTTTCAGCAAGTACCAAGCAATTCCAAGAGGCAGTCCTACTCCATAATTCTCCAAGCCAACTTCCAAAGATGGCCTCTAAGCAATCCCTTGTGACCGTCGGCATTCTTCTCCTCGCTCTCGCCGTGCTCGCTCGGTCCGACGACGAATGTATACATCTCAACCACTGGCTTAAAAAGGCATTTTGGCATCTAATTAACTAGCAAAAAGAGAAGCATTTTTGCATCTGATCTAAGATTTTTACTTTGTTTTTTTATTAATAACGTTGTGGTAATTTGCATACTTGGTGGCAGTCGAGATGTGTTACTAATTCGTAGGGCCATGCGAGGTGGACGAAGAGTCCGGCTAATGCCTTCTGCTTCATCTTCACCCCCAACGCCATCTCCGATATCCCTCGGAAGTGCTGTTGCCCCATGCATAATTTCATCTGCGCCTCACTGGAACACTAGAGTTCTAGTTTCACGCCTGCATGCATCCATATCCATGCACTACTACCACCTCTCCTGACGTGAATACGAATAAGGGCTTGTCTTCCCCAGAGGTGGAACTTCTCTCCTTCCCTATCTTCCACATCCTTCCCCACTTTTCTCATTCAACCTTTTTACTTCTTGGAACTTATTATGTAACAGCCTTTTTATATTTTAATTATAAAGCATGGGGGAAGAGTCTCACTTCCTCCGGTTCGCATTAAAAAAAAAAAAAGAAAAGAAAAGGGGAGACAAATTTCTTGGTACTATAGTTGTAAGTGTTGCTTTATATATATATATATATATAGCTTTGAGGCATGAAATCTCTCACACGGCGGCATGGTTTTCCCACAATGCTTATCTTCAGATTGTCAGAGGTATTGATATCAAAACTTGAATTAAAAAGTTTGACAGATCCATGGACCCAACTTATTCATTTTTTAATATAGCATAGACGTAACAAGGGATACATAGAAGAAGAGGTAACAGGTTCTAATCTTTGAAACAATCATGCAAGGAACCTGGTTCGCTAATGTATGAATAAGAATTATATACAAAATTCTGATCATTTTTGTTGTGGAAGAACGCCTCCCACAAACCTTGAACATAGTAGAGAATGGTTTGATGACGCAGAGACCCAGCTAATTTATGTTTATCTTGGTTGAGTTGATGTCACTACCTATTCTATCATTGTGCACACTTGGTGATGATTTATGTTCACGCTCAACTAAAATAATCACAAATAAGGAGTTAGGTGACAAAGGTAAAGCTGATCAAAAGCTCCAGTATGAAATGAATGGGGATGAGCGAATGACACACCAATGCTTCATATGTTTCTATAATTTCTTCATAGAACAGGCCCTTTCTTGACATTCCACATCATTCACTACCCTCCACTTTCTGTATATGTTACAAAGTAGAACAAACCAAAGCTGACTGCACATTTTTAACCAAATCCAAACAAGGTTTCAATTTAAAGCATATTATACCGGATATACCATATTGATACCGAACAGATATGTAGTTTTCGTATCATTCCAACATTCAGAATGCAGCACCATCTTGTATGATACCGCATATCGACTCTGTAATGGAATTGTATCGATACAGAATCCGATATCAAGACGGCAAACCTTGAATCTAAGGATTATATACAAACAGCTGATACCGAGGTTTAAAAATTTAAGATGATATAATAAGAAAAATAAAAAGGAAATTCTCATTAACTATTATCTACTTCTTCTCAAGCTAGCCTATGAATGTAAAATCTCAAGCTCAGCCCACCACAATGGGGACAATTTTGGAGTTGCTTCAACTGGCGGCATTGCTGTAATTAGTCTCATTTGGCTGGCAACCTCTGCCATTGTTGGTCTCTCCTTTGGCTCTGGATTTATGCAGGACCGTATCACCTCACACAGTGCACTGAGATCTTCCTCTCGGACTGATCCAAGGGTTGGATCAACCATGTCCTTGAGGGGTCTTTTCCCAGTAAGATAACCTGAAGCCCAGAGCACAAGCAAGCCATCATCCTGGGAGAATTGAAGCCTCCCAGAAATTATTTCCAGCAGTATTATCCCAAACTTATATACAATGCTCTCTTGATCTGAGCCATCAGAAGCCGACTCATGTTCTTTTTCCAGATCAGAAAACCCAAGATCCGAAATCTTGGCCGCATAATCTTCAGTAAGATATATAGATGATGAGTTCAAATTTCTAAGAACTACAGGAGGGTTAAGCTGGTGCATGTGCTCTAAACAGTACACTATTCCCATGGCTACCCTCAGACGTGCAGCCCAATCCAGTTGCTCGGCTTCTTTAACTGCAAACACCACCCAAAATTTGACACAAATCAGAATCTAAAATTCAAGCGATCAGGTAAAATTATTAGAGAAACTGAATTACAGAGAAGCATTATGCTTTGGGTTATGGATATTCATTTTTTTTTTCTCTCCAAGGAAAAACTTTCGGGCGTTTGCAGGTTAGATTAATAACTTTTTTCACACATTCTTTGAACATGTACATTTAAAGGGCTATTTGCCAGACTGTAATTTGAAATTCTTGGTAATCTTAAAATTTTAACAAGACAGCTGCTGATGGTCCCAGTCTCTCAAATAGTTACCATTCATAAGACCTGGAAATTTTGTTTCAGTATCTCACAGACAAAATTTGTAGCATTTTGAGTTTCTCATTGCTTCACTTGTTCGAACCATTTCACAAACTTGCTATGAAACTTGCTATTTGGACATGTCACTTAAGACGGGCAGGCACAATGTATAAGAGGTACTGTTTAACTCTCAGAATGTCTTATGGCATTACAGAAGACCCACCTGGCATTAAGACATATGAACCACTCTAGGAATGCAATGTCCCTAATATAAAAATATGTTCCTGTTTTAACTATTGATTTTTTTTTTTTTTCCTTTTCTGATGTTATACTTGCAATATATCACTGCAGAAGGCTTGCTAAAGCCATTGTCTTGACCCTCCAGGCCTGTCCAACATAATGACAGTCACTGACCTGTGTAGAAAGCATGCAATGCGTTGCCCAAACAACAAAATAGAGAGGATATTCACGTGAGATACTCACTGTGCAAATGCTCAAAAAGCGTTCCATTTGGTGCATATTCAAACACCAACATCCTGGTGAAAGGCTCTTCTTCCTCACAATAGCCAAGAAGGTTCATGAAATTCTTATGGTTTATTTTGGATAGCAATGATATCTGAAAACAAAGCCAAAACTTGATACTTAATCTTTCCATACAAGTAATGAAAATATCTGCAGGGAAAAATAATAGATTGTTAAATTACCTTCTTTCTGAAGTGAGCTTCATATTGTTCTAACCAATCCTTGGCCAATGTAACCATTGTAGATGTCACAGCTATTTCAATCCCACTGGACAGTGTTCCCTTGTACAATGTGAAATCTGACAAAGAACCAACGATATTGCTGAAACCTTCACAAGCTATTTCAAGTTCCGGGCGTCTGAGCGAAGGTACACCTGCATGTGTACTCAAAATCATGAATGTTGAAACAAATTTACAAGAAGTTTTAAAATCCTTCGGAAGGAAAAGCAACCTGTCACAAATGCTTTCTGCAACTGCCCACTTAAACCTGTTCTCCAAGGCATGACAGTGACAACCTTGTTGGCTCGGTAACAAAGCAAGTATACGGCAGATAAAACCAGCAGAAGAGATGCTCCCCCAATTGCTAATTTCAAGGCCAAAGGCTGGGTAGGAGAGGACTCTGGAGCATGGGAAGGAGATTTATTTGGTGGTTGCTCATGTGCTCGCAGAAGCCTCCGCATAGTTGCATTTTCAACATTCCTATTAGAGATTGAATCAAATTTAAAAAGCAAGCAAGGAAAGCCCTTTTTTTGTTTGAGAGAGAGAGAGAGAGAGGGAAGGAGGGAGGGAAGTACATCCGCTGACAATAATTACTTAGGTCCAGATTTTTGGGGATGTACCAACCAAGAATCCAGCCCAGAATGTCTAGTTGCTAAACAGAGAGTCCACCAGGGCAAGCCCCAGTTCACCATTATAAACTTTTTATCACTGCTTATCATCATCTTACAAAGTTGCATTTCAGTCAAAGACAGTATGCCAAAAAAATTGTACTTTGTGTTGATGCCAATGCATATCTACCAAAGAGAGAGTTATGTGGTTGCATGTCAAAAAGAAAGGTTGACCACTAGTAGATACATAATCAGTGTTAAAGGAAAAACAAGCAGACACAAATCATAAATCCGAGTATTTAGTACCATCCACATTCATTGACATGCATAAGTTCCAACCACATTGGCCACACCCACCCTCTATCAGGGACTATCACTAGAGGACATGCTGCCACATATTAGATTGTTCTCACAACATGATGCAACTTAATTTGTTTTATATTCTGGAGTCTTTCTCTCTCCTCCCCCCCCCCCCCCCCCCCCCACAAAACCAACCTCTCTGTGTGGCTAAAGTATTCACATAGAATTGACATGGTTGAATTGTGTATACAATTTTAATATGATAAAATGCTCATGGCACCAGTTCAATTTATAACATACCCTTACAGTGCAAGACAAGTTTGTCCTTTCTCTTCTAATCATGCTTTGCCCCAATGATCCATTGACCTCACCAAAATTGTTAACTAATGATGATACTGCAGCTTCACAAGCCATGATACGAATGCTACGTGCACTGGTCACATACTACATCAAAGAGGGTACAACCACTTACCTTATCATTATATGAATAGCTGATTAATCCCTAACAGATCATGTCTTTGCTGTCAAAAAAATGTGTTTTTCATTTTTCCTAAAGTTCAATTTGAATGGCTAGTTGTTGTATATATAGTTATAAAGGTGTAATTGTCCCAGGTATATATGTGTGTGTATAATCCCTAATCCTAACCTATAAAAGCTGCAAGTTCTTACAAACTCAGATTTTAGTGCAGATATATCCAATTGATAAAGCGGCAAAATAACCTTACCTTGTAACTTGTTTCCGGCTTGATGATAACTGTTGTTCATCAACCTGAATCTCAGAGATAACGTTCAGCTCATGTATTTCAGGTGATGTGTCACCAACAAATTTGTCGTTTCTGAGTACACTGCAAAGTTGAGCATAAAAATTGGCAATCATATCATTGCTGGGAACACAGAAACTTCAGTAGAAAATCAACTTGCACCATTGTTTCCACTCACAGGATCTCTAACGATGATATGGTTCCAAGCTCAGGTGGAAGTGGTTCATCAATATAATTGTGCCCCAAGTCCAATACCTCCAGCTTCTGTAATTCTCCAATCTCGCTAGGGATGACTCCATAAAAGGAATTATTGTATAAATTGCTGCATGAAGGGGGTGGTTAAGTTAGAACAAAACCAGAAGAAGTAAGAACATAAACATCATTATCTGGAATCATAAATTATAACAAGAATTACACATGACAGCTACATATGAAATATACATGGGAAATGACCTCATAAGATAACTGGCTAAAAGACTATTGAAAATCAATTTAAATAATATGGGATGCTAGACATACGTATTGCTGTAGACCTACCCACACCATATGCAGCTCACATCCCTGCTGTTCTGTGGCCTCCACTTAATGCATGACATGGCCCACAAAGAAAGTCAAAAATATGCAGTGTACGGCACACATAATTGGTTTCCATAATTGGTCAAATAATGCTTTATATTTTCATAAATGAAAACAAATCATGGCCTGCATGTCCATGTCGCTCTGGTATTTAAAGACTTCTATTATGAATAATAAGAAGTAATTTGAAGTGAATAAAAGTTGTGACCTTCATGAGGAAACCACAGTAATATTCCATCTCATTTTTTGCAAATTCTATAATGCAGATGAACAGAAGCAGCCAAAAGGACGAAGAAGATACACTTGCATATAATCAAGCCTTAGTAATAATAATAACGACCATATCAAACTACCCTAGTCGCAGCAATTCTGGTGTTACTTTATGATTCGTCTTTAACATTCTTTTCCAACCACAACCAAAAACTCCATTGCAGAACACTATTTCAGGAACTTCTATTTTTTTTATAATCATTCATATATCTCCTACTATTTTCAGATCTTCGACTGAATTAACAACTTTAACTTCTTGCCTTGCCAGCCTATAACAATTGAATAACAAAAACATCTCACTATGCATCTGATCAATGTATACCCTTTTAGTGCTGAACCTACTTTATGCAGGTCCCTCCTTGCTGGGCATGTTTTAAGCATGTGCTACATATGACCAAGCAACAGAACTGGATGTGGATCCCCATCACTGTACCTACTTGGCCTCGACTAAGCTTTAGAGGTTCGATGCTGGCAAATCTTATAAGTAGTTTATCAGACATAGGTAATTAACTAATGACATATCAAAACCAGCAGCTTCTTAAACAAATCCAGCTCATTAGGCTTCTTTAAATTTGCTAAAAATTTATGTACATTTTTGCTAGAAGAAATGCTACAATGATCACACCTAAGAAAATATAGCTGCTCATAAAAATGTGTGTAAAAATGATCTGGTATTCTGAAATGCTATAAAATCTTGAAAACCAATTCACATTTGTTTAATTATTATCAGCTTAAAGTAAAGTTTGGGACATGCTAAGAAATATTATGCAGAAGTGCATCACTTGACTCGCAAATTGGTCCATTTTAACGAAATTTGCTATTTTGTTTATCTAAACCAAAAAGATTATGCATTGTCATGAAGGACATGACCCACAGCCAACCCTTAAAAGTTTAAGTCAACATTCGAAATTCAGTTTGGACATTCTGTCAAACTTTGCTTGCATACTAATTTTTCTGGGCTACACAAGAAATCATCTGCAGGGTTTGGATGTTTCATAAAATGGTTATATTACAAATTGACCATGTCAGAGTGCCGAAATTGCTCATTTGCCACATGCTAAGAAACAAGTACAGATTCATAAGGGGGATCAGAAACAACAGCATAAATGCAACTTAATTTAAAGACAAATTTGTGCAACCAAAACACTCGATGTGACATTTTGCTTAGAACAAAAATAAAGCTAATAAAGAATGAAAGTAAAGGATGTTAATGGCAGACAAACAACCTGAAGGACAGACTCTACTAAACCACAAGAAAAGGTCAAATAATATGAACTCTAAATGATCAAGTAACTAGCTTAGAAATGCTTACAGAGACTTCATGTGGATCAGCTTCCCAAGCTCAGGTGCAAGTTTCCCCTTAAGACAAAGATCTTTCAGGTTCCTACAGGAAAATTACACATTTCAGAAAATGATAGCTATATAAACATTTATGCTCATAAGTTTTATTTGCAGTAGATTGGAAATATGAAAGATAACATGGGGATGAGGAACCATTGGGATTCTTGACACAGTCAATAACAAGATTTTGTATCAAGTTTATCGTTATGGTGAGAGGACAAATTGCTAAAATAGCTTTTAGATACTCAGTTCAAGAGCAAGATGGATAATGGAAGAATAGAAAAAATATCCATGCATGAGAGTCAATTAAAAAATCACTTCAAACAATTAGCTCAGGATACTCGTATCCAGAACATAAAACTATATGCATTTCATAAAGCAAGAAATGAAGCCACTACCTGCAACCACAATATGATATGCAATACTACTGATAGTAAATTTTTGACAACAGAATGCGATAATATCTTAATGAATGAAGAAAAGAAAAAAGAATAAGTAAATGAAGCTTAATATAGAGATTACATAATTAATCTATGAACCCCCTAAGGGTTGAAGGGATGTTTGTCTACCATATCCATGCGATATTTCCCCATGCAAGGGAACCATGTGGATCCAGAAGGTATAGAGAGAGAAGTAGAAAAAACCAGACACGCCATTGATCTCAAGATTTATGGCTAGAAAATGCCTTATAGATGGAATTGATAACACAAAAAAACATCTGTGGACCGCATAATCAACAAACTCCACAATTTCTCATCTTCTTTGAACCACCTCGTCTCAAACACTTCTAGTTGAGGGAGTTATCAGACACACGTGGTAGCCATGCTTTCTTATAGCCTCCAACACCGATGCACAATCATATTAACTTGGGGAATAGAGGGCCACTGGTATAAGCCATCCATAACCAAAGGCATTTAGCAAGAGAAGTCTAATGTAGACCTGAGGGAGCCCAACAAATGTCACAGAATCCACGAATAGATGTATATAGAGGTAAGTTAACATGTTCCTCTTTAAACCATAGTAATGACCATAGAAATTTATTAATATACTTTTAGGAATTAAGTAAGAGAGCTTTTTCATAGATTTTATTATCGATTTTGTTTTGAGGCCTAGCAACACATGAGTCATCCATAAGATTCTCATTTCCACATTTTTTCATGCATATGCTGGAAGTGTATAACTGATTGCTTATTTTTTTTCCTGGTATTCATCATTTTTCAATAACTCTAGTTATTCAAATATGCTAAACCTAGGTCTTTTAATCCCTTCATGGTATATTATCTGCGTGAGATACATGAGTCGGAGTATGGGACCCTGCCTCTAGCAAAAAGCACATTCATCATAATCGAGCTATGCCAAAGATTAGAAATCCTCCAATCTAGAGTTTGGGGAAAGGATATTTAAGAAATCTACTCTACACCTTTTTGTTTTTTTGGATATACTAATCATATTTATGTTAGGGACGACAGTGGCTGTGATAAAATATTTGTTTGACTATCAAATGTCATTACTTCACTAAGCCATCATTTTCCTTCCACATGGTCTAGGGTCACCTGTTATATGGTTGATGGTTGTAAATTATGCTTCATTTTTTGTGCATGGTTTACCAATTTGTTTTTCCTCCCTACAGACAAGTTCAATAACAAAACTTCTGCAAGATAGACCCATTCAAGGTTGGCATCAACAAGCAAATAATACCTACCAAGATAAACAAGACAATCATCCATGCAAATGGGTTATGGCAGGAGTAGTTAGCATAACATCTAATTATCTCCTTCAGAAGAAGACAACAATCAAGCATCTACTAGCTAGAGACTAGTGCAATCCACATGGTCTAAGTTCTGAATAAGAGTAGCATTGCAACGTATAACTAACTAACAAAAACAAAATGTTGCTCACATATATACTACTGACAAAAGTGAAATTATCAAAAATTTGACTAAATAAATAGAAAACAGGAGAACAGAGAAGAGAATACTATGTCTAGTTATATCCCCCTTGAAGTCTCAGATAGCTTTAGAACAAATTTATCAAATACACTCATCATCAAGATTTTGGAACAACCGTTTGTGATTAACATATGTTGTTGTTAGAGAGACTCCAAACCAGAGTTCAAGAAGCAGAACAGTAGTAGCCAGTGAGAGAGCTACCTTGTGGAACATTGCTTAAAAGTTCCCAGTTTTTTATCTGACTAGATCAAAGGCTTCATACAATTCAGGCAACACTAGTTTTTTCTTCTTCTTCTTTTTTGTTTTTGCAGGCTCATCACTCTCTCAGGAAAACATGACATCCAATTATGTTCTTTACCAGATCAATAGTAACCCGAGAGAACGCTCAAGGTTTCATTAAAGCTACATGCTAAGAAATAGCCAATAAGCCACCATGTGAAACAGACGAAAAACACCAATTATAACAATCCTGAGGTTCGCCTGAGGGTTTTGGCGATGGATTAGCTCATGGGTTTTGGACCCATGCACTTGCATAGTTGCACTGTTTATGTATCACTGTGGTTCAACCACTCCCCCAATTTTTCTTCCCCGATACAAGCGATTCAACTACTCCCACCCCGAAAATTTTCAGGTGTTGAAGTTGAATAGTCGTTGGTAGCTGTTGTTAAAGCTTTTCTAGCCTCAGAACCGAGAAAGGATCATCATCATGGGCCTCCATGGTGGCACAAGCAATTGTATAGCTACGCAGTCCAAAATCTAGATATCTTGCATCTAAAAAAAATAAGGTGAGGGTTATCAAAAGAAACGCAATTTGATTGAGAGAAAAGAGGTGGATATTGCCTGCTCGACTATCTAATTATCTACTCCAGCAAACGAAAAACTCTTGACTTAAATTACTGAATTCGGAACAAAATAATGCAAAAAAAACTTCTAGAAAGAGCAACAAAAAGGCACAGCAATATCACTCACAGAGCCACGACTCTTCCATCATCAGAGCAGACGACCCCGAACCAAGAGCATGGATCAGCATCGCCTTCGTTCCAATTCGAAAGAGCGCTGCAAGGATCGACCTCCACCCTCTTTTTAAATCTCAAAAGAGCCCTTCCTACATATATGAAACAACCACAAAAAAAATTGTCAAAAAAAAAAAAAAAAAACTCGATCAAATTCCTTTCCGTCAACCCAACCTCACAACTCTTTAAGCATCAAAGATTCTACCTTCAGCATTTATAGAAACGCAAAGCTCCAATCTTTGATACAACAGAGAGACCCACAGCAAGAAGGATCCCAGTCGAAGCCTCCAGCTCTCCATTTTTCGGTTCCAAGAACTGTTTTTTTTCCTTCCTCTCTGAACTCTCCTCTCGAAGAACCCCGACTCTTCTCAAGGTTCAGAGAACCACAAAAAAATAAAAAAAATAAAAACTGAGGAATGGAAGAAAAAATAGGCAAAAGGGGAGACTCTGGAGGTGATTATGAAGTTGCCATTGTGCTGGCACGCGGAATTGGGCTTTGGAGGTGATGCGTGATGTGGCTCCAAAGGACGTCTCAATAATTCTGTGGGAATGTCCAAAGGTGTTCGATGTCTCCATCAATGCCGGCTTTTCTCTAGTTTTTAGATGTTCTAGAGGGTGGGGCCCACAGGGTAAGTTTCCGGGAGGGTGGTGACGGACCGGGGTTCTATCTCTCGCGCGAAAGAAGGATTCTGTTCCTTCGCTCGAATCCACCGTTAGATTTCGCAATTGTCGCTTCGAGAGCTGTGTGTAGTATAATCCAACGGTCGACATTGCGAAAGAAGGTCAATCGTTCTTTCGCACAGAAGATTCAACCCGAATCCGTGCGGGATCGGGTTTGTCGAGACCTTGACCGCCTCTTCTCGTTTGGATTGTTTTTTCTAGTTTAATACACGGTTTGATGCATGCACGGACTACGGCCACGGGCATGTGAGACGTGCCATGCACGTGACAGGGTCAGGTCCTCCGTGCCGTTATATAAAATTGTTAAACCTTTGGATATGTGGTGTTTTATTATTGAAGTCGTATTTTTAGGATAGTGATGAAGGAACATGGATTTGATTGATTAAAAACTAATCAAAACCTGTCATCTAGGTCAAAGTTGTAACATCAAGGTAAAAGAATTGTCATCCACATGGATTGATAAGAGGGATGTCTAAGGTCTTATGTAATGTTAATTTTTATTTAGCTACATGTGGTTGAAAAGTAGTATTTGATGGATATGGCCTAATTTGATTTTTGATTTTTATATTTATATTAAAAAATAGTTTTGTTTATATATTTTGCATATGGCATTTAGACGGGTGATGGAGATAGTGACACATCTCAAATTTTGAAATATTATGATAGTAAAGGTATAAGAAGAATGATGCATGATGTTTACAATATTTTTTTAAAACATTGGATCTTTAAATTTTTTTTTAAAAAAAATAGCATTCATATATATCGGTTAGGTTCGATTTGTTATGGATTGAAAGTATAAGAATCATATCCGACTATAAATAATTGATTTTTTATAAATTCTAATTCGATTTTATTCGATTTATATCTTTCAACCGATCGAAACCGATATGTATTGTATTAGATTCGATAGATTTCTTCATATTTTGATTATCTACTCAGCCCTATTAACTAGCAAGAATGTATAATGATACTCATATTACTCATTCATATATTTTTTATACATAACAATGCGATTTTAAGTCAAAGGAGAAAATAACTATAAAGGATAGATGTCATTATAATTACTCATATATACTTTCCAAATATCATCTTGGATTGAGCATTGAGTCATGTTATCACTTTAGTGAAAGATAGACATGGCATGAAGTAGTCATTATTCTACAAAATTTTGCCATCAGCTTTTTAAGTAGAATATGGCTTATTATTTCTCATCTAAATTGTAGTGATGCATAAGGATTGGTGGGAAAATGAACACGAAATTTAAAAACCAAAAAATATCAAAGAATTGGCATAACTAAACCTACCAAACTATTTAATATAATTCTTCTTTTTCAATTTACAAAAGAATAAAGATGTGGTAGTAGTTAAAGCTAGTCAATAAACAAGATGATGACTAAAAAGAAACATTCAATCATCTCTAATCTTGACTTTGCTGATAACTAAATAATGATCACTTTTAATCACATTTATTTCGTATTTCCATTATGAATTGAACTATAAAAGTTAAGTGGCCATTGAGCTATCTTTACCTCTCTTTTTTTTTTTTTCCAATTCCTTTGACTCATCATTGCTGCTATTACATTTCAGAACAAAATTCAGCTTAGAACTTAAGCATACAACAATCCTAGTTCCAATAGCTTTTGATTACAGAATTCCTACCATTCATAAACTAGCTAGTACGAGTCTTCTATCTCATGAGTTATGGAGAACAAGCAAACGCCATGTGGGAGCTGAGCTTTAGCTTAGACTGTGCTCAATATGGAATTAGAGATTAATAAAGTAAAGATTTAAGAGGTCCAATGCGGACATTGATAAAGACCAAGGCACGTTCTTTTCTTTAATCGTACGTAGTCGGCCGTAGGTAAGATTTCTCGTATTGGACAGCAAACAACATATACTGTTGTCCTTAGTGTGTAAGGTGGGTCCCGGTCCCGGTCCCGGTGGTTGGCCAGCTCAGGTCCACGCAAATGGCGGACACACATGTAAAGAATGCTGGCTGTGAAGCGAAACGAGGCTAGAAGCTCGGATGCTGGACCCGTCACATTTATACGGAATGCTGATAACTTCTACCGTTTGCACATGTGGAAACAAAGTTTTCCTAGGGTGGGAGGAGCATAGAGTTTAGAGTATCGGGACCCTTTCCACCCTCCGATCTCAATCCCCCCCGGCTCTTGCTCTTCTACATTTCGACGGCCGAGATATCCAAAAAATATGAATGCTTTCTAAAAAAGAGTGATTCTTTTGAAGGGAAATTAGAGTCAAGGTAATGCCGTGTCACTATTGGAGTCATTGCATACATTAGGCTTTCAATCGCAGATGCATTAAGAAATTTCTCCATTCTTTCTTTATATTCAGCATCTCATGGACACATCTT
Organism: Elaeis guineensis; assembly: GCF_000442705.2. NCBI lineage: Eukaryota > Viridiplantae > Streptophyta > Magnoliopsida > Arecales > Arecaceae > Elaeis > Elaeis guineensis. The sequence goes on along the minus strand of NC_025997.2, from coordinate 126,532,670 downwards.
GGAAGAGAGCTTTACACAAGAATTGAGACTCAAGCTCAGCTCAATTCAAAATATTTCAGTCTGAAATTTGATTCAAAATCAATCAAATCTCAATGAATAAGTTTGAACTCGACCCAATGGATAAATTTAAATTCGAATTCAAACTTTAGCCTACTAATAATACTTATATATATAATTTTGTTTGTAATATATGTTTATATATTCAAATAGATTTGTGAGTCTTTGAGCTAAGCATCTTGCTACGGGAGCTGGATGGTAGCTAAGTCGAGTCAAAATCGACCAGCTCATGAGCAATATTCATTGAAACTCGAGCCCGAATGGAATAAGGTTTAAGTAGACGGCGCTTCTATTTTGATATGTCAGCTTACAAGTAAGATGAATCTTGATCATTAGAATGCTAAAGGGATCGGCACGTAACCTTGTGCCCTTACATTTGAAGTACATGTAACTTGTGCAATCCAGAATGCAGTATAACCTACGAGCTTCATTTCTAACTTCAAAGTTTTTTGGCAGATTGTCCACAAATTCATTTTAGTGTTGGTTTTTCTTGAGTGCTAAAACATGAGAAACTGAACCATAATATTAAGGGCTAAGCTTAACCCTTGAGGAAATGGGGAGGTTGAGACCAGTAATGGAATTGATGCCAAATGGCTCGTGAGTCTTATATTCATATGTGGCACAAAAACATCAAGCCTATGCGGACAACAATCAGGCCATTTGATGGTTCACATTAATCAAAGGTCACTGGAAATTCCAGTTCAAGCCGTGACAAATGGAAGGCGGGATCAACTTGCTCGGAAGACGAATTGCCCATGACCGGTGACCGGTGACCGGTGACTGACCCTAGATGAACCCATGTGAGCCCAGGGGATTGAGTAATTGACACTCCTTTTATGAATATAGCTGTACTCCTTGTTTCTAAGGTACGTTGTTCCTATTTCGTGTGTGTAAACATAGTGTAGACTGCTCATTGAGGTAGCACTCCCACTCACAGCAAATTAAATAGGTTGCATGAAAACCATAAAATAAGCCCCCATCTTGCTCCATCTACCAGTGGATCTGGATAGACTAATTCAGGTGTTCATCAAACTACTCTGATTTGTATCAAACTACTCTAGTTTGTATCCTTCGAGAAACCAAACCTGAATCATCTAGGATCGACGATGTTATGGGTATATAGAGATTTTACAACCTCGGCCATGTACTGATCTATCTTCTTGGATCCTGTACTCAGTTTTTCTCGTATTGATACTGACCTTAAGCTTGGATATAATGTTGATGATATTTTTTGTAACGGTCCTAACAGAACCTTCTAGATCATTTCCTTTATTTATGCAATCATAAGATAAATCTTCTATCATGGGCACAGTAACTGCCCACCAATCTGGTCAGTCTAAACATTAGTCAGACCCCTAATATCTCGGATAACAACTAGATTATCCTCATGGTAGGTCGAATAGCTACCCACCAATCTGGTCAGTCTAAACATTAGTCAGACCCCTAATATCTCGGATAACAACTATATTTTCCCCACTCTATGTAAAGGAGGGCAGGAAAACTCTCAAATAAGCTTTTTTTGGAAAGACAAAAGTCGTCTTTCTCACTTCCTCCCGCTTTTGACTATTTTACTTTTGGTTGCAGATTGCAAGGGGAAGAAGCTGCCTACTCGGTCTTGTAACGAACATCCAGCTCATTTTCTCACCAACCTTAGACTCGGTCATCCACTGACTTACAAAGTTTAGCAGCAACTAACAAATATTGCCATGCAAAAGCAATAAATCAACACATAAGCAAACATCAACTCGGAACTGCAATGCACCACATTCTTTTCTTTAAAGATTAGATTGAGCTTAATCACTTTCATCAAGAGAATGAAAAAAAGAAAAACATATATACAGTGCTATAAGAAGGGAAAAATGAGAGAAAAAGCAATGGGAAAACATGCTTGGAAAAAGCACAACCCCTTATGAGAGCCTCTTCTTCCACCACATTACATCTCCACAAAAATGCTTGACTAGTTTCCAAGTGAGCAGCATTCCCACTTGTTAATTAGGCTTAGAAAGCAAGATATCAAACAGGAATGGAACCACCCACCCACCCACCCACCTGCTTGTGAGGAGCCTCTGTGGCTCCACTCTGTTTCATGATGAAAACCGCTCCACCCACCATATGGGTCTGCAAAAATAAAAGATAAATAATGGAGCAGAGGTCCCCCCACGTGACAGTGAATCAGCCCATCATTTACCCTTAGATCCTCACCTGGCGCCCTGGGCCGGGGTCGTCCTGGATTACTTTCTCCCAATGGATCACCATAGGAGCATGCGGAGAAAGAACAAAAAGGTTACGAAGCCATCGACTTCAGTGTGGTACAAAGTTAACGGGACCATTCGTGGTAGAGCCTGCTTGCTAAGGCTCCTCAACCGAAGCAGTTGGAACATCTCACCTGTTCGCCTCCATTCAAAAGAAGATGGTAAAGGACACACTACACACACACTCTCTCTCTCTCTCTCTTTCTCTCCACCTGCGCTATTATTATTCAGGTTGGAGTTTTAAGGTTATACCACTTAAGAATCGAACCCAGAACTACTTTTTGCTGCTAAACAAAGGAGTCATACAATCATGACAAGCTCCAATTTACATTCTCAAGACTTAATTACTCAGAGAAGAAAATTGTAAAAAAGGAAATCCAAAGGACTAGATGATGTCTATGTAAAGCAAGGTTATATGAGTGCTTGCAATCTCGAACAGCCCTGATGGCACATCAAGCAGCCCACTTAACAGTACATCTGTTTTCATTTATACCTTGGAATAAGAAATTTTGAGATACGAAAAATTGTGGGTTCTTACAACATTTGCAAATTTTGTAGGATTAGCATGGCCCTCTTGTGGTCAGACATTTATGTCTTGATCACTCTCCATCATCTCTCTTCTACCTAGATTCTCTCTTTCCTTTTCTTTTGTTTTTCTTGTTCTTTTCCATCAGTGAGAAGCCTTCCTAGAGTTCTTCAATAACAATGTGATGCCTAGCAGTTGAAATCATTTCATATATTATGTTTATTGCATAAAAAGACATAACATGGATTCCATCTAAGTCTGATTAGTTAAAAGGAGAGTATACACAGTTTAAAAAGTTTCATTTCAATTGCGAAATACCATTCATCTCTGTCAACAAACATTTAGGGCTTCATGCCAAAGATCTATCTTGAAGATTCTGTCTTTTGCTAAAAACTTTCGACCAAATGACTAGGATTTAAACTAGCAACATTGGCCAAAGACATAGCAGAAGAAGACTTTCGCAAAAGGCGAAATTACAAACAAGGGATTTCAACCGAGACCACTTCTAACTCTGTTAAGTAGTGCAAGTTTACCATTCCATCAATAAACTTCTGAAATCCATCCTTACTTGCTCGACCATTATTATTACCAAACAGAAAATTAAATAAACTCTGAATTTATGCAAACTTAATGCCTCAGTAAATACATCATAGCTTCCATTCTCCAAATACTCAAAATGATACAGAACCATGAAGAACCTTGGTAAATCACAAAAGAAAAAGAAAGCAGAGACATAATTAAAACATTAGTTCACTATTAATCTTGATATAATATCTTCCTCAAGTGTTTGCCCATTCCAAAGTTTCTTATTCCTCTCTCCGAGTCTACATTGTACAAGGAGAAAATAGAGGGAAAAAAATTTGCCAAATCTCCCATGCATAACACTTCACACAAACACAAGAGGAGGAGGAAACGAGTGCTCCATAATAATTAAACTTCCCAAATAAAAACCCAAAACCAGTAATATTACCCCAACAGTTAACGTATTAATGGTAATTACCGTTGGAACTACAACGGCCTGTTTCCTCCTCTCTCTCTTGCTCTCCAGGAAAAAAAAGAAAAAAGGGAAAGAAAAAGGAAATCGGAACGGCAATCAGAGGCCTCCGATCTGGATCAGAGGGCCGAGGGGCAGCAATCGGGGCACCGGACGAGCCCGTTCTCGTTGCAGGCCGTGCAGATCCGGAACCCATTCTTGTCGGTGTAGCGCTTGTGGCTGCCGGCGCAGCTCCCGCAGAGCACGAACGCCACCCCACCGCACCGCTCGCAGCCCGCCGGCGCCGCCGGCGCCACCCCCTCCACGAACCTCTTGAGCTCGCCGGACTCATGGAGCTGCCAGATCTCCTCCGCCCCGCCGACGTACCGCCCCCCGATGAACACCTGTGGGAGCCCCAACCGCTGCCCCCGCTGCCGCCCCAGGAGCCCCTTCAGCTCCGCCAGGAATCCGGAGTCCATGGCCACATCCCGCTCGTCGACGGCCACGCGGAACCCACGGAGGATCGACCGCACGGCGCGGCAGTCCTCGAACGTCTTGCGGATCACGCGGAGGCTGGTGTAGTAGAGCACGATACGCTTCTCCTGGCCGGTCGGCACGGGGCTCGGGTCCGAGAGGGTGCGCCACGTGCGGAGGGCGGCGGCGGAGATCCGGACGCGGTGGAAGACGGAGGGCCTCCGGGGGGAGTTACCGGCGGCGCCAGAGATCTCCTCATCGTCTCGGAGGAGGGAGTGGACGTCCTTGAGAGTTGGGAAAGAGAAGGAGGAGTGGGTCGGGGAGGCGAGCGGGCCGGTGGGTCCCTTGCGCCACCGCGGCCACATCGGAGAGACGGCGGCGGCGGCGGCGGCGGCGGTGGAGGAGGCGGAAGTGATCTAGAGAGAGAGAGAGAGAGAGAGAGAGGGAGAGGGAGGAGGCTAGGGTTCGACGTCCATTCTTTTAGCTTTTAGTTTATTTTTTCCCCAGGATTGGTTGAGGGATGATGGGGAGTGGATGGAAAGGCGAGGCGTCGCTGCGTGGGGTTTTTTCTATTCCTCAGTGCACCACCCGCCCTTTTATTTTCTATTCTTTCACAAACTCTGGCGTATAATTCTTTAACGTCTTTATTGTAGGTTTGCTTTTTTAAGTAGGCTCGAGTGAAGGTTGGGCAATGAGCGTAGGAGGGAAGAAGAAGAGTGTGGATACTTTTTGGTGGTTTCGTTTATTAGGTTTGGCAAATGGAAGGATCTGAGAATCTTATAGCCGAGAGAGAGAGAGAGCAAAACTATTGAGAGATAATTAGCTCGGGTGTCGTGGTGGGAAAGCATAATGCCATAAGGACAGTTTTCTGAATTGTTGGAAAAGAAGTTATTTTGTTGCATGATTCCATTTGTCAGATAATAATTCATTTGATTAACTTGGCCAAGGGAGAATTAATTGAATTGAATCATTATAGGGTAATGGGTTTCCAATAATTTCACCGGCTTCATCCATGATTCATGACTTAGATAGCCATAAATTAAGTGGTACCTTTTGTTATCATTATGTTGCCTTTTGTAGCCCAATATTGATTAATACATGGTCTATATGCAACCCATGTTGGGAGACATGAATTCTCTCAAATTGTCAACTTCTTCAACCATCTTGCATTTTTTTTCTAGTTTGAGTCTTCTTCAACTTCTAGTTTTATTCCAAACGCCGACTTGGGTCATAAGTTGATCTCCTTATTTGTATGTTCTTTAGTCTCTACCTTTTTTCCTTTTTTGGCACAATGTCTCTACCTTTTTTAATTAAGATAATATGATAGTATAACGGAGGTGAGGTCCATTGCATACGAGTAGCGCTCAAAACAGAAGGTGAAATTAAAAGGGTTTGTGCTTTGTTACAAGACAACTAAGAATATGGTTTATAGTTGCTCAGATGGGAATCAATAGATTCTTTTATATCTTGGAACTTGGAAAGGAAGCAAAATATTGGTTAGAGGCATATTGAACTCTGACTGTTGGATGGGGATGGATTAGATCCGCAGAAAGGTGCACGTTACTTGCACGTGATGAGATGCAAAAGCTGCAGGCATACTTTAGGAAGGGCAATACGCTGGGAGACCGAAGCAGGACTTCCATGAAAGTGACAATTCTCATTTGGATGTGATGACGATTATAACCTCCTTATTTAATGAATTAACAAAACGAAAGTCCCAAAGATAATCCCAAAATTTATTTTCAATATTTTTTTATACTTTTTTAGTTTAACAAGCCAATAAGATCCATCGAAAAATCATTCAGATCATGAAACATTTAAATGCACTTGGCGCTGTATGCCTTTGCCAAGTAAACTAGTTTACATGAGTTCGGTTTGCATCTTTCACACAAAAGAGTAATGGATTTTTTTGCACAATGTTGACTATTATATTGTATCCTACAGAGATCAAGGGATACAGTCCTTTCCCAGATTACATCGCTTGGTCCATAAAGAGGGAGGGGCCTAGTTGTCTCCACTCACATGAATGCTAGCCTTGTGGTTCGTATGACCAATTTCTGTTGATTTGATTGGACTTTAGATCGTTCCAAGAAAATCCATACACAAGGGACTTTACATTGATCGCAGTGAATGAACAATTGTTACATCAATTTTAACGGCGGCGCTTTCTTTGAGTTCAAAGCATTTCGTGATAAAACTAGGGTGCATGGAGAGGGATATCTTTGAGGACAATAGCATATAAATTCTCATGAAAACCTAACCTCTACTTTACTATTAACTCTGTACGTGGAAAATGTTTCATGGAATTAATGAATGCAACCTTGTCATGCAGCATGTGCGACGCATGTGTTCATGATAACGATTGTCCGTATACTTTGGTCCAACCCTGACATGTTTACTGCATGTCTCTGGTTGGGACATGCACATCATGATAGCGATGTGTGATGTGGATCCCAAGTGAAGATAAATTAAAGGAAAAATTGTAAATGGCATGACACCAATGGCTTCATATCAAAAAGTAGAGGTATTAGTTAAATGATTGTGATCTCTAAGGAGATTTGAAGGTTGGCTTGGAAAACAGTAAGAATTTATAGGTGCTTGTCTGCTATCCACCATGCTTTCCAAGAGTAAGAAATAGTAGGTAAATAATCATAGTCTATCTTTTTCTATTTTGCTGCTCTTGTTGTTTTACTATTTCTATCTTAGATGTGAAGAAAAGGAAAAGGTAAAATTTGATGATGAAGTAAGGTGACTGAACAGGCAAGTTGTTGTTCAAGAGGAAATCGAACACATGATTCGGTTCCCAATTAAGATTTTTTGAGGAGGAGATATGGACAGTGCAATCACATCCATAGTACCCTATTCCTGCTAATATGATATCATATGCATAGGTGGGAAACACAAGTAAAAAGAATTGGAGGGGTTGTTGATCTTCCAAATACAAGATCCAAAGGATACAACAATTACCATGGTAATGGTTTTTTGTAACTTGTACTGCATTGAGATATACTATTTCAAGCACTGTGCTGCATCTTCCTTCCATATATGAAATATCCCACAGACATCAAAGATGAGCTTACCTGTAAGAAATAATCTTAATTCTGCTCTACAGATCTAAAGTGGGCAAGGAAATTTCAAAAAGACTTTTCTTAAAACCAGCTACTGCACTTCTCTCAATCATCCTGCTATGTTAGAGATGTATAGATGAAGCATGCAGGATAACAGACAAAATTTGGGGACACATGGAATTTAAAGAAGGAAATGTAGTTTATATTTGATTTTTCAAAAAAAAAAATTTTTTTTTTCTGTCAATTCAAATAACAGAATTTTATGTAAAATGGTTAGCCGGCTATTAATACACTAGCTGAATTCAAGATCAACTCCAACATCGCTCACTAGGATGCCTGACACTCTGAGAATTGAAATCCTCAAGCCCTGGCTTGCATTTTTCTGGTAATTGGGAAGTTTTAGTGGAAGGGTTCAAGTAACTTAAAATCTTATACCACTCCTGCATGATGAACCAGTCAATAAACTGAATCAGACCGGCCATTGTCCACCAGCACAAGTTTCACTCAGAAAGCTGAAACCAAGCACTAGGATTTTGCCTTTTCCAACCCTAAGGTGATACAACAATGGTACAGCAAGCTTCATAGAAACTAAATTGTACAGTTCTTTTTCGAAGAAAGTCCGATGTTAAAACTTACAATTGCCGCATAGTAGATGAAACTGAGTATTGCTGAAAAAACAAATAAACATTGGAACACATTATACCCTGTGGAAGACATATAAAACAAATTCAATTAGGAGTCTAGATTATGTTTGCATTCTCCTGTAGAGAACTAAGTCACCTTTTTCTATTTGTTCATGATAGAGTCATTAACTAAAGCGACAAATTTTGACTGACTTGTACAGAATTTGATTTGCAAAAAGACAGCAATGTCTGGCCAAATATCTCCTGAGCAGCAGTGGCATGTGCATGGTAACCAAAAGCTGATGCACAGAACTGAACCACGCTGCAAAGGAAGTCACCAACTACCATCAATCATACTTGAAGTATGGACCCTTCTGAGAATGTCGATTACCTAACAAGATGACATATGGAAAACAAAGGAAAGATCTCCAGAATTTCTAGCATTGTCATGCTTCTCCACTTTCATGCTACTTAAAATCAAATAGCGGTATAAAGTTTTGGATGGGTTCCCCCTTCCCTCTCAATTTTTTATTTTTTTTCTAAAAAAAATGAAGAAGAAAGAAAAATATCAGTGGAAAGCAAATGATGCAGGAGAGTTCATTATGTCAGGCCTCAGGACCCTTGTAACCAGATCGAATACTCATGCTTAGACAGCAATTTTTTTTTTTTTGGGAAAAAAGAAAAGATTCAACAGAGCTAAATGTTTGAAAAGAATGGGTTTGTTCTTTTGAATTGCAAGGTCATTGTATTGGAAGTTCCAGTAAAGCTAGCGGCCAGCTGGCCAATATAATGGTTGATGCCTGTCCATTTCCTTTCATCGAGCAGGTCAGTAATAATGATATCTCTGTAGGAGATTGACTATTAAGATAACAGTCTTCAGCTATCTGTAAGCAAGATATCTTTGCGCCACGTTCAACTCAATCCTTGGTTGCATCTATATCTTTCGTTAGTGGATGTCTGGTCAGGACACCATCTCTCAGGACCTTTTCAATACTGCGCATTGTAGTAGGAAGAAAGAAGAAATAAAATAGAAACAATCAATGTCGCGTCCCAAATCTGGGATATAACACGGCCATGCTATCGAAGGGTACATCCTATGATAACACGAAGCCAATATTCATCTTCTTAAATATAATAATAGGTGCATCATAAATAAAAATAATAATAAAACTCAATTCAAATGTTTAATTAAACCAAAACTAGCTCAGAGCATCTAAATCCAAAAGAAAATAATAACCCAAGTCTAAAAATTTATAATAGCTACAATCCATAAACATAAACTAAATTTTCACTACAAAATTTTCAAGCTTGCTTCACAGATTCCCAAACCTGAATTCTTTTCACCGATCCTAGCCTTATTTCTCTATACAAGAAAAAGAAGATGAAAAGAATATGAGCTACATTAACTCAGTAAGTAGAACTTGTGCTTCCTTACCGGATCCAGCATAAGTTTTTCCACGATAATGTAATCTTTAGAAAATAATAGATAATATAAAATAAAGTATTTCATAGAACATATAATAAAATAAGTCATAAACCAATCATACATGTATAAATCATGAATATTTCATAAACATGAATCATAAATCATTCTTTTCATGTATTCGTATCATGTTTCAAAATATTGCTCACAGACATTCGTGCTAAGATCACTATTATACCCGTGACAGGGCCATATTTCTTAATCGACAGAGTTTTATTTCGTATGCCAATTTTATATCCGTTGGCGGGGCCATATTTTGTGTGGATGCTAGCTCCGAATGTCGACCTTTCCGAAGAGATTCATTCGTAGCTATCTGAGAGCCTTTGAAATACTTATATCTTTTTTTTAAAACATATATATACATAGATGGGAAAAATAATGAAATTCATGCTTCATAATCATACTATTTTCATAAAACACATTCATGGAACCAATGCTCATAATAAAATGTGCTTTTTCATATCACATATGCTGATCCGTATTTTATGAAAAATATAATTTCATCAACAGTAATTCTTTGTATAAAAATATAATTATTTAAAAATAAATAAGGAGCATAATATCCACTTACCTCAATCATCTTAGATCTTTAGTCTTCCTTAAATGAATTAGATAATTTTATTTAAAATATTAAATCAAGATTAAATTTTATTCCATATATTCAATAAAGTCAAATAATAAAAAAAATGATTGACTAGATGACCAGTCCGATAAACCTCCCGGACACTAAATCGATTCAGGATCATAGATCCTTAGAAGGAAAAAAGATGGCCCGATACATGATCTACAAGTCTTTTTTAGAGAGAGAAAGGAGGAGAGAGAAAATATTAGAGAGAAAAAGTAGAGAGAGAAAGTGAAGAAAGAAGAGAGGAAAAGAGAGAGAAAGGGGGAGAGAGGAGAGAGAAAATCCTCTCTCTTTTTTTCTTTTCTTTTCTTTTTTTCTTTTCTTTCTTTCTTTTTTTTTCTTTTCCTTTTCTTTTCTTCTTCTTCTTCTTTCTCTTCTTTTCTCCTTTCTCTTCCTGGCCGAACAGAGGAGGGATCGAGGGGACTTAGTGGCTCATGCTCTGACGAAGTGTAGCGGTACGATCGGAGATCCGACAGTAGCGGCCGACAGTGGAGAGCAAAAGATCGTCGGCAGCAAAGCTCGGCCGGTGGGGGATTTAGAAAAAATTCAAAAAACAGGAGACCCGCTACTTTTCTTTTGTTTTTCAATCATTGGCCGGTCACCGGCGGCCAAGACCTTCGAGAAAGATAGGTAGAGGGGTGAGGATCCTATCCTAGGGAAGAGACACCGCAAACGACAGCACCGGTGGCCAGAAAAGAGAGGAAAATAGTTCAGCCAAACAGAGCACATCAGAGCCGCAAGGTTTTGTGGGTTTTCCGACAAACCCGACGGCCGACGAGGGTGCACGAAGCCATGGGAAGGAGGAGAAGGAAGAGAGGAAGGAGAATCGGGGTTTACCTTCGACTCCGATGAGGTCTCCAACAAGAAATTGAGGAGAACACGAGAACAGGGTCGACAGATTCAACGAAAAATTTTGAGAGGAAGAAGGGGGAGATCTCAATGCTTGTTGTGACTGGCTATGGAAGGGGAGAGAGGGGATTTATAGGGTTCTTCCCAAGATTTTTCGATGGCTCTGGGAGTTCTTCTCCTGGTCGGATATGGGGAAGAAGAAGACTCCCAACGGGAGTCTTCGTTCTCTGTTTCTTTTTTTTTTTTTTCTGTGGGCTAATTGGGCCAACATGGGTGCGCTTAAGGGGCTTTAGATAGGATATTACATTCTACTCCTTTTAAAAAAAAATTCATCCTCAAAACTTAGCATACCTTCATTATCAAATAAGTGAGGATATCTTGACTTCATATCATCTTCAAGCTCCCAAGTAGCCTCTCTCTCTTCATGATTACTCTAATGAATCTTCACATATGGAGTGATGCGCCGCCTTAGGACTTGCTCTTTTCGATCAATAATTCGGAGGAAAAACTCTTTATAGGTTAAGTCTTCATGAACTTGCAATGGCTCATACTTTACCACGTTATTCGGATCAGGTACAAACTTCCTCAGTAGTAAAACATGAAAGACATTATGTACTTTTGACAATTCTGATGGTAAAGCTAGTTCGTAAGCAACATCTCCTACTTTGCTCAAAATTTTAAAAAGTCTAATATATCGTGGACTCAGCTTGCCATGTCTCCCAAACCTCATGACCCCCTTTGTAGGTGATATTTTTAAGAAAATATGTTCGCCAACCTGAAATTTCAGTTCTCTTCTCTTTCTATCAGCCCAACTCTTCTATCTATCTTGTGCTGCCTTAAGTCTTTCCTTGATCTGATAAATTTTTTCTCTAGCATCTTGAACTAACTCAAGATCCAATAATTTCTTTTCACCCACGTCATCTCAATACAAAGGAGATCTACACTTTCTTTTATATAAGACTTCATAGGGTGCCATCTTGATACTAGAATGAAAACTGTTATTATAAGCAAATTCTATTAGAGTCACGTGATTATCCCAATGTCCTCTAAAATTGAAAGCACAAGCTCTCAACATATCCTCAAGAGTTTGAATTGTCCTTTCAGATTGGCCATCGGTCTGGGGATGGAAAGAAGTACTAAGCCTCAATTCAAACTCCATAGCATCTTGAAAGCTTTTCCAAAATCTGGATACAAATCGTGGATCTCGATCAAACACAATGCTTACTGAAACACCATGCAGGTGCACTATTCCATCAATATACATCCGTGCTAACTTATCAAGTGGAGTACCATCTCGGAAGGATAGGAAATGAGCTGATTTAGTAAGCCGATCAACAATCACCTACACAGCATCATTTTTCCTCGCTGTCCTTGGAAGTCCTACGATGAAATCTATCGTAATATGCTCCCATTTCCATTCTGGTATCTCTAATAGTTTTAGCAAACCAACAGTTCTTTGATGTTCGACTTTCACTTGCTGGCATACCAAGCATCGAGATACAAACTGAGCTATCTCCTGCTTCATTTCATTCCATCAGAAATATTGTTTTAAATCTCTATACATCTTTGTACCACTAGGATGAATGGAGAAACGAGATTTATGGACTTCAAAATTTTTTTCTTTAAATCGGGATCTCCAGGTATACATAATCTGTTCCCAAAATATAGAGTACCATCTGTATGAAGCCTAAGCTCAGGTCGTAACCCTTTCTCCATGTTCTTTTTGAGCTGACACAAACAAATATCATTCTGTTGGGCCACTTTTATCCATTCAATCAATACTGATTATACCATTAAATTGGCTAACACATTCTTAACATCAGTACAGATCACTTCAATTTGCAAATCTTCAAGATCCCTCAAAATTTGTTGCTGAATAGCAAGCAAAGCCGTCACTTTTACTGTAGATTTCCTACTAAGTGTATCTGCCACCACATTAGCTTTTTCAGGATGATATTTAATATTTAGATCATAGTCCTTTAATAGTTCAAGCCACCTTCTTTGCCTCATATTCAGCTCTTTTTGAGTAAATAAGTACTTTAAGCTCTTATGATCAGTAAAAATTTCACATGATTCCCCATATAAATAATGTCGCCAAATCTTCAAGGTAAAAATTATAGCTCCTAACTCCAAATCGTGTGTCAGGTAGTTTTGCTTATAGGGTTTTAGTTATCAAGAAGCATAGGCTATCACCTTATCGTTTTGGATCAATACACAGTCTAACCCCTTCTTGGAAGCATCACTATAAATGACAAATCCTCCATTACTAGAAGGTAAAGTAAAAACTAGGGTAGATATCAATCGTTGCTTCAGATCTTGAAAACTCTGCTCATATTCACTGCTCCACTCAAATTTTATTCATTTCTGGGTCAAGCGGGTTAGAAAAATTATAATTTGAAAAAATTCCTCGATGAATCTTCTATAATAACCAACCAAGCCTAAGAAGCTTCTAACTTCTATCACATTAGTCGGACGAGGCCAATTCACCATAGCTTCTATCTTCTTTGGGTCGACTGAGATTCCTTCCTTAGATATTACATGGCCGAAGAAGATGACACTATCCAACCAGAACTCACACTTACTGAGCTTGGCGAAGAGCTTCTCTTCTCTCAATATTTGTAACATAATCCTTAAATATCTTTTATGTTCCTCTATACTTTTAGAATAAACTAGAATATCATCAATAAAAACAACAATGAATTGATCTAGATACGGTTTGAAAATCCTGTTCATCATATCCATAAAAGCAGTCGGTGCATTGGTTAGTCCAAAAGACATTACTAAAAATTCATATTGGTCATACCTGGTTCTGAATGTAGTCTTAGGCACATCTTCATCTCTAATTCTTAGTTGATAATAATCTGATATCGTAGATCAATTTTGGAAAAAACTTGTGCACCTTGCAATTGATCAAATAAGTCATCTATTCGAGGAAGAGGATATTTATTCTTCATGGTTACCTTGTTCAACTCCCGATAGTCAATGTATAAGCATGCTCCTATCTTTCTTTTTCACAAATAACATAGGAGCTCCCCAGGGTGATGTACCTAGCCGGACAAACTTTTTGTCCAAAAATTCTTGTAGTTGATCCTTTAATTCACATAATTCCACGGAAGCCATCCGATAATGAAGTTTTGATATAGGTCCGATCCCTTGTGTGATATCAATTTTGAATTCAACCTCACGATCTGGAGGCAATCTAGGTAGTTCATCTGGAAAAATATCAGAAAATTTTTTAACAATTGGAATATCGTCCAACTTTATCTTCTCCTTCTCGGCATCCACTACACGGGCCAAAAATGTCTTGCATCCTTTTCTTAAAGCCTTCCTTGCATTCATAATTGAGATAATACTTAAAGAAGGCTTCAACTATTTGGGTTCCACATTATGAGCTTCGCTTTGAAAGAAGAACTGCGGTTCACCAGAAATTTTAAATACCACACTTTTTTCAAAATAATCAATATGAGCATGGTATGAAGATAACCAGTTCATCTCAAGAATAATATCAAAATCATGCATATTTAATTGAATCAGATCTACTACTAATCTCTTTCTCCTATTTGGATTATGCAATTCTTAAAAATAATGTTAGCAATAGTAATGTTCTTAAGAGGTGTGCTAACATATAATGACTCAATCAATTCATCAGGCATACAATTCAAAGAAGTAGCAAACTTAAGAGATATAAAAGAGTGAGAAGAACTGGAATCGAATAGCACACGAGCATGTATGAAATTGACTAGGATAGTACCTGTCATCACTTGATCACTTGCGTTGGCCTCTTATTGGGTTAAAGCAAACACTCGTGCATTTCCTTTCTATTTTTGGTTAGCTAGTCTGGTAGGTTAAGAGCCATCCTTTTTCTTATTTGGGCAATCACGAGCCATATGTCCTTTCTCGCTACATAAGAAGTATGCTTTTATCTTCTTGAGACAAGATCCATTATGATTTTTTCTACAATATGAGCAGAATGTAGATTCTTTTTTCTTATCAGAGTTATTATTTTTAAAAATTTTTTGCTGATCCTTTGAATTTTCTGCTGATCTTGATCTCTTTCTATCTCCTCTTTCCACATCTGATCTTTGTAATTCTGACTCCACCTTCAAAGCTTGCTCCAGCACGTCCTTGTAGTCATTGAAAATATAAGAAGACAGATGAGACCGAATTCCATTGCTTAGACCTTGTTCAAATCGATTGGCTTTGCTCCTTTCGAACTTCATAAGCTGGGGGCAGAAGCGGTCTAGCTCGTTAAATTTGTTGCCATATTCCAACATTGTCATATCATCCTTTTGCTTTAAAGACAGAAATAATCTCATTATCCCAGAGAAGTACTGATCATAAAATATCTCTTTGAATTCTTCTCAAGTGAGCTGGTCATTATTATTCCCATAGGCAGCTTGTATTGCGGTCCACCAGAACTCAGTATTTTCTTTTAACATAGGTACGGCTAATCTGACATTCACATTTTCAAGGTACTGCAAGGCATCAAATATCTTCTTTATCTCTCGAATCCATGTCTCTGCAACTATAGGATCAGGTCCACCTTCAAATAGTGATGGGTTGAGCCTTCTGAATCTCTTATAGTATAACTCCATAGATGAGGTAGGTCGAGGAGCAGTTTGTGCCTATTGCTGCTGCTACTGAATAAGCTAGACCAATACCTGACATACACCAGTAATGTCTGTCTAAGTGGCCGGTGCATCAAGAGCCCGCTCAACCGGTTGATTGGCAGCTCCCCGTGACGTCAATCTTGCTCCTTCTGTCCTAGCAGCCATATTCGCTAAGGTTTCGTCCTTCCTGTCGTTCATAATTTCCTAGTCAAATTTAACATTATTGCATTTTTATAACATGACAATAGTATAGTTAATAAAATTTTATCCTTCTTTATTTAATTAAGTCAGAATCTAACTATACGTAATCTAACTATCCACTACAAGATTTTAAGTTCTACTCATGATTAAACCTATACCTCTGATACTATAAAATGTCACACCCCAAATTTGGGACATAACACGGCCATACTATTGAGGGGTACAGTCCATGATAACACGAAGCCAATATTCATCTTCTTAAATATAGTAATAGATACATCATAAATAATAATAATAATAAACCTCAATTCAAATATTTAATTAAATCAAAACTCGTTCAGAGAATCTAAATCCAAAAGTAAATAATAACCCAAGTCTAAAAATTTATAATAGCTACAATCCATAAACATAAACTAAATTTTTACTATAAAATTTTTAAGCTTGCTTCACCGATCCCCAAGCCTGGATTCTCTTCACCGATCCTAGCCTTATTTCTCTGTATAAAAAAAATAAGATAAAAAGAATATAAGCTACATTAGCCCAGTAAGTAGAACTTGTGCTTCCTTACCAAATCAAACATAAGTTTTTTCATGATAATACAATATTTAAAAAATAACAGATAATACAAAATAAAATATTTTATAGAACATATAATAAAATAAGTCATAAATCAATCATGTATGTATAAATCATGAATATTTCATAAACATGAATCATAAATCATTCTTGTCATGTATTTGTATCATATTTCAAAATATTGCTCACAGACATTCGTGCTAAGATCACTATTATACCCATGACAGGGTCATATTTCTTAATCAATAGAGTTCTTATTTTGTATGCTAATTTTATATCCATTGACGAGGCCATGTTTCGTGTGGATGCTAGCTTCGGATGTCGATCTTCTCGAAAGATTTTGTTCATAGCTATCTGAGAGCCTTTAAAATTTTTATATCTTTTTCTTAAAATATATATATACATAGATAAAAATAATAATAAAATTCATGCTTCATAATCATACTATTTTCATAAAACACATTTAGAGAATCAATGCTCATAATAAAATATGCTTTCATATCACATATGCTGATCCTTATTTTATAAAAAATATGATTTCATCAACAGCAATTCTTTACATGAAAATATAATTATTTAAAAATAAATAAAGAGCATAAGATCCACTTACCTCAATCATCTTAGATCTTTAATCTTCCTTAAATGAATCAGATAATCTTATTTAAAATATTAAATCATAATCAAATTTCATTCTATATATTCAATAAAATCAAATAATAAAAGAAAATGATTGACTGGATGACCAGTCCAATAAACCCCCTCGGCACTAAATCGATTCGGGATCATAGGTCCTTAGAAGGAGAAAAGATGGCCCGAAACATGATCTACAAGTCTTTCTTAGAGAGAGAAAGGAGGAGAAAGAAAATTTTAAAGAGAGAAAATAAAGAGAGAGTGAAGAGAGAAGAGAGGAAAAGAGGGAGAAAAGGGGAGAGAGGAGAGAGAAAATCCTCTCTCTCTCTCTCTTTTTCTTTTCTTTTCTTTCTTTCTTTCTTTTCTTTTCCTTTTCTTTTCTTCTTCTTCTTTCTTTTCTTTTCTTCTTTCTCTTCCTAGCCAAACAGAGAAGGGACCGAGGGGACTTAGTGGCTCATGCTCCGGCGAGGTGCGACAGCATGGTCGGAGGTTCGACAGTGACGGCCGACAATGGAGAACAAGAGATCACCAGCAGTAAGGCTTAGCCGGTGGGGGATTTAGAAAAAATTCAAAAAATAGGGGATCCACCCCTTTTCTTTTATTTTCCAATCATTGACCGGTCACCGGCGGCCAAAACCTTCAAAAAAGATAGGTAAAGGGGTGAGGGTCCTATCCTAAAGGAGAGACGTCGCAAACGACAACGTCGGTGGTCGAAAAAGAGTGAAAAATAGTTCGGCCAAACAGAGCACATCAGAGCCGCAAGGTTTTGTGGGTTTTCTGACAAATCCGACGGCTGATGAGGATGCACGAAGCCATAGGAAGGAAGAGAAGGAAGAGAGGAAGAAGGGTCGGGGTTTACCTTCGATTCTGGTGAGGTCTCCAGTAAGAAATTGAGACGCACACGAGAACAGGATCAGCAGATTCAACAGAAAATTTTGAGAAGAAGAAGGGGGAGATCTCAATGCTTGTCATGGCTGGCTAGGGAGGGGGAGAAAGGGGATTTATAGGGTTCTTCCCAAGGTTTTTCGATGGCCCTGGGAGTTCTTCTCCTGATCGGATACGAGGAAGAAAAAGACTCCCAACGGGAGTCTTCGTTCTCTGTTTTTTTTTCTGTGGGCTAATTGGGCCAACTTGGGTGGGCTTAAGGGGCTTTAGACAGGATATTACAATCAAATACGTGGATCAGCCAAAAAAAAACTCGTCTCCACAGGACATGCAAACTTCACTATGAGAAAAGAAAAAAAATTACAAGAGGATATCACATCCTCAATCTTTATACACCTGATCTCTTCCTCACAGGAAGTTCTCCCTCACAAAAGCTCTCTCTAGGAAGACTCTCTGAACCCATAAAGTGACTGCTGTCTGCTGTCTGATAATTTGCTAGAAGCCCCTGCCTCTACTCCTGTCAGCATCTCGCCTCTACGCTCTCTCTAGGTTCTGATGAAGAAAACTGCACACCACGGCTCCTGCTCACAAAATAGAGCCTTATAAAGGCCTAAAACCCAAGTTAGAATAGGATATAGACTCCTACAGCACCTAAAAGATCACCCAGAATCGTCAGATCGTGACCGACAGCTCCCAAGGACGTCCGATCGTGACGTGGTCCACGAGAAGGCACGTAGACCATGAGAAACATCAGCAAAACGACATCCGGTCCATGATGGACCGTGAGAAATTGAGGGGAAATGCCCCTTCGATCCACATGCCCCTCTATGCACCGTCTGGTCCACCGTGGATCGAGATACCAGGCCGCTGAACTTGCGTACGCGTGCATGTGGGCCTGGGCCACTCCCGCAAACATGCGCATGGGCTTGGGCCGCACCCCATGCGAGCGCCTGGGCCTGGGATGCACTCTGCACATTGGGACATGCTTCCGCAGTCGAGCCCCATGCTGCTGCCCACGGCTGCCCCACCGTCGCCTCCGCCAGCCCACCACCGGTCGCCGTCGGTCCTCCACCGCTCCAGATTGAATGCCATCTTCAATCGAGCATATCTCGATCATCCGGACTCTGTTTGAGGTGATCTTGAGCTCGTTGGACTTCGTTCGTCATCGTGGACCTCATGTGGGCTCAATGCAGATCAAATCTCAAGACATCAAATCCTAACGATCTTCATTTCGACTCGACATTCGACCTCTTTCTAACTCTGAGAGCTTCTAGATCTCCTCACCCCCATGCCCTAGGACAATCGCCTGCTGATCATGGATGGACAGATATGAGAGTTGAGCCAGACCACTCGATTCCATCTTCATCGTATGCTGTGCTCCTCCTGACTTGAGACCTACTTGGGGTATCATCCTACGGCAATAAAAATCTCATCTTGCGATATCATCTTTCATCCTCCTAAGTCTCGCGTCTCATGCCCGATCCACCTCCACCTGAAGCTCCATCTCACTCTGGGCTCCTCTAGACTCCTGAAGCTCCACCTCGCACTGGACTCCTCACCAGATAGTAATGTCCTCTCATCTTCTTCTTTTTCTTCAGAATAATTCTATCACCACATAGCACCTTCAAGATTTCTCCATCAGCTACCGTCCTATATCCTCTCGAATCCAGTTTGCTCAGTGAAATAAGATTCCGCCTGAAATTGAATATATATCGGATCTCCCTTAATCTCCTCACTACACCATCATGTATCCTCCAACTGACCATCCCGATGCCTCTGATCGTATAGCTCGATCCATCCGGTAGATAAATAGTACTCTCGCTGCTCTCCAAGGGTCAAACTACTCCTCTCTGCAACATATATGATAGGTGCATGTAGAATCTAAAATCTATTGCTGGAAAAAAGTAGATACCTCATCAGATATCTTTAGGACATCTTCTTCTGAATCGCTACTGGCCGTCGTTACAGTAGCCATCATCCGATCTCTGAGTTGAGAGCAATCTCTGGCTAGATACCCCAACTCGTTACATCGATAACATCTGGTCTTGCTCAAGTCCCTCATCTTGGACTTGAACCGCCCTCATCATGATCTCCTGTCACTCCGTCTACCACTTTCTGCTCCTCCAAAAACCACCAAAGCTGAGCTACCGCTATCTGAGCTCGAAGCTGGGTTCTCCCTCCTGAGAATCTCATTCTGGAGAATCACCGCGATGACCTCATCCATCTTGATGATACTCTTCTCCACTAAAAGAGCAGTCACCAAAAACTCATACAAAGGGAAAAGCGACGCTAGCAAGACCAGCGCCCTAGTCTTCTCCTCAACTTTCTCGCCAACGCTGAGGAGGTCGGTGAGGATCTTCTAAAAGTGGCTGAGATGCTTCTGCATGCTCTATCCCTCAGTCATCCGTAATTGGTAGAACTGCCTCCAAAAGAAAAGAGTGTTGGTGAGAGATTTCGTCATATACAATTTTTCGAGCTTCGACCACAGTACCGTCAGAGAAATCTCACCAAGCACATAGATCACCACCTCATCTGCTAGATGCATGCGGATTGTACTCTCCGCCTACATCTGGAGCCGCCTCCAATCCTGCACCTCTATGGTGATCGGCTTCTTCTCGCAGAAGAGAGCATCGATCAACTCTTGATGGATGAGCACGTCCTTCATCCTTGCTTACCACAAGGAGAAATTGCTCTTTCCATCAAACTTATTGATCTTCATCTTGATTGCTCATGTCTTCTCCATCTTCAATCTTGCTCACCACCGCTACAATCTACGTCCTGGTACCATCTCACTCTGATACCACTTGTTGGTGGATGTCTGGCCAGGACACCACCTCATAGGACCTTTTAGATACTACACGTCACAGCAGGAAGAAAGAAGAAATAAAATAAAAATAATTAAATATGTGGATCAGCCAAAAAAGGACTCGCCTCCACAAGGCATGCAAACTTCACTCTGAGAAAAGAGAAAAAAAATTATAAGAGGAGATCACATCCTCAACTCTTGTACACCCGATCTCTCTCTCATAGGAAGCTCTCCCTCACAAAAGCTCTCTCTCTAGGAAGACCCTCTGAACCTCTGAAGCGATCGTTGTCCGCTGTCCAACAATCTGCTAGAAGCCCCCTGCTCCTGCTCCTGTCAGCATCTCGCCTCTACGCTCTCTCTGGGTTTTGATGAAGAAAATCGCACACCACAGCTCCTGTTCATGAAACAGAGCCTTGTAAAGGCTTAAAACCCAAGTTAGAATAGGATACAGACTCCCATAGCACCCAGAAGATCACTCAGGATCATCGGATTGTGATTGGCAGCACCCAGGGCTGTCTGATCGCGACGTGGTTCACAAGAAGATGCGTAGATCACGATAAACATCAGAGAAACGACATCTGATCCATGATGGACTGCGAGAAATCGAGAGAAAATACCCCCTCGATCCACGTGCCCCTCTGTGCACCACCCGATCCACCATGAACCGAGATACTTAGAAAGTTCTCAAGTTCTCCAAAGATAAGTGGATGCTTAAGAATCAACTATTAGAAATTCTAAGAAGAGGAAATAAGTATGTTCTTTAGAAAGATTATCAGTTTCTGCCTTTTTGTTGAGCGGAAAGCACACATAGGGGTAGCACAACATCACATTCGGCTATTCAGTAGGATCAACAGGCAAACTCAGTAATCTAAATATACAGACCTGATGGAAGAAAGCAGAATGAGCTCCACATTGAATAGAAAGGAACTCATCATAGTTGCAGCCCACCTAGAACCAAGTGGATCATTTTGACAGGAAACAAGATGAGTATTACGCAGCCTGTGCGTGAAAAAAATTGGAGAATTTATTGTAAGACAAAAAATTACTCCATTGGATGAATGGTAATAAAGACAAATTTCAAACCAGGCATCATGGCCCCAGCAATCACTGCAAGGAGTAGGTAGAATCAGAAAAATGCAGATTCTGCAGTACCCCGCAAACCTGATTAAAATTGAGCCAGATCATTTCAGAGTGCAAAAAGAAAGAAAAAAGGTTAAACAAATAAAGTAGAATACTTGGCATAGCATACCCCAGAAATCATCTAATTTGATGAACTCATTCAGAAAAGGGGAAATAGGACGGTTGACCAGTAAATAAATGAAAAAGTATGCAAATCAAGCCACTGAAACGATCAACCTGGAAGAAAAAGAGTGCATGAAGAACAGGATGGCTGTAATTTAAATATAGAGAGTTGAAAAAACAAATGCAATCATATTATTCTTAGAAAGAAGTGAATAAGAACAGAGACCGATGCAGGTATTCATAGTATAATACATGATGATATTTTTCTTATAACAACAATTCCAAGAGGACTACATCATTCAACATGAAAAATTGTGATTTGTTTTAAAGAATAAAATACTACCTCGATCAGTTTGCACAGCTTAAGACTTCATAAAACTCATAAGCCTAACATAGTCTTTCTTTCTTTCTTCTTTTTTTTTTTTTAATTACACAGTACAGTACATCTACTACACTGCCAAAGTGTCAATTAATTGGAAACTCCAAAACAGATTCAGGGTTTAATATATCAAGCATATCTAAGCTGAGGAATGAATGAACAGAAAGTGTCCAATTTCAATAATTCTGTACAAATGATTATTAAGCTTGTTTTCTGCTACCTGATTCAACTTCAACCTTCTCTCATGCTAAAAAGACTAAGAACTTTTTAAGACTGATAATCGAGTATATGAAGCCTATAATGCTGATGTTAAGGTAATGTCCCAACAAAGAGTAAGATGACCTCTTAAAAGGGCTGGTCTGACGGGCATGGATTCAACTTCAATGTGATTCGATCTGGACACCGTCCCAGACTTGTAGCATAGGAATGTTGGCCAGTTTGATCTCAAAGACAGACAATATTCTCTAATTGTGTAGGTTTGGGCCTCAAATCCTGATCTTGCAGTAACACCTGAACAATTTACCAAACATTGGACCTGGCTCAGCTCACTGCAGAAATAACTCAGTTCCTCCCAGTTGCCACGTCTAGCAAAACCTGACTTATGCCCTTCCACAAGATGCCTTCTTGGATTTTTTTTTTTTTTCCAAAAAAAAAAAACATAGCAAAGGTCAAAACTTCAAGTAACATATATTGCATCTTGCATGTTTGCATGATTTTAACCAGCAGTTCGCATTGGTAATATTAGTGGGGCTACATCTGAAGATCAAAAGCAACGGAAAATTTAGATTATAATGGAGCTTCAAATATCGAAAGATCAAATACACCAGTGGAATTTGTAAGCACGGATATATGCTAGTATACCAATAGAAGTTATGCCATGTAACTGATCATGGTTAAATCCCAAGCAGTCTCTGCCTGCTAAAAATTGAAACACAGAGTAGCATAAATAGAATAAACATGATATCTATGAAATTAGAGGTCTTTTTTATCACAGTCATTACCTGATCATCTTGCGGATATATCTCCTCCAAAGCTTTCACATCTTCCTCCAGGAGAAGTAACTCCTAGATGATGAAATAAAAAAAAGGAGACAATCAAACAATAGAAAACATAAATCAGTCCAATGAACTAAGATAGGACAAGATGGTAGTCAGAATTGTATGGTTCAGCAGGTCCTGATATGAAAATCACGAAGCATGTCAATATGACGAGAACAGCAACGTAAAAGCTGTGTGCTTAAAACCTACAGGAATAGGTCACTTGATAGCACAATGTTCCAGTCTGAGCTCAAAATATAAGATTGCTATATATGCATGAGGTAAGCTAATGGTCTTTAGGTCCATTGCTGTACTAGTTAAACTAACTTTGTGGTATTACATAAATGGTCCATGATAATGATGGACAAAGAAATAATAAGCATTAAATTCAAATACAAAGAACTTGATACTAATTGAGGATGACTCTTACAAGGTCGTTACATGGATGGAAGAATATCAAATGTCTCTAGAGGCTATTAGATCATGAATAGGGGATCTTTCCCACTGATTACGGAACACTTCGTTTTTTCATGCACCGCATACGTATACGAAACAAGCAAGCAGTTGGTTTGCTTCCGACACAGCATTCAAATTCCATCCCTTCCATAAACATTTTATTGAAGTTATATGGTTAAGTGGGTGCATGAATAGTCAAAGAAGATTTTTTTTTTTGTTTATAGGTGAGAGAGAGGTGGAAATATGAATTTTTTAATATTTAAGCTTACGAACGAAAACCGTTCGGATGTTTCTCTCCTCAAAAAACAGTCCAGATATTTCTATTGGTCTTCTGTTGGGTTTGTTTGCTTAGTTTTCTCTTAGAATTTGCATGACAAAAATACTACCAGTATGCAAACATGGAACGTTGGGAAAGAAGCTTGGAGGAATGGAAATATGTCTGAAAATGGAGGAAGAGTCTTGCCGCTTGTGAAGAAATTGTTGAAGACTCTTAGAAGATATAACAAACAGCTTTTGTTGTTTTTTGAACCTTTCCTCCCTATAACCTTTCTTTTTGAAGCTCTAAATTTGATGTAGTTTTATGACTTTCACTTTCTATAGTTTTTGCAGTTTCCCCACGCTGTCGTTGAGAAGGGTTTGCTTTGTTATGTAAATATTTTTCTATAATTATTTTTTTTAATAAATTTGGGTGGCAATCCTCGCTTACTTTTTTCTTTAAAAAATATAGTAAATTCATATCAGAAAGCAAATAATAATAATAATAATAATAATAATAATAATAATAATTATTATTATTATTATTATTATTATTATTATTATTATTATTATTATTATTATTATTATATTCACAAACATTTGTAAAATGCAAACATACCATGCCACCTACGCTTACTTGGAAATTTCTCAATGCATCAGTTGTCATCCAATGCACCATCAATAGCGCTCATAATCTTGGCTCCCTCCCTCTTTGAGCGCGGCGTGGGAGCGTGTTCTTCACGCGGGCTTACTCCCTCTCTGATACGAAGGAGGCGAGAAAGTGGGGAGGGAGAAGTAACGGTTTGGGGCGGGGGTTGGGTTCGTTGGGAGTTTGGACCTGGGAGAGTTTCTTCTCTTCAAGTACCAATTTGAGAAGTTCGAAGCCCAATTATTTTGGGCTTTTCACTGTCGGAGCCCAAGCCTCGTCCATGGTCTTGCTCAAAGCTTCAAAGTATCGAATACACTGCAGGCCCATTTCTTTTTGGACACTGCTGCGTTTACGTTTTTCCTTTTCCCTTTTTTTTTTTTTTTTTTTTTGGTAACAAGAAGCGAAGACACCGTTACATACATACAAAGATAATGCTGAAAGCGTTTGCACTAATGGATTGAGTGAGAAGTGGAGAAAAGCCTGGCAGCCATATTTTCTGACGTTGTTCAATTCATGCTATATTTGCCAAACAATCAACCACCTAATTTGCTTCTCGAAAAACATGAAGACAAGCAAAGTTGGATAGATTTAGGCATGTCATCTTGATGTTTCTCAAGCTCAGATGATGTGAAGACTCCCCATTAATCCATTTCACCACTGTATTTGAGTCCCCTTCGAACAAATTTTATTACTGATCTGAACCATATCAATAGCTGTTTTCAACCCATATCATGCAGCCATAAGTTCTGCTATAAGTACAGAATTTGTAATTATTGGGTTGATGCGGCATAAAGAACTCTTCCTATGTGATTCCGAATAACAAACCCAGCAGATGCAGCATTAGGCGAACTAAACCATCATTTTTTTTTTTTTTTTTTTTTTTTTTTGGGGGGGGTGAAGTTCACAGTTGCTGTTTGCGGAAACCTGATCGTGTTCTTTCGCGCATAGTCTTTCAACCTCGTATATGCATCCGTGCACGATGCTCTTAGCTGGTTTCTTTGAGACATAGTTGAGATATTGTGGTATAAGAGCCTTTCCATTAATTTCCAGATGAGCAACATGGTGGATGCTGAACATGTACAGCTCTCTATGCTACAAGACATGAACCATAAAGAGATTCCTAACCTGCAAATAAACAGCAGATGCGTGGCCACCTAGAGAGACAACGAAGGATGACAATTGGCAACCTGTCCACGCCCAGCCCTGACCTAAGAGACCATGTGGTGCTGAGGTGGGCATGCAAACCATACGACCCCATCGACCCCTTGCTGTGGCACGTGTGCCAACAGTAGTTACCATTTCATTCCTCCAGTAGACCTACGAGGTGAAACAAATTAAGTTGCAAGCTTCCAACTCATGTCACTGAAACTTTTTAATTATTGAAGAACCTCACTGTCCCAGTCCTGCTATATTCTATCCATGCTGAATTACTAAAAAGAAATTAGCACTTCAGAATGGATGAAAGAAAATTAATATATGTGAGAAACTTTGGAAGGTCGGAGCAGTGGAGAGGAGGAAACCTTATTCCTTGTTCCAGTCGACGGTGGAGCCAAAACAAAGAACAGTTGGAATTAAGAATGGGAAGTGTGAGCATTGGATACTGAGGACCCCATGAGCATGCCATGCGTGCCATCTTCGTAGAGGACAGCTTATGCACAATTTAAGACAAGTGGGTACGCGTCCGAGAGTCCAACTCACGTGTTAACAGTAGATGATAGGCGACAGATTTGATTGGGCGTCGCTTAAAGCGAAGGCGGATCGATCTTCTTCTTCTTTGGAGTTATTGCAGGATGTCACCTTAAGATTCAAGACCTCTAATGTCAACAGCAGATCCAAGTCCCACGGGTGCAAAATCCGACAAATTTTGAGCAAAAAAAAAAACAAACAAATTGACATCAGAAGCATGAAACAAGGAAGCATGGTAGAAGAGTGCTGAATTATGATCAATGTTGTGATGCCAGCCTCCTAGTCTCAGTGGCCCTTCACTTCATGTTTTTCTGTGACAATAAAGTTTTCTATGCTTGATTGTATCATACTAGGAGGCTATATGTGCAACCATTCGTGTTATCTCTTTTGAATTATTAAGGCTATAGCAGGAAACACCTAGCTTGGGCGAATAGAATGCGGCAATCTCCACTACTGACCAAGATTACAAGAGAAAATTTGATCAAAACAGGATGGCCTGCACCACCATCCCGTGTGCTCTGTCAATGTTTGCCGAAGTCCGGTAATCATATACTCTTTTCTTGCACTTTCACATCCCAAGTATCGCAACAGTTTCTTGCTTGAAGATTAGTGATCCCCTCCATGCAAATGTCAAGGCTCTATCGGGCAAATGATCTTCATCCATCGATCTCTAAAGCAGCGTTGGAACAGCCTTGCCATGGCATACATGCATCGAGCACATTTGGAAGTAGTGAAATAACCGAATTTTCAAAAATATTAACACCACCGTTGATTGCATCAAAGGTAGCTTTCTGGACTAGATTTCGCAGCTGTTAGGGAACAGATAAAAAGATTGTCCTCTATTCACTCACCATTATCTTCGAAGTATCTCCTTGTAAACTTTATTCTTTTCATCGGCTCAACAAAATTTGGGTGCGCTTGTCAGCCATCTCCTTTTTTAAATAAAAAAAATTAAGGCTAGCTAGGGTTTGGCATGTACCATGCACGTGACTAGGAAATGAAAGAATTAATAGGCTAATGATTAAGAAATTATAAATAGTTGAGATCCTCGAATCTATTTTTTTTTAGCACGATAATTAGTGTGAACTCTTTGAGGCCACTTTTTTTTTTATTTTTTTTTCATCTAAATTAAATATAAACTAAATAAGCTCCATGATAGAATTGAAGAATCTCAAATATAAAAATAATAAACACTTTTCTTTTATGGTAGAAAGATGACAAGAAGAATACTTGCTTCGCATACCTTAATGGACAAATCACCTTCCTATCTATAAATGCCTAGATGCCTTTTTATATTCCATAATATTTAATTCATGCATGGAATACTAAGAAGTATTTACAGAATTCTATGTATTTAACTCTTCATCTATCAAGAAGCCTATTCCTTTTTACAATGAGGCCTTTCAGATTTCCAAGAGACCCTTTAGTTTTCCAAGAGGTCTTTTAGTTTTCCAAAGTCATTTAATGATAAGTTTAAAATAATCCAACAATTTCCCCCTTAAACTTGTTCATCTTGGTGCTATGACTCTAAGCATCTTCCTGAGCCTTTGATAATCTTCACTTTTGAGTGATTTTGTGAATATATCAGCAACTTATTCTTTTGATTTGCAATACACAACCTCCACAATTCCTTTTTGACTTGATCACGAAGAAAATGAAATCTAGTATCGATATGTTTGCTTGTTCCATGTTGGACTGGATTCTTGGCTAGCTCAATAGCATATTTGTTATCAACATTGATCTTTATAAGCTCTTTTTGTGGATGACTCAATTCTTCTAGCAAATTGCACAACCATATAGCCTCACATACACATGATGCCGCTGCAACATACTCCGCCTCACATGTAGATAGTGCCACAGTAGATTGCTTCTTTGAGTTCCAAGAGAAAGCATTAGCACCAAAATAAAAAACATAACCGGAAGTGCTCTTCCATTCATTAAGATCTCCATCCCAATCACTATCAGAAAAATCAATTATACTTGCATCATTGGAATGAGCGTAAAACATACCATGATCAAGAGTTTCTTTAAGATATCTAAGAATCCTCTTTGCCGCCATCCAATGTGACTCCTTTGGATGCTCCATATATCTACTAATCAAACCAACTCCATAAACAATATCGGGCTGACTTATAGTGAGATAGCGAAGACTTCCAACAAGACTTTTGAAGAGAGTCGAGTTCACCTCCTTGCCTTCTCCTTCTTTATTAAGTTTTTCTGCATAAGCCACCGGGGTGTTTACTTCCTTACAACTCTTCATTTTGAATTTTTTTAGAATGTTTCTTGCATATCTCCCTTGAGAAATAAAGATGCCATCTTCTCTGTGCTTTACCTCGATGCCAAGAAAATAGGACATCAAGTCTCCACCCATCATTTCGAACTCCTTGTCCATAGCTGCTTTAAATTCATAAATCATTTCCTTGCTACTACCTGTCACAAGAAGGTCATCTACATATGAACATATAATCAAAATATCATCTCCTTTTTTCTTCACAAAGGTGGCATATTCATAGGGGCACTTGACAAAGCCGTATCCTTGGAGATAATGATCGATCCGTGTATTCCATGCTCGGGGTACTTGCTTCAACCCATACAAAGCTTTTCGTAACTTATACACTTTATCTTCCATGCCTTTAAGGATATAACCCTCCGGTTGCTCAATATAGACTTCTTCTTCAAGGTAGCCATTGAGAAATGCTGACTTCACATCCATATGGTACATCTTCCACTTATGATGAGATGCAAGTGAGAAGATAAGCTTCACGGTGTCAAGTCGAGCAACTGGTGCAAAGACTTCATCATAGTCGAATCCCTTCTTTTGCTTGTAGCCTTTGGCAACAAGACGAGCTTTGTATCTTTCTACTTCTCCATTAGCAGTGTGCTTCACTTTGTAACACCCACTTAATGCCTATCGTCTTTTATCCTTTTGAAAGTATAGTTAACTCCCACGTATTATTTTCTCTAGGGCATGGATCTCCTCCTTCATTGCCTTTCTCCATTCAGCTTTCTACACTGCTTCATCAAATGTTAGAGGTTCAACATCAGCAAATAAACAATATAAATCAACTTGTTCAACTGCTTCTGTTTCATCATAAAGATCATTAAGACTTCTAAATTTTCTTCCATGACTTCTTGTTGATATAGAATGACTTGAAGAAGCTGGTGTAGCTTGTGGTGGTGGAGATGATCTTGCTGGTGATAATATTGGTTGGGCAGCCTCTACTTCTATGTTCTCCTCAGCTTCATTATGAAGTGGTACATATTTGGTATGAGAATCTATGCCACTCCAATCCCATACATCATCTTCCTTGAAGACCACATCTCGACTGATGATTACCTTATTTGCCATTGGATCATACAACTTGTAGGCTTTGGATTGCTCGCTGTATCCTATGAAGATGCACTTTTGGCTTCGATTATCAAGCTTTTTTCTCTTCTCTTGTGGCACTTGGGCATAAGCAATGCTCCCGAAAATCTTCAAGTGGCTCACTCCTGGCTTGTAGCCACTCCAAGCTTCATTTGGTGTCATTCCTTTGATGAACTTTGTCTGACTTCGATTGATGAGATAGGCTGCACATGCCACCGCTTCAGCCCAAAATTGCTCGGGAACGTTGTTCTCTTTCAACATACTTCTTGTCATGTCAAAGATGGTCCGATTCTTTCTTTCGGCTACTCCATTTTGTTGTGGAGAGTACGGAGCAGTGAATTGATGTCGAACTCCTTCATCACAATAGTTCCTGAAAGCATTTAACATGTATTCTCTGCCTCTATCGGATCTCAAAATTTGTACTTTATAGTTACATTTTTTTTTCAACTAAAGATTTAAAATTTTTAAATATAGAGAGTGCAGCCGACTTTTCTTTAAAAAAATAAACCCACAACATTCTACTAAAATCATCAACAAATATTATAAAATATTTATTACCACCATGAGATTCTGGAAGAGGGCCACATATATCAGTATGCACCAACTGCAATGGTCTCATTGCTTTCCAAGACTTTCCACCTTTGAAGGGAGCTCTTGTATGCTTTGCTAGTGTGCACTTTTCACAAACTTCATTTGGATAATATATATGCGGAAGACCTTTCACCATACAATCTTTAGATAGCAATTTCAAACTTTCAAAATTTAAATGTCCAAGCCTGAGATGCCAAAGTCAAGAAGGGTTTTTGATATCCACTTGCAAGTATTTTTGATAATCTGTCTTTAAGAGAAGAGGAAACATCCTGTTCTTCACCATCTGGACACAAGCAATCAGCTTCCCATTCCAATCTCTTAAGGTTAGTGATGACCCTTTCATATGAATTATATAACCCTTCTCCAAAAGTTGGCCAATACTTAGAATATTACTCTTCAAGTCTGGCACATAATATACATTGAAAATAAAATCAGACGTACCATTCTTTTGTTGAATCATGTTCTTGCCTCTTCCTTTGACGGGAACTTTGGAGAAATCCCCAAACTTCACATCACCATGCACCCCTTCTTGCAACTCCACGAATAGGTCTTTTCTTCCACATATGTGGTTTGTGGCTC
Organism: Elaeis guineensis; assembly: GCF_000442705.2. Lineage (NCBI taxonomy): Eukaryota > Viridiplantae > Streptophyta > Magnoliopsida > Arecales > Arecaceae > Elaeis > Elaeis guineensis. The sequence goes on along the minus strand of NC_025997.2, from coordinate 126,501,791 downwards.
CTGAGTCAAGAAACCACACATTCTTCAAGTCTCCATTTTGTTGGCATGCCAAAAGAAGAGTTGGCTCTCCTTCTTGATTTTTGGATTCGGAGTAGTTGCTTTGCTCATTGTTCCAACACTTATAGCTATAATGCCCATATTTGTGGCAATTATAGTATTGAACATTGGATCTTGCTTGGTCACGACCTCTATTTAATCTTCTACCTCGATCATGTTCACCTCTTCTACCACCTCTTCCATTGTTGAAATTTGGAGTTCGGCCTCTTCCACCATTGTAGCCTCCTCGACCATGACTACGGCCTCGACCACGACCACGGTAGTTGTTGCCATCACCTCTTATGTTGCTACTAGCATCTCAAAATGCTTGAGATTGCCCTTGATCATTTCCTTTTTGATCTTTGGCGTCCACCTTTGATGGAAGTATTTGCTCTGTATTAACTGCTTCAATTTTATTTTGCTTCTTTTGTTCATGGACTTGAAGTTTACCCATCAACGCATTGATGGATAGAGTATCCACATCATTAGCTTCTTCAATAGCGACAACAATATGCTCAAACCTCGGTGTCAAAGATCGAAGTATCTTCTCCACCACTCGAACATCATCTATCTTCTCTCCATTCCTCTTCAATTGGTTTACGATAACCAATATCCGAGAAAAGTAGTTGAAGATATTCTCCGTCTCCTTCATGGTGGCGACTTCAAATTCTCCCCGTAGTTGTTGTAGTCGGATTCGCTTCACTTTTTCTTCTTCTTTAAATATGATGGAAAGAGTATCCCATGCTTGCTTTGCAGAAGTTGCCTCAGCAATTCTTTCAAATGTCACCTCATCCAAGGCTTGATACAATTGAAACAAAGCTTTCTTGTCTCTCCTCCTTGTAACCCTCAAAACTTCCTTTTGATTTTGATTGTACCCTCTCTCTTGATCTGGTGTAGGCTCGGTATAGCCATCATTAACGATCTCCCATAGATCTTGTGAGCCAAACAATGACTTCATCTGGATACACCAATTCCCAAAATTCTCCTTAGTAAGCTTTGGGATTTGTATTTGCACACCATCACTAGCCATTTCCCTTAGGATCAGTCTTCTCAACAAGACAAGGCTCTGATACCAAATGATAGAATTGAAGAATCTCAAATATAAAAATAATAAACACTCTTCTCTTATGGTGGAAAGATGACAAGAAAAATACTTGCTTCGCATACCACAATGGACAAATCACCTTCCTATTTATAGATGCCTAGATGCCTTTCTATATTCCATAACATTAAATTCATGCATGGAATACTAAGAAGCATTTACAGAATTCTATGTATTTAACTCTTCATCTATCAAGAAGCCTATTCTTTTTTACAAGGAGGCCTTTCAGATTTTCAAGAGACCCTTTAGTTTTTCAAGAGGTCTTTTAGTTTTCCAAAGTCATTTAATGATAAGTTTAAAATAATCCAACACTCCATTCATCCTATATAGTAATACTTAAAGTAGTGAGAGATATGGAGAAAAACAATTTGAACTTTATGCACATCACTTCAAATTTACATACAAGAGAAGAATGATATTCTATATTGAAAAGCATTATTGATAATGACATCAAATTTACAAGTTAGAGCTTCAAGGAACTTACCATTACAAAGAATATTACTGAATACTAAAGATCAAGAGTTAGGCAACTAATGATGTTATGTTAGGATGAAGTGACCATAGCACAGTATGACTCATGCTAGTCTATATTTTGCATCAACTAAACATTGAATAATATATATTCCTTTGAATAGGAAGAGAGTGGTGCCAATCCTTAGGTCTTACCAAGTTTATATGGCAAAAAAGCACCTCTAACCATCAAGGAGGAGAGGAGGGTGGAAGCGGTTGGATATCACAGTGCCCATTTGCTAATTATATAAATATAATTGTCTCTAGAACAATGAAATTTCAACTTCTACAAGTTGATTTATGATAATTTTCCAACACCACCTCGTGCATTACAATGACAAATAATTTTTTTAATAAACAATGATTCCTGAATTTCAAATTCTGCCTTGGATCGTAGGGAGGAAATTGAGTTACCCCATCAAAAGTTGATAAGAATCCAAATTGCCACAAAGGATTGGCTGGCAACATGCATCCTGTCTTTTGTATAGTCTCCATATCTGGAAAGATCTTTGTCTGTTCTTGCTGTTAACTTATAGACTGTTACCGAAGGGTTAACCCCAGAATCTTTCAATTCACTTCCTTGTCCTGTTACCATCCTCTCTTTTCCGCTTTCCATCTAAACTTTTCCGATGCCAATTCCCGATCCACTATCTTTCATACAACCAGACAAAATTTCTGACATTTTATTTGAGGATCTGTTCCCTCTCATCCTTTCCTCACACCAACCTCTTCTCTCTTTCTCTCTCTCTGGTTTGGGTTTTAGTTTTTGGATGAATGGCGGCGGTGGAGAAGCTGGTGGAGGTGGTGGAGACGGAGGTGGTGATAGAGTTCAAGCCGGGAGTGAAGTGCCGGTCGGACCTCCACCTCCGGTCTCTTCATCCGACGGCGGTCGTGGCCTTCAAGGTCCAAACCTCGGCTCCCCACAAGTTCCACGTCAATCCTCCCAACGGCGTCCTCCCCCCGCTCTCCTCCGCCGTCCTCCAAGTCATTCTTCGCCCCCAGCCCCTCCCCCCTCCCACCTTCCCCCGCTCCCCCTCCGATCGCTTCCTCATCAAAGCCTCCTTCTCCGCCGCCTTCGACGACGCCGACGCCACCCACGACACCCGCCTTAAGGTCGCCTACGTTGGGCCCTTCCTCCTCCGCCACGCCGCCTCCCTCGGCGACACCGCCGCCGTTCGCCACCTCCTCCGCCGCCAGCCCTCCCTCCTCCCCCGTCTCCCCCCGGCCGACTCCGCCGCCCTCCTCCGGTCCGCCGACCCCTCCCTCCTCCCCCTCCTCCTCGACTCCGGCCTCCACCTCCCCCCCTCCCCCTCCGCCTCCCCCTCCCACAAGCCTCCTGTTAAAGAAAAACCCAACGGCGAGGCGGCGGCGGCGACGGCGACGCCGAGAGGGTGGACGGCGGTGCACGCGGCAGCGGCGGCGGGGGAGTACGGGGAGCTCTTGAGGGCGATAGAGGAGTGGGGAGTGGACGCGAGAGACGGGGAGGGGAGGACGGCGCTGCATGTGGCGGCGGGGAGGGGGCACGTGAGATGCGCGAGGACGCTGGTGGAGAGGGGGGCCGAGAAGAACGCGAGGAGCGGGGACGGACGGACGGCGTTGTACCGGGCGGCGGGGAACGGGGACGCGGAGATGGTGGCGGCGCTGCTGGAGATGCGGGCGGACGCGGGCATCGCCACCGCGCGGGGCCGGACACCGCTCGACGTGGCCCGAGACAAGGGACATGTGAGTAGAACGCTTTCACCCGATACTCGTACCAGTTATTTTTTCGTGGGACAAGTTAACGGTCTGCCAAATGGTAAAAAAAAATTACAAGCACTCTTAGCCTGCCTTCTAACGACATTATAGAACCATTATACGCTTTGGATGGATTACCTCACACTCCGGCTAGGGGACCACTGTTTGTATACGTATTTACTTCCTTCTTGCCAAACGTTCTAGATGTTTGACATCGAATCATGTTAGTATCAATCAATCAATCTTTACCGTTGGATATAAAAGAGTTAATAGAAGTGGTAGAGTAGAATTTTGATTAGTGCCCATAGTTTTTTTGCTGGTCGAGGGCCTGGCGCCCGCCTTTCGCCGTTTCAACAAGTATTAACCGTAATTTTTTTACAGTTCTTCGTCTATTTTGATGTCAGCTAGTGTTCTCTTAAGTCTTATCCCCTCATAATCACCTGCCGTAAAGTTTAAGCTAAACCCCGCTCCAGGAAGTGGAAGGGCATCTCTGGGCTGAGATGTCATGCGGCAGTCGTCCGTGAGCCAAACTAATTTCCACGGAAGGGCATGCATTTAACCCCTCTGCATATTATATTTCTTATATCTATGGCATTAATTCCGTCAACGATACCAATTTCATCTTTCCTCGTTGGCACGAGAGATATTTTGTTTGTGACCAGCACAGATTTAATTTTCTATTCAAAGGTGCTTTCAAAAATCGAAGTAAACTATGCGTTCGTTGTGCCGAACTACGAATTTAAAATTCACTTGTCATTTTATATCAACAAGTTGCGGTTGTAGCGGACGTACAATTTATTCTAGAAAATGATCTCCATTTCAGCAGTTTTTATGATATGGTTGGAAACTTGGCGTATTAGCTCCCAGTATCTACAGTAGTTATTCTCCAAATTCCCTCGCTTTGTTCCTTTTTCATTTGGTTTTATGTGTAAGGCACATTTACCTTTTCTCTGCCTCCGTACAAGAAAATCGGACCACTGGTGTGTTGGATGAATCCGAAATCACATGATGCTCGATTGTCTTCTCTCTCTCAACAAAATGTACCGCGAATTAATGTGCATTTCATTAAACTCAATAAGCTCTCTCTACCGTCCCACCCAATACCCCAAAGGAAATGCGGTGCTCTCTTCTGGCTTTAGGCAGCCATTCCACTCGAAAATTATTAGGACGAGAATACACCTGTAAATTGACCAAGCCCGACAACTAGATTGCTTCGACAACCCTTCAAATTTACAGTCGCCACTATCAGTGTCCAGAATTAGATCTAAGAAGCAGAATTAGAAATTGATTAATGAACTCCCTTAGAATGTTGCTGACACAGCAGTTCATGCTTCGACGCAGCTAGAGGTGGTGGAGATGCTGGAACGTGGGGAGATGGTCATGACAGCATCAAGAAGAGGAGACCTGAGGCGCCTCGAATGCTTGCTCAAGAAGCGCATCGGAATCCACGGCCATGACCAGTATGGGATGACCGCGCTTCACTCTGCTGCGATCAAGGGGCACCGGGACATCGTGTCGCTGCTCATCGAATTTGGCATGGACGTGGAGTGCCAGGACATCGAGGGGCACACACCGCTCCACCTAGCGGTGGAAGGTGGGCACCTGGAGACCGTGGAGCTGCTGATTGATATGGGAGCCAACATCAATGCCAAGACCAAGAGAGGGGCGACTCCTTACCTGATGGCGACGTCCATGGGCTACGATGCCATGTCACAGCTGCTGCTCAGTAGGGGAGCAACCTCTTCCTCATGCATAGCATCATCATCTTCTTCATCAACTTCACGCAATTAACATACGGCATCCTACGGTCGGCAAGGGGGTGGTTCTCCCTGCAAACTAAAAAAGATTCCCTAAGCTAGTTTTTTTTCAGAGTACATTCCAAAAGATTAAACTTGTTTTCCAGCATTCCAGCTCGTGATTTGATTCCACTTACCAAAGCTTACACCAAGCTCTCAGAATAGCTGATTCCCATTTGTGCACCGAGAATGATGTGGAAGGTCACAGAATTAACGCGAATTCGCGGGTGAGTGGATATGGACATTGTACAACCTCTAGGCTCAATTTATATAAATTATAAACTGAAAATTTTAAAATTTCGCGTAACCGGGAAGGACCAAAAAGAGTTGGAAAATAAAACAAATCACAACTCCTAACAGGTCCTCTTCGGATCGCTTGCGATGTAACTAAAATCACGGCAGCATATTTACAAGCAATTGTAAAGAATCGCGTCGCGATAGGCTTGCGATTCCATACTATCAGGTGTAAAACGAAACATACCACCGCAGACGCGGTATACAGTCAGCCACCCACCTAAAATTGATTATGAATGCATAACCTAGTAAAATTTGTTAAAATGCCAACTTATCAGTTGATTCTTGGGACAATTCACTAACCGCAGCACCTCTCAAATAGCAGTATCAGATTCAGCCAAAACTCTAAATCTCGGCTAGCCTTTCAGGTGCCTCTGCCTCTAATTCTAAACACATGATGAAATGATCAGAAATAATATAAAGCACAACGGATGACATTTCACCTCTCCATCTCTCTCTCTCTCTCTCTCTCTCTGTGGGAACATATCAAATCCTTCCTCATAAATATCATGCCTACACATTGCACAACGTTCAAATACTTAAAATGTACATTCAGGAAGAGCAAACAAGCCTCGCAACGGCCAGCCTGAAACAAATGCAAGCGAAATAGTCTTACCACAATGAGAATCAATTTCGCAAGCACGTATACAACTCACTGGAACAGAAAAATATCATGCAGCAACAAAACCAACAAGCATTCATCCAACACGACCGCATGATATAAGCAACATCTAGCCACTAAAGCAGATATGCAACAGGAAACAGGAAAGAAATTCTAAGATGACTCTTTGAAAGTTTAGAGTATATATTAACTCACGCAAACAAGATTACAGGGAATATCAGAGATACAAGTTCTCACGCCTTGTTCTGGATACAATTGTCGGTAGAAACTGAGAATCATCCATTTTCTCCAACTACATTACACTAAACAGACAAGAATAGGATTCTAACATGTCAGGTTTCATTTGATCTGGAAGACTAAATTACGGAGAGTAAATAGAAATTAGTGGAATATCAATGTCATTGTCCTCATCATCCTCACATGCCACCACGACATCCAGATGGCGCCTGTATGGTGGCACCTCCACTTTAGCAACCTCCTTTGCCACATCAACCACTTTCTTGTCCATCCGATCCTTGTGCCTTGGAAACATGCTATTGTAAAGCAAAGAAGTACCACAAGAGATGCTGTAGGCATTTAGACCCCTGTCCTCGAGCCATCGAAGGAGCTCCCTGAGGGTAAGATCACCTTTGATGATCCAGCGATCCCAGACTGTCCAGCTCATGTCCCGGTGCTTAATGGTCTTGGGTGGCACTGGCTCAGCCATAGAGAACAGAGGGAGCGCAAGGTTAGCAAAAGTGTTTCGGTAGTCCTCCAACTTATGCCCACCAGCAAGAACCTTGTAAAGCTCAAGGCAGACAAGACCAGTTGCCATGGCCGTGGAAGTGGCGATGGCTGGGATAATCCTCCCAGCAATGAACTTGGCCTTCAGTTTATCAACTTCTGGAATACTATAGTTCCGTGCACGCATATTAGCAAGACCAGCTATGAAGTCCATATGGTAGTTTGTATCATCATCCTGTAAAATTCAGCAGATAAGAAAATCATTTGATTTGCAATTAAGAAGTTTCCAAATGAAATAAAAGACTAATGTATCAGTTTAAGAAACTTAATCATGCATGGAAATCCGACACCATTCCCACAGTACAAATATGAATCTATATAAAATGACTAAGAATTCATGAATGATGGGACCAGTCAGAACTATTGTAACTGAGAGCATATAGAGGTGCAATGACTAAACCACGAAAAAACCCAGTAATCCCTTATTTGCAAGTTATAACAAAAGATCATTACTAGAACCATTTTTAGCACTGTAAAAGCACGGAGAAATTGCATGCAAATAAGCAAGACTATATCTTGTAGCTAAAATTTTGGAAGGGTGAAGTAACTTGATGGATCTTGTTTATCATTTAGAAAATATGAAAATATCAACAAAACGTTAATCATGAAAGTAAAGACTAGAGGCAGTCAAGCAAAGCAAAACATTCAATTAAAATGAGAAAATTTTAAAGCTGATACTCAAAATGCAGTAACCAGTGCTGGAAAGGCAACTATATAAGCAAGCACCATTTCAACGAGTTCTACAAGTTCTGACCGCAAAATATGTATGATTCTTGAGACATGCTTCAAGAAAAAAAATGACATGCAGTTTTGTGAAAATAGAAAGCAACCTTCTCAAACTGAATTGGGTTCATCCGGAATCCAGGGGGCAGCTTCTTAGCACACTCTTCCAGCTTTGCAATGAGATCATTGATGACAGCAGCATCATCAATGGAGGCAGCGGACAGGCTAGTGGCTTTCTCATCTGTTACAATTTTAACTCCCGTCTTGGGCAGAAAATCAGGGACTATAACCGCATCAACAGCATCAGCCAATTTCTTTGGGTTCTTGGCCCAATCAGGTATGGGAATTCCAAATGTCTCCGCTCTTAATATAGCAGCAGCCATCACGAAATGGAGGTGACTGGGGTCACTAGATGAGAACTGCAAAGGCCTTGGAAAACGTTTAGGAGCAGACCAGAATGGCGCACCTGTGCTGGTGGCTGAGTCCTCAGGGAAAGTAAATGTTAACTGCTTCACCCGATTAGAAAAGTAGTCCTCGAACCTGAGAATTTTCAGAAAAATCTAGACATTGTAAAAGAAACAAAAAAAAAAGAAGCAAACAAAAAAAGGTTGCAAGCCTTGAATATGAATAATAATGGGGACTTGAAAAACTCAGGGCACTGAGAATTAGTGGAATCTGCTTAAAATGTAAAAAAAAAAATTAAAAAAAAAAAACATGAAGCAAACAAAAAAGAGTTGCAAGCGTTGAATATGAAGAACAATGGGGACTTGAAAAACTTGGGGCACTGAGAATTAGTGGAATCTGCTGAAAATGTAAAAAATGAACAGCCATTCTTAACCCAAACAAGGCAAATAAAATAAAATAAAATAAAATAAACTAACTGCTCAAATCTGGTATCAATTTATCAAGCCTTTGGGAGATAAAGTTTCATTTGAGTGCTAAAATTTTTATAAAGATTTGGTGGTTTGTTATAAAGAAGAAAAACATTATCTGCAGTTTGACATCATTTTCTTCATAAAAACATGAAAAGATTGTGTCCAAAGGCATTCATTGCATGATTGCAATATATGATAAAACATTCCACTAGAAAAGAATAGGAGCCTTACTTCAGTCGTGCCCAGGAGATGCAATCTTGGAATGTTTCACATCTATCTCTGTCAAGGCATTCAAGAACACGTTCAAGTAGATCCCTAGCCTGTGCATCACCTGCACTTTTCATGGCAGAAGCATATGCACTTGGGTTGGATAGAAATGTATTTACTTCATTAGGTGTTTTCTCGAGCAAACCCTCAAACTCAGATCGGGCCCATGTTAGGCAGTGATCAATGTTATGAGGGAAAGAGTGAACTGTGCACATAGGAGCCTGTTTCTCAGGTGGATCTCTGGAGGCCCCATAATTCTCAGTCAAGTGAGGAATGACCATCTGTGTGTTACACTTGGCACCTAGAGTTCCAGATTCCAGAAGTGGCTTTTGAAAGTATAAGCACCTAGAGTCAATGTACATTCTTGCAGTCACATTGTCCAATGCATTAATAACAGCATCCAAGCTCTCCCAAAAAGCATCATCAAACACATTTTCTGTCTCTGGGCTTGCTCTGTTTTGAAGAGCCTCGATATGGAGAGCTGGATTGATTGCCATGGCAGCAGAAGCAGCTACAGTGGATTTAGCCTGCCCAATATTCCAATCACGGAAGAGAAATTGACGGCTAAGATTACTCTTTTCAATAACATCATCATCTGTTATGGTTAGCTTCCCTTTCTGGCTGCAACAAACTCCCATTAATGCTAAGTTCTTCAGAAATTCACATCCAAGAGCACCAGAACCCACCATGAATATTTTGGCCTCTTCAAGTTTCTTTTGAAGTTTTGATCCAAACACAGAGATTTGAGCATCATAGCGGCAGTTCATTGGCTTTAAGTCACTAGGCTCCAGAGGTTCAGTAGGCAGGGATTCGACTGAATCGAAATAAAAGAACTGCCAGGATTTGCATAGCATGTGTTAGGAAGTAAATAAAAAAACAACAAATTGCATAGCATACAAGTGAACTTGCACGACAAAGGGACATAAGCAGCCTGAAATTTTACCTGGAAAAGTGGATGGAATTTCCCAGAGCAGGCTTTAACAACTTCTTGCCCAACAATGCCACCAAACATTGCAGCCATAGGATTCAAAATGGCCCTTGAACCATGGGAAAAATGGTGCAGAAGCTTCTTATCAATCTGTTCCAGCTTACCATCACCCAAGCTTTCATTGATATGGACACCCAAAGCTATTAGCTTCTGAACATCATCCTCAGATCCAGCAACAGGAAATCGCCCCAAATCATGCCTAAACTTATCCAATGCTTGAAAAGCTAAGTGTAGTAAAGGTGGACGGTCAAATTTGGAGAAGTCACTGAGAAGGAAATCCCCTGGATCCCTGAGAGCATCTCTTAAAGATTTGAACTGGAGGACCTTGGGTTGCTTTACTTGTGTAACTATACCCCCCTTAGTATATGCACCAAACTGTGTTGTGTCTTCTTCAAGAGTAAATGAATATGGTCTTGCATTCTTAACTTTTCTAGGCTTTCCATCATTTAGCTCTGTCATTCCATGGACCTCAGAAAACACAACAAGATCCCCATCCTGGAACTCGAGCCGCTCATCATCAACACATGAAACAAGTGCAGGATTGTCATTGCTGATGGATGCAATAATACCTGTATGTGGTTCCTCACCATCAACGTCAAACACTGTGAAGTCTGGACCAAAATCACAAAATACACTCCCAAAAAGGCCTCGTACTTCAGATTTAATGAAGGCAATTGGAGGCAGCTGACTGCGACAGTAATCATCATACTCAATTGCTTTTTCCAAGCTAATATCAGTAAAAACTACTGCCTGCAAAACAAGCTCATGGGTGACTTATCAATGTATTATAAATTCCGATGCAAAAATTCAGTAACAATGCTAATTTAAAAAAATGATGGCATGGTTGCATCAGATTGTAGTTTGCAATTTTCGTAAGGCCATAGAATGCCTTAATTCCAAATGACAGAATAATCATTACAACAGTTTAGTGATGGAAGGACTCCAACAACATTATCAAGCACAAGATGGATATGGTAAATAGAAGTTAGATGCAACATATTTGCAAGAGCCCGCTGACCAAATAATGAGAGATGATTCTAACTATTCAGTGCTAGCAACCTATAGATGTTCATTTGTGCTGTCCGAGCAATCTAGATAGTTATTCCTAAATAATGAAAAGATGATTATAACTATTTTCTTAGCAGTCTATAATGGTGTTCGTTTGTGCTGTCTGCACAATCTGCCTAGCCCCAAGTCTCATGTTTACTACTGTCAAACTTGTGGATACATAAAAAATTTTGCTTTCTTTGATAATGATATGGAACAAATATATTAAGCACAAACTCCAAACCAATTCACATTTCCTAAACATGTTGACCCAAAAATTGCTTCCGCAAGAACCAAATATTAAAGGTGAAAATAATCTGTTATATTAATTATTACCATCCATTTATAAATGCTACCAAATGATCGGAGTTCCAAGGCATATATGGTTAGTCACAAAAAGGATATGAGGAAGCCAAAAAAAAAAAGGTGAAATGGACACCAACTGCATTGGATTGTTGTTTGAAGTGGTTAATACTTTCTTAAAGAACTTAGGATAACAATGGTTGCTGACATTTTCTAAGAACTTAGAAAATAGAAGAATAATTCTAAACATATAAAAGAAAGGATGAGGGCTGCATGTCAAGGATCCAGCTAGCACCATGCTTTCGATCATCACAACAAATATTCAGCCACTATAAGCCTAGAATGAAGAATCTTGGTTCCTCAATCAGTTTGCTAAAGTGAACCAGGTATCTACTGACATTTTTAAAAATATAATTAGAGTTTACTCAAACAGCCTCAAATTAAGTTGAACATTTTAAAAAATGCAGTAAATATCCAAGCCAAGACATGATTACTTTTCCAAATCACTGAGTACATCACAAGGTAAACTCATGGCATACACAAGCTCGCCAACCAACTCAAATTTATATATATTTTTAATAATATTATTTTTATTTATAATATATATATTATTAGTAGACTAACGCTCGATTTCGAGCTCGAGTATAGCTCAATTGATATTCGAGTCAAGTCGAGTCAATCTCGAATTTTGCCTATTTTTCATCAAGCTAAGCTTGAGCTTGGTATATCAAGGCTTGGTTGATCTCAAGCCGAATTTCGAACTCGAATATTTTGAGTCGAGTCGAGCTCAAGCTTCCAACTGCTTGACTCGGCTTGGCTCGATTGCACCCCTGCCTCCTCCTTGAACCCTTGCATTTGGCTTTTGTCATCTTCCCCTTACTTTTGACTCTAACATTTTGCCTTCATTTCATTGATTTACATTGAATGCATTATCTCAATGCATAAATGGACATGACATCAAAAGGTCTAGTTATTGTCTCACTCCTACTATATCTCTCTCTAATTGTTATGGACCGGTTTAGAATCAGCAGCAACTACAGAGGTATTTGGTCTAACGAAAACTATCATTTTGTTTACACAACCATTATTCCTACCAAGAGTTAAAACATTATAGGACTCCAAGGTTCCTAAATACCAAAAGGCAATGGCTAAGGTCCATTTTGTTCTTCTTGCTAATATGTGAGAGGTTGCCTTCTCCAATCACTATTTACAAAAAGTGTATTTATTTCTTAATGGTTCAACTAGCAACACTAATTATTTTACTTAAAGGCATCGTATAGCTTATGAAAAAGGTTATTAATGGTTGGCAGGATTTTTGTTCAAATATTAAATGTTGTGGTTGTGTATTCAACAGCCCTCCTCTAGATGAACAAACTAGATCCTCTTTTCATGGGGATATATAGAAAATCTACTTGTCCTAGCTTTTGTCATTCTCTACAAATTTGGAAACTGATTTTGATCAAGACCATCTCTCTCCCTTTTTTTCTTTTGGGTAAATCGGATGATTTATATTATTTGAGAAAAAATGCATCAAAAAATGAAATATTACTAAACTGAACCGAAAGAATATCTGAAGTTGTCCAAAGTGTAGATCCCGTATGATTCACCACATACAAAGCCATCCAATGAGCAGCACTATTCGCTTCTCGATAAATATGTAAAACTAAAGAAAGACAATAGTGATTGCAAAAGTCTCTAACAATCATGTAAAAGAGGATGGGGCCTATCAAGACCATCTCTCTTTCAATGCCTTTAAATTAACACAAAGATTTAAAAGTTTTATCATGAACCTAATCTTACACATAATAGACAATTTTTCCTCATGAAACCCATGCTTCCCTCTTGAAGAAAAGAGAAGAGAGTAGTATCTTGTGGCCTTCTCTGTTTTTGGTCGCAGGATAGCCCAAACTAACCTGAACTACACACAACCAAGTAAACCATCGCTTAGCAGTTTGGATAGGTTCACACCGGTTCTCAAACAGCAAGGCCATTCTAACCTGATTCTCCACCAGTTTAGAATGGTGCATCTCGAACTAGACAGTTCGGATCGATTTGGCAAACCATGATTCAAACCACTAGTAGCAGAATTATGTGTAACCAAAGAAAAAATTGAAAGACAATTGATGACTTGATCAATAATCAAAACTTGATCTAAAGATCTCACAACATCAAAAATTAACCTCTTAAACAGACACATTACTACTCGCACCATAATTGTTCATGTAAACTATACCCATGAAATCACATGTAAAATCCTCAAGCTCTCAACATCAACCATCTCCCTCTCCTTCATCAAAAGGATAAACAATCCTCGATTCAAGACTTGGTGAAATTAGGCTCACAACACAACTTTGAATTAGATTCAAATCAGGCCACACTTATTAATTTCTAGCATTTTTATATTCTGGTTTACCAAGCTTGACCAAGTTCACTTGTTTCCTGACAAATACTGCCAAAATTTCTATTAAATTTATATTACAAAACATGGGAATCAAAATATCGATGAGAAGCATCTATAGTTTAATCATGGATTTGGAAATGCATTCCCTAAGGCAATAGTTTCACAAGCCAAACATGACAATTATAATGATACTAGAAAGTAAAAACTTGTTTTCTTCAACAATTCAAAATGGAAATTGAACTACTCAAGAAGAATAAAAAGCATTTATACACTTCATGAGATCAATTATGCATTAGGACTAGCATTTTTGTTTTGTAACTTCATGATGAGGGGGTTGTTATAAAAGGGATTTTCTCATATCTCTAAGTATTACCACCAAGTGCTATTCCAACTACTTAGATCAACTTTACAAATCTTCATTCACCATGCATTCCTATTTAGGAACATTTCTAATGTTATGTCAAGTCCTATCATATTTTGCTCTCACAACTCTATCCATGTTACCTAGATCTTCTCCTCCTCAGCACACACTTTATCCTTAAGTTGTGCAACTATCACAACTCCTATAACATACTCATTTCTCAATCTCTCTCTTCTGCTTTTACCTTATATCCATCATATCACAACTCCTATAATATACTCATTTCTCAATCTCTCTTCTGTTTTTAACCTTATATCCATCACATCACAACTCCTATAATATACTCCTTTCTCAATCTCTCTTCTGGTTTTACCTTATATCCATCATTGCATTTTAATTTCTACTATGCTCAACTTGTTTTCTCAAACCCTCTTTACCATCCAACATTCTAAACCATACAAAACTTCTTGTTCTATAGAGTTTTTATTTGATGCAAGTCTTACTTCATCCAACTAGCTCTAATTCTATGACACATATCGTTACATATAATTTACTACGTATGACAGGTCAATCATTTTGTTGTAGTTGTCCATCAATCTCAATTGGGACCATGTCTTCAAAACATCTATTTAGCATTTAATCTAGTTCTTTTCCCATTAATCAGTATCACAAATAATCTATAATTATTATACATCTCGAATATTAGCAATAACATTGTCTCTTGTGCCTCACAATTTCACAAACAAGTTGTTATGCACCCCACCACACCCACCCCCCCCCCCAAAAAAAAAAAAAAAGAAAAACACACACACAGACATAGAACATTTTTAGCTACTCAAAATGATTGGCCTTCTAGTCTCACAGTCCAATTGGCTCAATTCTCCAGTTCCAATTTCTCTTCTCTGATAATTTCCCTCTTTTAGTCCTACCACATTGGGCATTACATTGGGCATTTATCAGTTTCTTTTCTTTTTCTTTTGCATTTAGTATATACATCTAAGTCTACCAGCCTACATCATCTAGTTAAGCATTTCTTGATATCATCTTACAATCTAGCAAGACAAACTTTCTTCTCCAAATAAGAAAGTATTGTATTTGTCATAAATTCGATCAACCCTGAAAGGTTACCAAATATTTGCTTCTCTTCTAAAATGTGTGCAACTGCTAGATAAAACATAAGCCACTGCAAACACAAGAATCTATCTCCCTCTAAATTCCTATCATTAAACCCACATCTAACATACAATCACATATCCCATACCATTCATTCCTCCTTACATGTCCATTTAAGACACCATCTAAAATTCTCCTTTCTTTCTTTGCAATACCTTGCACCATTCCATCAATCTCCTCCCAAAGTTGTTTCTCACAGCCTGCTTGCAATGAATTAGCTATTAGTCTATATCAAGAATCCTCATCTAAAACTTCCTTGATAGCTGCTAATCAATCACTAATCCACTTCATCCTTCAGTTTTCCTATTCGATTTAAATTGTTACAACTGTTTAATATTAAAAAAATATATATATAACCAACACAGATATCAGACTCATAATCTTTACATTTGGTTTCCTGTAAACAAGCAATATCGATCCGACATATCATCTTATTCACTAACACAACTTTTCAAGTAAAAATTCCTGCCTTACAAGTAGCATATTTAACCATCTTTTGTAGAGATAACTTCTTTGCATACTTTTTGCGTAATTTAATGTAGTTGCTTTAGGCACAATTATGCCACATTACCATAGAAGACTTGCCAAACCTAAACAAGTAAACAACAATTGTTGATTTGTCACTATATTAGGGTTACATGGTAGCATATCCATTGTGGATGACAACCAAGCCAACTCTTGCCTACCACCAACAGTAGTAAATTCTTGCCGAATCTTGTAAAAAAAAGAAGGGCCAATCAAAGAGTTCAAAAAGCTTGGGGGTGGGTGGGGGGGGAGGAATTAAGGCTAGGACTTCACTAATTTAAATCTAATGTTGAATGTTAGGTTCATTCAAGACTGTATTGGATATACAAGCAGACACTAAAAATATAGTATGTCGTATAACAGTCAAAAGATAAACATCAAATGACAAAAATAAAATTTATAAAAAAGCAAAGAAAAAGGAAAACTTATGAGCCAAAGTTAGTCCAAACACTACCAAATTAAAAGAAATATAACCAACCTATATATCAGATCCTTCTACATGATTTATCAATGTAGAAAGAATGGTGATAATAATAATATAATAATATAATGCTGGTAATTAAATATATCTGATCAATTCAAATCCAATGGCTATAAATAACTCAAATAGATTATCTTCTTAGCACTTTAGGTCTATATTCTAAATAATCATCGATAATCATAAATATCCATCAAAAATTAGAAGACATTCACAAAATAATAATAATACATATCATTATTATTATAATATTATCCACACTAGATGGTTCCATCAAAGATGGAAATCCCATTGATTTCTCAAAATCCATGGAGTCATATTTTATAGTCATGAGACGACCGCTCCAACCATCAAATGATTTTAGAAAGCACATCATTGAAGGAAAAAAAAAAAGCTACTCTTGAATAGAGTTGAAATAACAATTTTAACTTTTTGTCAATGACCAAAAAAGACTAAATCCTGTTTGGAATTGCTGTTAACAGTAGAGCTTTTGAAACTTTTGGAAGTAGAGCTTTTGAGAAGTAGAACTTTTGAAAGTAGAGTGTTTATAAAAAATAGTTTGCTATATGCCAACCATATTTATAAAGTACTTTGGATCTTTAACATATGTTTAGTAACTAAAATAAAAAAATACTTTTGATATGATAAAATAACAATAAAAGACATTGCATGGTATTCTATAGTAGAGAATAATACAATATAATATTATATTTTATTATGTATTAAAATATTATTATATTATATTACTATCATATAATGTAACATAATATTGTAATATAATATAATATTATTATAATTATAATATAATTTATAATGTAATATAATATATTGGTTATAATCTAATCTAATAATAGATTATAATATCATATATATTATATCATTATAAGATAATTATATTATATTCTTAAAATATTATTATATTACATTTTATTATAATAATATTATAATATTATAATAGATTATATTATATGATTATAATGTAAATTTTATTATATTTTAAAATATTATTTTATTGTATGATATTATTATCATATAATCTAATATAACATTATAATATAATATGATATAATATTATTATAATTATGATGCAATATATAATGTAATATAATATAATATGAGTTACAGTCTAATCTAATAATAAATTATAATATAACAGATTATATTATATTATATTAATATAATAATACCATATCAAATTATATTTTTATAATACAATAATACTATAATAGATTATGTTATATGTTTATAATATATCATAATATTAATCTATTATATTATATTTATAGTATAATAATATAATATGATATCATATAAGATGTAATTATGAGATTTGTTAGTGAGCATTTCGATCATTAAAAATTTATTTAAATCAAAATAACTTCTTGACATTAGCTAAAAAGTACTTCTGAAAAAAGCTTCAAAAATGAAACTTTTCTCAAGTAGACCTTTTTTAGCTTTCTAGCGAAACTAAGATAGCTTTCCAATTTTTTTACCAAACATCACTATACCATCTAAAAATACTTTTGGAATGCCAGAAAGTGTTTTCTGATACTTAAAAGCTCAACCAAACAAAGCCTAAGTGAAGTTCTTTGTAGCTTAATTGCCAAATATACACAAAATTGTTTGCATCTATCAGCAAATGATCAGGAGATGCACAAACACCAGAAGCATCAAGACAACCAGGATGGTTGTAATCACTAAAACACAATTAGCATATCACCAATTTCATGATTTAATTCCAAAAGGTAACAGGTAGTTCGATCATATTATTATAATAAAAATCTAGCACAAGTTCTCTACCGCTTCATATCAAGAATCATTCCATATTTCAATGTTTTGCCAATCCATAATAAACAGCCATTCAGGAGACCTAATTTATTTGCACCCACAATTGTAACCTGGATAAGGATGTCATATGATGCACAGATCATGAAAACTTACCAGATGCATTCTGAAAATCCAGGTTCAGTTCCTTAAGATTATTCAACTAAACATTATGTGTAAGTACTTCTATACATACAGTTACAACCTAATAGCATTTCTATCTCTGTGCTACCTCAGGCTTCAAACAATTGCATGGGACGCTTCTGTTATATCCATTAAAATTTCTAGAGAGAATGTTTAGACACCACTAAAGTTTATGTAGGCAACAAATACAGATTCCCTGTAGTAAAAGCAAGATAGCAGCATGTGTATGGTAACATAAATGGTCATCAAGATAATGCAAACCACAGAGTAGCAGTTTCAGAGAAATTTGTCACCAATATGTAGTAATTTATAACAGAAACCACAGCTAAAGAGATATAAAGTGCAGTTTACAGTGGAAGAGACAAACCTGGAAATTAGAGAGATGCTCTTTGGACAAAGTTTCAGTTAGGGTAGAAATTATAACAGCATTGTTGAGCTCTTGCAGCTTCTGGACACAAGCAAGAGCACGGTTCTCACCAACATCACCCTCAGAGAAGAAAAAGTTGCTGGATAAATCCCACATATCTACATTCCCTTCATCATGCAGGGTCACAGATTTCACACCAGCAAGAACAAGATTCTTTGCTGCAGAAGAACAATAATATTGGATGAAATCCATGTCATCCGGTCAAACACTAACCAACAAAATCTAGGCACAAACTGACACAAAATTCACAACTGACACCTTGCTGTCATAAATATCATGATCAGGCATAGTAACATTGATCAAATATCTTGATAAATCAAAATTATCAAAAAGATAAAGAATAGTTCCCCTGGTTTGGTGCAAGCATCCATCTCAAAAACCAACAGAAAAGAAGCAGCATCTCAATAGAAGCTACATCTACGCAAAAATGGTGCATATGGAAAGAGAAATACCATAATATAAAAATCAGTGAAAGTGAAATATATTATGGAAAGAGAAATACCATAATATAGAAATCAGCGGCCAGCTCAGTAATAATCATAGAGAGCAAGAAACCCCATGATGCATCATGTAATAGCAAATCTTAGCATTCCTCAAATAAAAAGAAAAATGATCAACCACACTGTTATACATCATGCCCTTCTCATTGCAACCCTGACTGGCAATAGCCCAAGAAGAAATATCCCAACAAAGAAAATACCCCGGAAATAAACAAAAGGACAAGGATAGCCTCCCCATCAGAACTATTGTGTTAAGGGTAACAATCAAGAAATGAAGGTTATTCTTAAAATAAAGAAGATCGACAAACAGTTATATTTATCACTAAAAAAAAAAAAACAGATTCTAGGCAAAATAGAGTTCTCTAATTTCATCCAGAATCGGATCAATACCAAGAAAGAAAAGTAAGAAAGAAGTAAATATCAAGAGATCCACAAATTCACCTATCTCCGCTCCGAGGCCGTTAAGCCCGGAGATGAGAACGTTGGAGGCGAAAAGCCGGCGCATCGTCTCCCTCCCGTAGACGGCGAGCTGCCTGCTGTGGAGATCCTCGTCGATCTCCGGAGGGTTGCTCCCGTTGGCGTCGCACTCCATGTCCATACCGTTGGCTGACCCGCTGTGGTTGCCCTCCTCCGCTGCCGCTGCCCTAGAAGCCGAAGAGATCAAGCAGTCCGACCTCGTCTTCTTCCGCAAGCCTGCGTCCGCGACCTCGTCTTCAACCTCGGCTTCCACAAATCTCTTTCTTGGAAGCATATAGAGCAGCACGCTGCTCAAAACCCCCACAAACCCCACCCCAAGGATCAGAAACAGCAAGAAACGACGAAAGAACAACAGATCGTGATCCTCCGCCAGAACCACCGACAGGATCCCGAGCAGAACCGGCACCAAAACCCCTAACACTAACCCTAATCGTAACCCGATCGCCATCAAGAGAAGGCGAGGAGGAGGAGGAGATGGAGAACGTACCGATAGGGATCTTGCGGCGCGGCAAGAGATCGCAGAAATGAAGGAAGAGGAGGAGAGAAGGGGAATCAGAGGCTCTTAGCTTTCCTGTTCCTCTTCTTCGTCGTCGCACGATTGATCTCGTTTTTCTCCGTTTACTTTATGCTTTCCTTCTTGCGCATAGGGTTTATGAGACGAGGTGGAGAGATGTGGGAGACGGGGAGAGAGAGAATGGGGTGCGAGCTGGGCTTCGTGGATGCCCTTGGATTGGCATCCGCGAGGCTCCTCCCATATGTATAGCAAGAGCCGACGGATGGGATAGAAGCGTGGTATTGACGATGGAAAATAGAAAGCGGGGGAGAGGGAAGAGATGATGGCATACAAGGCTTGTGATGTTGTCATAAAAGCTCATTGAAGGCGTAAGGAAAAAGGTAGTATGGTCATCGTTTTACAATTTTTCGATGCTTTTATTGATATATCATATTACATGGTTAAAGGTAGTATGGTCATCGTCCATGGAAGGTTCTAGACTGCGCTCGGTCATGGGGTGGTGGGAAATGCGAATTCGGTTCCGACTTCTACCAGGTGGCTTGGAGCTGGGGAAGGGGCCAGAAGACATTTTCCTTCCATAGAGGCCGGTTTCTTGGATGTGAAATCCTCAAGGACCTCAGCTAATAATTTATTTCATGATATATTAAAATTATGAAGAAGTATATTTAATTTAAAAAAGTTTTGATTAAGTAAAGTAAAACATGAATGCATGAACTATAGTGCAAATAAAAATTATAAAGTCTTTTGAGGACTACCATTTTCGGTATTTATGAAGTGATTATTCGTAACAAAAGAGAGATCGGAGAATATATCGTCCACATGCTGAAAGTATTGGATAAAATGAAGAGTGCAACTAAAATATTATGTTAAATATAGGATATCTATATTAGATAGTTAGAGAACGGTATATGCACAAAATAAATGTAATTGAAATGAGAATATTAGATAGGCGAATGGTAACACAAGAAAAGATGGGATAAGAAATAAAGTTATCTATAAGAAGATGAAAGAAGTATTAATTAGGAACAAAATGAGAAAAGAATGATTTAGATATTTTGAAAATGTACAACATAAGTTAAAAAAATGTACTAGTAAGAATAAGTACTTTAAGATATATGAAAGGAATGGAAAGAAACGAAGATAATTTGAAAATCATATGAGATAAAATAGTGAGGAATGACTTGATACCTCAACATCTTTTAGAAAATATCGTCTTACATTGAGCAAAGTGAAGGAAAAAAATTCATGTAACCAACCAAACTAATTTGGGTTTAATGCTTAGTTAAGTTAAGCTTAATTGAGTAGTGTAGCGGTAATGTGTCGGGATTGCTAAACAACACTAATCTACAAAATCATACCTCATCAAACTAGTGGTGCGCGTTAGATTTTTACAATTATACCTTGACACAATGGCTCCTTGATTTCTTTTTACTGGTGAATGGCTCCACGATTTCTTCTTTTAGCCTTGCATATCATAACTCCAAGACTCGGCTATTTGATTGGACCGATCCAATGCCCAATAACACAAAATCCTAAATTCAATTGTTGCTTCTGCTAGTCATATTGACAAGCAGCAAGACCATATTTGCTGCATCATTTTCCAAGGCTGAGGTCATTTCAGCGGCATGGCTGTGACCCCTCGCAAGCTCCCTCTTCGTTCTTCTGGTATCTATGTTCCTCATCCCTGCCACTCTCTGTCTGCCCATCTCGGCATATTCCCATAGATGTTTCCAAAGATGTCCTAAATATACTGCACTTCCTAACAACCATATTAAATTGGTGGCATTGAATGGATGGGTAAATGACGTTATTAGTAACCACAGATAGTTTGTCATTGCATTGTTGAACTAAAACTGGCTCGCACACATAAGCCACTTGCACTCAAGACTTGTTTGGTTATATATAACTGAACATTGGTGGTTACATTAGCCATCAACTGCCCACTTGGGATATTTGGTTGGCTTAAAGTAGAGCAGAAGTCAGTTCCACAAATGAACCATGAACGGGAGAAATGGCCAGAAGAGATTTCAGCCTAAAACGAGGCAAGGTGATTTTAGCGAAGCGGACTCCAACTCAGCCCATCTACAACAACGGAACAAGCCTTCAAATTGAGCCTAACACCTTTAAAGAAATAGGCTGCACATTTGATTCATACTGGGCTCATATATTGAGGAAAGGTGTGATTCAGCTTCTACTAAATATGGTTCGATTTATCCGCAGCCTTCATTGACAGAAGCAAAAAGAAGTTCGTATTGTAGAGTAGCAGCAGCAGAGATCAAGATGAAGGCCCCTTTTGCACGTATTTGTGTAGGAAACTGGAGTGTAAAAAGTTGCCGGCCGGCCATCACAAGATGGTACTGAGTCTACAGGAGGCTGAGAGAGACGGCAAACTTGTTTTCCACAATTTCTCCCTGCCATTAAAACATCTTGCTGAAACAATAGCCAGCAAAACCTCTTAAAGAAGCTTCACTATAGCACATAAATGAGTTGAGAAGACATGCGAAAGGATATGGCCAATAGTTTGTCATGGTACACAAGCAACTCCAACATTAAAAATTTATAATGCTGACAACATGCAGCAAGTTTAGAAAACTGATGCATATGCATAAATAATGCATCAAACCAATGTACAAAATATTCTCATCACTGCACCAAAATGCAATGACTAGAACTAAGTTTTCAACATTTTATAACACCCATGATTGGCTATGACAAACAATCAAATAAATATTGCACAAACTTCACCGAGCAATGACATGTACTTCAAAGTCGAATAACAAAATAAATACAAACTCCAGATATCAAAGCACCTTAGTTTATAATGTGTACGTACACCAAAACACACCAGGGCAGCTCCAGTCAAGAATGGGAATCTCGAGGCTTCACCATGAGCAATGCAAATTTTGTCCCTTCACTAGAGCAACCCTGCGAGTCATCCTTTCACCAAGCATCAAGTAATAATTAACTGAATCAACTCATGTCCATCACATGACGTACCAGAGGTAGGCAACGATGGCTGGGCAACTGGCCAATATGTAAGATCGATGAGGCCCTTGTGGGGTATATCACCCTTTAAGAATCAAAGATCCACTGCTGCATCCCATTAGGAGTGTTGCAGCACAGTGTTCTAAACTTGCAATCTTCTTCCTTGACCAGAACTGCTCACCTGAGTCACCATACAACTCATCCATGACAAATTGGTGTGAGTAGAAGCAGAAGCAGCAGTACCACTAATGGAGGCAGTTAAGGACAATTGCGAGTTGCAGATCATTTTGTGCTTCCACTTCTGTTGAAAGCAAAGCTTATCAACCCTGCCTGGCATTATCCTAATAAATACTAAATTATAGAGCTGACGAGCAGGTCTTAAATGAACTCTTCTATATTTTGCACCATTAACAATATCAAATAATGATAAAGAATTCAGGTCTCCTAAAGAAAACACAAGCATAAGCATACATGCACAAGCAGATGGCAGAGAACAAGAAGGAAAATAAGGCTAAGGAAGGCCAATGGAATATTTAGTGCCACTAATATAGCTTATAACCTGGAGTTGGCCTCTATATCTGTGGCTAGAAATCAGAAGGATCAAAACAGCAATTCACTCGAGATAGCACGTAACCATCCTATCTGGCTTTAGGACTAAAACAGTCCAAAATATTAAACTGAAATCTGCATAAGTGCATTCAAAAGAATAAATACAGAAGTATTGTAGAACAGAACTTCCTAATTAGGATGTAAGAGATCCAGGGGCACTGAGCTCTGGACATGGCTTGCCGTGCATAAATCCAGAAAAAATGAAGAATGGGAAAAGTGGCTGCGCACGGTTTGGAGCAGGGGCTGTGAAAAGATGCAACCCTGTCATTTAGAGCCCATTCTATGCTATAAAAAAAAATGGAGCTTGTGATGGAACAGTATAAAGGAAGATGATGGAAAATATCAAGGTTATCAATTTTATACGAACAGTTGTTTTATTTAACACCGATCACATTTTGTTTTACAAGTAATGCACTTCTGAGAATAGTTTATTGATAAAGCCTGAGATCAGATTATCAACCAGAGTTTTGTTCAGAGAGAGAGAGAGAGAGAGATCAACTTATTGACGTGGCTTCAAAGGTCAGACTGCATTGACTCAAACATGCTCACTATCATGGAATAGGAGTTTCATGTCATTCCTGAACAAAGTAATCGAAAATTTTCTGATAAGCAATTTTCCAGTATCAATGACCAGTACCAATGAATAGGATAGATAGAGAAGATATATCATATATCCATATTGTGGTTGAAATTTATGGTTATTGTTGCAAATCCAATCAACTAGATTTGAGATGAAATGCAATTCCCTGTTGGGCGCAAATGATTATCCATTAAGTGGAGGAAATGATACTACCGGAAGCAAAAACCTTATACTCTTATTCTCAAAATAAATGACCAACAGGGTCAGCTACCAAGCCAACTTTCATAATTAAATGCCATCATGATATGAATAATTCTAATTGTGAAAATGTTATTACGGGATAATTGATGGGTTGAGCCAAAGAGTATGAACTGTACAAGTTAACAATAACATTTGTTAAAATGAAAGAAGATGCTCCGGTCCACAGAGAAGACCTCACTGTTTAAAAAGTAGCCATAGAAATGATTTAAGCATTCCTTTTTTAAAAAAAAATATGTATTGTCTGTTTCACTCCTTAAATTTTACCTGGACTTATCCAAACACAAGAATCAAAGAAAGCATTCACGATGATTACAGGAATGGGTTTCCTAGGAAGTAGGAACGGTTTTATGGTTCCTGATTCCCATTCCTGACAACCAAACATGGCCTAAAAGTCTTTAACTTCAATTACAATCCATATACAACAGTTTTGTGTAGCTAATTTCCCATAGCTTGGATGAAGGTTATTAAATAAAAGACTTAAACAAACCCAATTGATTTAGTAGAGAACTTGTAAGAAATTTCCAACATAAGTCCATCTATTTATGATCAGATGGGTCTCAAGAAGTATATCACCCTATACTGATGCCAGCCCAAGTGCTGAAACCTAAAAGATCAGCAAGGAAAAGCTCCATATTAGCCCTGTCCAGCCCCCTTAAGCATCTAATTCTACATATTTTATTCAGGTTGTGCTCAATCACTAATACATGAATGCGATATTTAATTTCAACAAATGATATACATCACATATTAATTTTGTGAATAGTATGTCTTGAGGGGGAAAAGTAGCTGACTTTCTTCATTCTAGCAATTCCTGGGATCTGCAACACTATTGAACTTGTATTCCAGCAACAAATGCCTAATACTGAATGCAGAGTGCCACTCAAATAAATAAAGGAAACAATGAACTTCCAATGAATTCTAAAATCAATACGGTGTCCAATCCCATCAAAGAGGAAAATATTTTAATGAATGGATGCAAAACAAACATAGACCAATAATAATTACTTTTCTAGAAAAAAGAAAAGCATAATGTGTGCAACGGCCATGTCTGCAGTCATATAATATCTTAATGGCAACTATAATCAACAACAATGTGACAGAATATGCAACTAAACCTTGCAATTTACAAACCATGGAATCAAAACAGTTATTAAAATGCCAAACAAAAAAAGAAAATGTGACCTTTCCCAGTTGGAGTCAAAAAAGTAACAGAATTTCTAGGCAATCTGCATTTTATCAGAAAATAAGTTATTTTAGTTCAGGAAATCTGAGAAAAAACCCTTTCCATATTAATCACTGTTAAATAAGAAGAGACCTTTTCAAATTCAACCTTTTGTGATGATATCAGGCATGTTGTCGATGTCTCCATGCAAAAGTGATCCAGCAACTCTTCATTAAAAAATGAGAAATGCTCCATCATATATAGTGTACGATTATATAATTCCCGGGAAAGTGTACCAAGAAGCTTTTCAGATGCCTCAAAATGGATAACCCTGGTAATACAATAAAAGCATTCTTTTTTGTTACAAGAATCTGTATCTCCTAATAAGAAATGACTATACATATATCCATGACTGCTCCTCAACAAAATGCTGTTTCAAGATAACTAATGAACCCTATCATGATCAGCAATATACACTAATAATAGATGCTCCATTCAATCAAAAAGAAAGACTTTTTTATGAAGTTGATAAAAGGCTTGCCTACAGGATGGAGAACCGGCAAAACAGATCAAGATTTCCAAAGGATGTGGTAAAAACGGACACTGCAATATCTACTGATTTTGTACTTAAAACCCAAAAACAAAATAGATGGTGACCCAAAAAAAGAATGGCAAAGAGAATAGTCAGAATATGGTGATAGAGTCACAGTCATGTAGGTGTTAAGGACTCTTCAAGATCAAGCATGGATATAACCCATGTTCCAGCTTACACCACAGTTTGAAAATTGTACCACCCAATGGCTTCAGTAAAGATGTCACAAATCAGTCTTCAGGTTGCAATATGGTGTCATAATATTTTTTATACTGATGACATCTTGTCCAACAAAAACACAATCTACTTTTACAAACTAGGTTCATTTGCAAAATACAAGGGACTTGCACTAATGTTAGAGATTACTTATCACAAATATCTGCATTGACTTACCAATGTTAAATCCAACCTCTGCCATAAAAGTCTTAAAAAATCCGTGTCAGATAAATTCATAAGCATGGGTCATTTTCCATAATGACACATTCATATTGTATCATCTCTATATCCCACATATATAAATCCACTCTTCATAGTTTTAGTCTCTTTATAAATTTCCCTAGGTAGATCTCCAGCAATTAGAACCTTCCTATTTGACGGTTCATCAGTCATATTATCTTTGTCTGCATGGTTGCTTTTAAAGGTAGGCCCTAAGTAGGAATACCTGGTGAATGAGGATCTGAAAAGCTGATCCCAAACAGTTTGGAAAAGGTTTGATGATTATGATTATAATTATGTTGCTTTCAAAATTGTTAAAATAAATAAGATCCTTTCAAAGGTATCATCTATCATCTTCTCCAAGAGATTAATTGCAAGCTTTTCTTGATAGCTTTAAAAGGACATCCATAGTTATGAACCAACCTGATTTTATACCAATTGATAGAAAACAGAACCAAAAATCCTATTAATATCACCATACCTAATCTAACGGATGCCAAAAGGGAGCACGAAAGAAAGGGGCAGTTATTTTGATTAAGCCTTGATCAAGAAGCAGAATAAAATTACAAATAATTCACTGTGCTCTAGCAAAGAAACTAGAAGTTTTCTCCATAACTTCGCATCTGAAAAAGCACGAGTAATAAAAGCCTTGTAAAGATTTCATCCATATCCAACGGGTCCATATTGTTTTCTGATTTTAAAAATGGTTCTAGTTCTCTGAATTTCCCAAAACAGAAAGTTGACATCGAAATCATACGGATGTGGTGCTTATCAGTTGATAAGGAGAATGACTTGTGATCTTTTCCATAAAAGTGGTCTTTCATCTGAAGCGTTGAGTGACAAAATTGAGTTCCCCCTTTCTAAATCTTTTGTTCCAACAAAATTGACTCTTCAAGACTTCCTAACAGCAACAACAAAAACAAGAAACACTGCAAAATATTGAGGGGAAGGAGAAAATTATAGTCCTAGCCCATCTGGTTATCTACAAAATCATTATAGAAGTTCTGTGGGACTTGCAGAATGCAATAACCAAATTAAAAAAAAAAGAAAAGAAAAGAAAAATGCACATATACTACCACAATTTGGAAAATTGTACAGCTGTAAACCTAAAACACCATTAACATACTACTGAAACAATGTTAGACTAAATCAATATTCAACTTCAATTATTAATTTTCTCCCACTGACCACAGAAATAATACAACTTGACCATCAATTGCAATCTTGTTATCAGCTAATATCTTAATTAATGTTTCAATATTTTAAAATGCCTCTCAGGGATATTTCCTCGGACTACTCGAGCTGCCCGAGAAATGGTTTCGAGGGCTTGAGAGAGACGAAGATCAGGAAGAGAGAGAGACATCGATACCTAAGCAACGGGCCAACCAGATCAAAGGTCAAGGATCTTTCGATAATCCTTAATCGTCTTTCCGCATCTCACAATCCGGCAGACCAAAGATCACGACACCAAAAGCAAACTCCGAGTCCTCATAGTCCGCCGACGGCTCCGGATCCCCAGCCATTCTTCCCCCTTCTTTCCCTCCTCAGAGGAGCACTGAGCTCTTGACTGGAGCTCATCAAGAACACCAAAGCCCCTTCTTCGGCCTCTCCGTACCGCCTCATTCACACAACCGGTGGACGAATCCAATCCTCCGTTGGAGATCCTAATAGGGATTCAGGATCAAGAAAGGGGCGATGCAGCGCATGCAATGGAGGTAGCGCCCGTAGATAGCAAACAGTTCCCCGGCTTTCTCCTCCCACTCGGCGGCGAACTTCGGGGTTCGCTAGGATCTTGATTAGATAGTTGAGGAATCCGACAAATCGATTGCAGAGATTTTGGTTTTTTTGTTCTGTTGGGGTATATCCGCCGACCATTCGATCGATGGCCGGAGGGACCGACCGACCGATCGATAGTCGAAGGGACCGACCGACCGACCGATGGCCGGAGAGACCGACCGATCGACCGACCAACAACCGGAGGGACCGACTGACAGACGCCATCACTGGCCAATTGACGGCCCATCACCGACTGAGGATATGTCGGGCGTATCCCTCCCGACCGACTGAACTCGGAGCTCCGATGGCCGACTCATATAAAACTCGCCGACCAACGGAGGGGCCCGACGCCACTCGGCGGGCCACCGATCTAGGGTCGGTCGGCTCCTCCCATCGCCGTACAGCCGCCAGATCTTGTCAGTTCTGACAGCGACATGCGGCTCGGCCGTCTTGGGACATTGTCCTGCCAGGGGCATTGTCAACCCTGGTGATTTGACAACCCCCACGGCGATGTGACATTTTCACGGCGACTCTGACAGTCCACAGTGAGTTGACAGTTCCTCACTTGTCCGCGCCATTAATGACGGCGCCATACCGTGCTCCACTATATAAACCGGGGAAGGCAACAGTGCAAGGGGATCGATCAATCACGCTCAGTCCACTCCTCGACTCCCGAAAAACCACAGGCTCGCTCCCTCTCTTTCTCTTCGATCGAGCTCTCTGTCTTCGTTTTCACTGTTGCCCAGTCACCTCTCTGACTTGACCGTCGGAGGGTCCCCGCCGGAGCCGCCTCCGGTCTGTGCGGACTTCATTTTGCAGGTGCCCGCTCCCCGGCGATCGGACGACGAGGCGATTGGCCGCAACAGATTGGCGCGCCAGGAAGGGGACACGATGACAAAGATGAGAGCTCAACGATCGAGGATAACCGGGTCGGCGAGGCGCTCTTCCCGCCGGGAAGAAGCCTCCCCGCCACCGTCGGCGGCGGAGCCCAGTTCTCTGCGCCCTGCGGTGACCACGGAGGCCCAGATCGCGGCCATCGTACGGCAGATAACCGTACTGACCGACGCAGTCAAGAGCCTCCAGCGGCAGCCGGCGGCCCGACCGATGCCTTCCAGGAGCAGCCGCCGACGACCGCGCCGATCCCCGTCGCCTCCGCTTGAGCGCCCTCTACAGCGCTCCCACGGAGAAGAGGGGGAACGACCCTGGCGTGATGACCGACGGTCCCGGCAGCCCTCTCCTTCCCTGCTGAAACGGGCAAGGAAAGAGAAGCGGCCGCGCACACCGTCGGCCTCCCTCTCAGAATCTTCCGGAGACTCCACTCCTGGGGTCTCCCAGCATCGACGGGCGGACGACTACGAGCGCCGGTTCGAGGAAATCGACCGTCGACTCGCCCAGTTGCAGATGGACGGCCAGAAGTCTTCGAACGACGTCGACTTCCAGACCGCCCAACCTCTCTCCCGACTGGTCCTCGATGAGCCGATTCCCAGTCGGTTCAAAATGCCGCACGTGGAGCCATACGACGGCTCCACCGACCCAGTCGACCACCTCGAGAGCTATAAAGCTCTCATGACGATTCAAGGGGCAACCGACGCTCTTTTTTGCATCGGCTTCCCCGCTACGCTCCGCAAGGCTGCCAGGGCCTGGTACTCTGGTCTCCGATCGGAAAGTATCCACTCCTTCGGGCAGCTCGAGCACTCGTTCGTGGCCCATTTCAGCACCAGCCGAAAGCCGCCGCGAACGTCGGACAGCCTTTTCTCCCTCAAGCAAGGGGAGAACGAGACGCTCTGACATTTTGTGGCGCGATTCAACGCGGCCACGCTTGAGGTCCGGGACCTCAATGAAGACATGGCTGTTTCAGCCATAAAGCGGGGCCTGAGGGCATCCCGATTCACCTATTCTCTGAACAAGACCCTCCCCCGGACATATGCCGAGCTACTGGAGCGCGCATACAAGTATATGCACGCGGACGAAGGAGCGTCCGACCGACGCTTGGCCGAGCCCAGAGGCCCGAAAGAGAAGCGGAGGAAGGGTCGGGAGCCCGCCGAACCCAGCAGGCCCCCGACCGATAGTCGGGTCTCGCCACCCCGACGGATCCAAAAATCACCCCGACAACAGACTCCGAGGCCGGCACGCCCCAGGTATGACTCCTACACTCCTCTCTCCGCTCCTCGTACGCAGATCCTAATGGAGATCGAGGGGGAAGAATACCTGCGACGGCCTCCGCCTCTGAAGGCAAAAGGCCTCGACCGTCGGAAGTACTGCCGGTTCCATCGAAGCCACGGCCACGACACCGAGCGGTGCATCCAGTTGAAGGATGAGATTGAAGCTCTCATCCGCCGGGGGTACCTCGGCAAATTTCGGAAGGGTCCGCCGACCCAACCAGTTGCCGATCGACGCCCCCAGCCGACTGAAGAGGCGGCGACCAACCAGCCGACGGCCGGAGTCATCAACATGATCTCCAAGCGGCTGGGCCCGGGGACATCTGCGGGAGGGGAGCCGACGAAAAGGCTGCTCCCGGACGACGTAATCACCTTCACGGAGGATGACGTTCGGGGCATCCAGACTCCCCACGACGATGCTGTTGTTGTGTCGGCGACAATAGCGAATTATGATGTAAAATGAATTTTTGTTGATAATGAAAGTTCGACAAATATTTTATTTTACTCGACCTTCTTCCGAATGCGACTGTCAACTGACCGACTCAAGAGGGTCTCCATGCCCTTGATCGGCTTTGTCGGAGACGCCGTCACGACAGAAGGAGAAATCACCCTGCCCGTGACGGTCGGCATCGAACCACGGTAAAGCACGGTCTCCCTAACTTTCACGGTCGTCCAAGTTCCTTCGGCCTACAACGCCATACTTGGACGACCCGGACTGAACGCCCTCAAGGCGATCGTCTCGATGTACCATCTTCTCGTTCGGTTCCTGACTAAAAATGGGGTCGGGGAGATGCGCGGGGATCAGCAGCTCGCCCGATGGTGCTTCCAGATCTCCGCTCGAAATGACGAGTCAAAGGGCTCCCTGACGATCGACAAGATGGACCAGCGGGAGGAGGAAGAACGAGGTTCGCCAGCCGAGCAGCTCGTGGCGATCCCGATAGTGGAAGATCCAGATCGGAAGGTCTGGGTCGGGTCTCAATTGCCCGACCCCGAACGACGACGACTGACGGAGCTTCTGACGGCCAATGCCGACATATTTGCTTGGTCGGCAGCAGATATGTCGGGCATCCCCCCAGAAACAATAACTCACCGACTCAACATCGACCCAACGATGAGGCCGGTGAGGCAGAAGAAAAGGTCCTTCGCCCCAGAGAGGCAGAGGGCCATCGACGAAGAAGTGGACAAGCTACTCGAAGCAGGCTTCATTCGGGAATCCACGTATCCCGATTGGCTCGCCAACGTTGTCATGGTCAAGAAAGCCAACGGGAAGTGGAGGATCTGCATCGACTATATCGACCTAAACCGAGCCTGTCCGAAGGATAGCTTCCCACTTCCGAAGATCGACCAGCTGGTGGATGCGACGTCCGAATTTCGACTGCTCAGCTTCATGGACGCCTTCGCCGGATACAACCAGATCCAGATGGCGCCTGAAGACGAGGAGCACACCGCCTTCATGACCCCGAAGGGCCTCTACTGCTACAGGGTGATGCCCTTCGGACTGAAGAACGCCGGCGCCACCTACCAGCGACTTGTCAATAAGGTCTTTAAAGACCAAATCGGGTGCAACATGGAAGTGTACGTGGACGACATGCTGGTGAAGAGCGCGTGGATCCCGGATCATGTTCAGGATCTCGAGGAGACCTTCTGCACCCTGCGACGACATCGAATGAAGCTCAACCCGACCAAATGTGCTTTCAGGGTGACCTCAGGGAAGTTCCTCGGATTTCTCGTTTCACAGAGAGGGATCGAGGCCAACCCTGAGAAAATAAAGGCGATCCTCGGCATGCGCCATCCGAACACCAAGAAGGAGGTCCAACAGCTGAACGAAAAAATCATCGCTCTTAGCCAATTCATTTCCCGATCAGCTGAAAGGTGCCTCCCGTTCTTCAAGATTTTGCGTCAGGCGAACGGTTTCTCTTGGTCGGATGAGTGCCAGCGGGCCTTCAAAGACCTGAAGAAGTACTTGGCTTCCCCACCGTTGCTCGTGAAGCCGCAGGTCGGGGAGACCTTGTATCTCTAATTGGTCACATCTTCCGAGGCGATCAGTTCGGTGCTCGTTCGGGAAAATGAGTGCCGAACTCATCAGCCCATCTACTACACCAGCAAAGTGCTCCACGGCGTCGAAGCCAGATATTCGGAGACGAAAAAGATGATTTTCGCCCTGACCGTCTCCGCACAACGACTTCGACCATACTTCCAGGCCCATGCCATAGTGGTGCTCACCAACCAGCCCCTGAGGGCAATTTTGCACCGACCGGACACGTCCGGACGACTGGCCAAGTGGGCGATGAAGCTCAGTGAGTTCGACATTCAGTACCGACCAAGGCCTGCCCTGAAAGCTCAGGTCTTGGCCGACTTCATCGTCGAGTGCCCGACAACCGACCAAGGGTCGGGAGTTGGAGACCCGGGACGAGATGCGGTCCCCGAGCCGGATCCGGTCTCCACCTGGGTACTGCACATTGACGGAGCCTCAAACGCTCAGGGGAGCGGGGCCGGGTTCCTACTCACGAATTCGGATGGGGTGGTCACCGAGTACGCCCTCCGATTCGACTTCAAGGCCTCCAACAATCAAGCCGAATATGAAGCACTCCTCGCTGGCTTGAGGATGGCGAACGAGCTGGGCGTCGACAGTCTCCGGACGTTCTCCGACTCTCAGCTGATCGTGGGGCAGGTCAAGGGCAAATTTGAGGCACGAGATCCGACCATGATCAGATACCTTCAGAAAGTGAAAGATCTCGTGGCACGCCTCAGGTATTTCGAAATCACCCACATCCCCAGGTCGGAGAATGCCCGTGCCGACGCACTTTCCAGATTGGCGACTTCGGCTTTCGACTCTCTGGGTCGGACGCTCGTGGAAAACCTCGGGCGATCAAGCATCGATCGGGTCGAGGAGGTCCAACAGCTGGTGGCCGAACCGAGTTGGATGGACCCGATCGTTCGGTATCTGACCGACGGGACCAGCCCCGAAGATCCCACGGAGGCCAAGCGGCTCCGATGGTCGGCCTCTCAATATGTGATCATGGACGGCCGACTCTACAAAAGGTCGTTCTCCCTCCCTTTGCTTAGGTGTTTGGGGCCGACCGACGCCGACTATGCTCTCCGAGAGATTCACGAAGGAATTTGCGGGAACCACTTGGGGGGCAAGTCCCTAGCCTTCAAGGTCCTGCGACAAGGCTACTACTGGCCCACCATGAAAAATGATGCGGCCGAGCTGGTCCGGAGGTGTGAACCTTGTCAAAAGTATGCCAACATTCAACACCAACCGGCCAGCCGAATTGCTCCCATTGTCGCTCCATGGCCCTTCGCTCGGTGGGGGGTCGGTATTCTCGGCCCTTTCCCTCCAGCGTCGGATCAGAGGAAGTTTATCGTCGTCGCCATCGACTACTTCATGAAGTGGGTCGAGGCCGAGCCCTTGGCGCAGATCACCGAGCAAAAGATGGAGGACTTTATCCAAAAATCCATCATCTTCAGGTTCGGGTTGCCGCACACCATCGTCACCGACAACGGACGGCAATTCGACAACCAGGACTTCAGAGACTTCTGCGCCAGGTTCCACATCAGGCACCGACTGACTTCGGTCGGGCACCCTCAGTCCAACGGCGAGGTCGAGGTGACCAACCGAACCTTGCTCCACGGACTCAAGACCCGACTAAACGAAGCCAAAGGTCTCTGGGTCGACGAGCTGGGCTCCGTTCTGTGGGCTTACCGAACGACACCCCACGTTCCGACCGGAGAATCGCCTTTCAGTTTGGCCTATGGGACGGAGGCCATGATCCCGCTCGAGATCGGACTGTCATCTTCAAGGGTCGAGCGGTATCAGGAGCCGGACAACTCCGAGGGTCGGAGGGCCGACCTGGACCTCCTCCCCGAACTACGAGACGAGGCTCAAATCCGAATGGCTTCATACCAACAGAGGGTCGCCCGGTATTACAATGCCAAGGTCAGACCAAAGCTCTTCAGGCCTGGTGACTTGGTCTTGAGGAAGGCGGAGGTCTCGAAGCCCTTGGATCAGGGGAAGTTGGCTCCAAACTGGGAAGGACCCTTGGAGTTCGACGGTAGCGCCGTCCCGCTCGTGCCGAAGACGATGCACGGCCCGACCCTTGTGTTTGGCCTCCTTCTTGGCCGACTTTAGTTCGGACCTGAGCCGGGAGACTTCGTCCACCAACTTAGCCTCCCGATCGGCCGACTGTTGTAAATGGTCGACCAGCATAGCCTTCTCTGCTTCGGCCGCTGCCGACCTCTCCTTATAGGCCGCTCGGACGTTCCCGAACCTCCGGTAGCCAGCCTCGAGCTCCGACATCGTGAAGATTAGCTGCCATTTCAAGCGCTTCGTCGGGAACACAGGATGAAGAAAAAATTCCTAAGAGAGAGGGAAGGCGACAGGAACCTTACCTAGACCATGGTCGGATAGAACCGTGACAGCATCTCGATCACCTGTCGAGATCTCAGTGACTCTACATCGGCTGGGAGGAGGATCCCCTGACACAACCTCCTCGCAAGGTTGTGGTCGGCCAACGCCGACGCTCCCTCGGGGAACTGTGCGCTCGGCGGCACAGAGCGGCTCCCCGATCTTGCCTCCTCTGCGGGGTCCATCGGGGCTTTCCCTCGATCGGCTGCCCTGACCGACGGAACCGGTAGCGAGGGGACGCTTGAGTTCGACCCGGCGCCCCCTGTTGTGCCAACGGACGCCGCCGGACGATGTTCGATTTCCCGAACGACATCCGGCTCCACCCGCACCGGCGAAGCCGCCGATGTTCCCTCGGCCGCTTCCTCAGCCGGCCTCTCCTACGTGTGAGCCGTCGGAGCCGCGAGGGCTATTACAGGCTCCGACTGGTCGGTCGCCGACGCCTCGACGGTCGACGCCGTTGGAGCAGGTTTCTTCGGGGGGCGCGAAGGACCGACCCCCGATGCTGGCCTCTTCCTTGTCGCAAACCGCCGAATCTCGACGTCTGTCGGCCGCATCCTTGGAGGTGTCCCTGCAATACCGACAAAAAAGTTAAAGACCGGACCAAGAGCCGAATGAAAAGAAAGACCGGGGGATCGGGCGATACCTAGTCGGGGGACCAAACTCAAGCCGGCATCATAGAGAGCTTGTTCGGTAACAAGCTCCCTCTGCTTCGGGACCGACATGTCTTTCAGTCGGTGGAAGTCCTCCCGGTCGTCCGCCTCCACCCGGCTGTTGTCGTTGGCTTCGGTTCGGGGCACACCCCAGCGGGAAGGGAAGCCCCAAGGAGATGAGGAGGAAACGAAGAAAAATTGATTCTTCCACCCATGAATGGACGATGGAAGACCAGTGATGAAGGCAAGACCCTTCCGGGGTTTGAAGAGCCACCACCCTCGGGCTTTAGGGTGGGGTCGGAGCACAAAGAATGCCCGAAAGAGTGAGACGCGAGGGTTGGTCGGCAAGAGCTGACACAACAACGCAAAAGAGATGATGAGACGGACGGAGTTCGGTGCCAGTTGCGCCGGACAGAGTCCGTAATAATCTAATAAATTTCGGACGAACTCCGGAATCGAAAGTCGAAGACCCGCGCGAAGGTCTTCGACATATAGCGCCAGATCGTCGGGCGGAGGGCTGTTAACCCGACCGCCGGCCCCTGGAGCGGAGAGCCGAAACTGCTCCGGGATGCGATATTGCTCCCGAAGCCGATCGACATTCGGTCCCGAAAGCGAGGAGACCTCTACTTCCGGAGTCGACCGAGAGTCGTCAGTCGGGTTTTCCGACCGACCTCCCCGAGTCGGATTTTCGGCCATTGCACCAGAACCGAACAGGAAAAGAAGAAGAAGAAGAAGGAGGAGAAAAAAAGAAGAAGAGGAAGAAGAAGAAGATGGGAAAGGAGGACCACGAACCAGATGAATTCCTCTGGAAGCAAGAAAGCTCTGCCCACGACGACTGAGAAATCGCCCGGACAGAGTTTCTCCAGCAAAATGGCAAGTGTGGGGTCATGGGTCCGGGAGGTCCTATATATATAGGGCCGACCGACGGCCGAGATACTTCCGCACCGACCGAAGGCCCACAGATGCACAATGCGTGGCGCCCGCCGGTTGGCGGAGGATTCGGCACCGCCGGATTAAATGCGGGGGGGCGCCGGCCAACCACCCTCGCCACGCGGCGAGCGGAGCCACGGTCCCGCATTAATGTGTCCGCACCGATTCGCATTCCCGATGGGACGCCTGACAGTGCCGGATATTCGGTCGTCTGACACTGTATCGTGTGGCGTCCGATCTTCTGACACCGACGCGACGTCTGACGCTGACGAGATGCACCGTCTGACACCCGACGCCGACGTGACCTCTGACACCGACTAGACGTCTGACGTCAGTGAATCGCTCGGCATTTACGAGGCGCCTGACACCGTATCAGACTGACGGTACGGTCGGACTCTTGCATGCGACAAATCCACTCCTGTTCGCCCTGGGTCGCTGCCCCAGCGAAAGCACCGGCCAGCTCACCGTCCGACTCAGGAGTGGAGGGGGGCAACTGTTGGGGAATATCCGCCGACCGTTCGATCGATGGCCGGAGGGACCGACCGACCGACCGATGGCCGGAGGGACCGACCGACCGATGGTCGGAGGGACCGACCGACCGACCGATGGCCGGAGGGACCGATCGACCGACCGATGGCCGGAGGGACCGACCGACCGACCGACCAACAGTCGGAGGGACCGACTGGCAGACGCCATCACTGGCCAATTGACGACCCATCACCGACTGAGGATATGTCGGGCGTATCCCTCCCGACCGACTGAACTCGGAGCTCCGATGGCCGACTCATATAAAACTCGCCGACCAACGGAGGGGCCCGACGCCACTCGACGGGCCACCGACCTAGGGTCGGTCGGCTCCTCCCATCACCGTACAGCCGCCAGATCTTGTCAGTTCTGACAGCGACATGCGAATCGGCCGTCTTGGGACATTGTCCTGCCAGGGGCATTGTCAACCCTGGTGATTTGACAACCCCCACGGTGATGTGACATTTTCACGGCGACTCTGACAGTCCACAGTGAGTTGACAGTTCCTCACTTGTCCGCGTCATTAATGACGGCGCCATACCGTGCTCCACTATATAAACCGGGGAAGGCAACAGTGCAAGGGGATCGATCAATCACGCTCAGTCCACTCCTCGACTCCCGAAAAACCACAGGCTCGCTCCCTCTCTCCCTCTCTTTCTCTTCGATCGAGCTCTCTGTCTTCGTTTTCACTGTTGCCCAGTCACCTCTCTGACTTGACCGTCGGAGGGTCCCCGCCGGAGCCGCCTCCGATCTGTGCGGACTTCATTTTGCAGGTGTCCGCTCCCTGGCGATCGGACGACGAGGCGATTGGCCGCAACATGTTCTTTATGGAACTGTCGGATTTGAAGTATCGCGGTGGAAGGCGTGGAGGAAGGAGGAGACTCGCCGGTGGAGACCGCGGTAGTCGGAGCCCTCGAGCCGTTGTAGGAGAGAGGAAGGATCATCATCGGAGTCCGTGGCAGAGGAGAGGGAATGGGGTAGGATTTGGGCCGAGAATGGGGAGGGGTTTGATATTAATCCGGCGGGTTCTCAGTTACTCATTTGGAAATTGGAGCCCACTTTCCCGTTGAAAGTCGCCATTTTGCACTCGTCTCGTAGGACGAAGGATACTTCGCGGTCCATATGAAACGTCCGTAAACTTGGTATTTTCACAAAAAAAATCCTTAAAAACACTTATACTAAACCCTAAAACTGCCAAAATAAATCAGGATCCATGCATCAGCCCATTCAACTCTAAAAATGAAATGGATCAGATTGAAAAATTTTAATATATTTATGAAAGTGAGCATTTTGACCCAATCCCTGTAGTCCATGGGCTGAACTGGATTAGGATCGGATCAGTCCGTAGGCCGAACTGAGTTAGGGTCGGGTCAGCCCGTGGGCGGACTCCTCCTGTCAGGTCCCTCACCCTTCTCCTCCCCTCCACCGATCCTTCCTATCCGTCGTCCCCTCCATCAGGCCCCTTGCCCTTCTCCTTCCCATTGGTGTCGAGCACGTACGCGATCTCCCTCCCCAGGCCTCTGCCGCCGCTGCACTCGTCCATGCCCTCTCCCTCCTCAGCTTCGATGTACTCCGTTGGGCCCGATCCCATCCCCACCCACCCTCCTCTACGACTTCATGCTCGGCTGGACCAACCACCTTGCCGCCAACCTCGAAGTCTCTCGCCTTATCTTCTACTCCTCCAGCGCCTTTGTCGTCTCCGTCACCGACCACGTCTAGCTCCGCATGCCCCCCCACAAGGATAGCGATGGCCCCAACACTCTCACCATCCTTTCCAACCTCCTCTCTTCGCCGATCTTCCCCTTTGACCACCTTCCCAGTCTCTGGTGTCGGTTCAGGATCGACTACCTAGATTGGGAGTTCGTGTGGGAGGGCTTCCTCGCCAACGCCACAAGCAGTTGGGGGACAGCCATAAACACCTTCGACGTCCTCAAGGGCCCCTTCCTTACCCACCTAAAGCGGGCCTATCACCGCATCTAGGCAGTGGGGCCCATCTCCCCATCCTGTCTTATGGCTAGGTGCAGTGGCCGTAGCTCCATCCCGATGGAGGAGGCGGCGGCTTGGCTTGATGCATGCTCGCCGTGGTCGATGGTGTACGTCTACTTCAGGAGCCAGTACACACTGACAGAGAAGGAGGAGCGAGCGCTAGCAGCGGCGCTGGAGTGCAGTCGAGCACATTTTGTGTGGGCCACCGGTGGTGGTGGGGCGGTGGTGCCAAAGGGCTTCGAGGGGTGGGTGGTGGGACGGGGTCACGGGGGCTTGTTGTTAGATCTAGACTGGCCCTAGAAAAAAAAGAAAGAAAAAATAAAAAAAAAGTAGGCTGGCCTGGCCCTAACCCACAGCCCATGTGGGCTAGGGCTGGGCTAGATTTTTACAGCCTCTTTTAACAAGTGGGCCGAGCCCGACCCGACCCACATAATCACAGTCCACATGGGTTAGGGTTGGGTCAGATCGGACCGGTCCATTTTGATAGCTCTATGAAACCATCAAAATATTAAATATCTATAAACACCATGACACCTTAAGATTACCTTTGGTGCATCATCGGGCAATCTTAAAAGATAATCTGAATTATCTTCGGATAGATTGCCATCATTAAATTATCAATAATATTGATTATTATATTTAATATATATAAATAATATTATAGTAAAATTATTGAAAATCTTGATAGATATATTTAGTATAACAATCAAATTATCAGTAATGTAAAATCAAATTCTCAAAATATTTCTAAATCAAATCTATTAAAAATCCATATACTATGACTTACACTCAATATTATCCTAAAGTCGTGATTGCCGGGCAGCAACGTGCCTGGCCGCCTGTCACCTGCTGCAGCTGCCAACCCCGACCACCGTCGCAGACCATTGCCCCTCGT
The DNA here is from genome assembly GCF_000442705.2 of Elaeis guineensis. Taxonomy (NCBI): domain Eukaryota; kingdom Viridiplantae; phylum Streptophyta; class Magnoliopsida; order Arecales; family Arecaceae; genus Elaeis; species Elaeis guineensis. The sequence goes on along the minus strand of NC_025997.2, from coordinate 126,461,934 downwards.
CGCCACCGCTGCCGACAGATGATCATAATTTTTTTTAATTATAATATATTCATCAAAAAACATTAATTAGTTTAACTTTATATATTATCAAATATATTTTTCGTGAATCTCCCATTTTTTACTCAAAGATGGAACTTCGCTTATAATTCATAATTATATTTTTGTCGACGATGAATTTATAAGTCTAAGGCCTTTGACTCGAAGAGCCGGCAAGGGAAAGAAGTGATTCGGGAGGCGAGGCTATCAGTCAGGGTCCAAAGTTTTGTGATATGAGAATGACCTTTTCAATTGGTCATGGTTAAGAGTGACAAATAAAGGTTTTGATGATGAGATGAGAAGATAAAAAAAAGATATATTTTGATGTCAGATTAGATGATATAGTCGGATCACTCAGAGATGAAGAAGGTGTAATCCATAGACTCCCCTAGGACATCCTTGTGCCTGGTGGGCTTCTCTTTGCTGTCGACCAGCCTGACCGGGTTGCCGATGGTGGTGGTTTTGGATGGGACATCCATGGGGACATTGGATCTGGTGCCAATCTTGGCGCACTCATTGATGCGGATGCATCTGAAGATGGTGGCACCAGCACCAATGAGGATGCCATTGTCGATCTTGGGATGACAGTCACTGACGACCTTCTTGATTTCACCGAGGGTGATGTGGTGGAGGAAGGAGATGTTGTTGCCAATGACAGTGGTCTCACCAATGATGGTTCGAGTGGCGTGGTCGAGGAGGAGGCCATGATCGAGGCAGGTGGTGGGATGGATGTTGACGGTGAAGACATCTGCAATAGGGGACTAGAGGCCGAGGGTGAGGGGCTGGTGTTGCTAAAGCCAGAGGAAGTGGACGACGCGTTGGGCCTAGACAGAAAGGAAGCCTTGATAATTGAGGAGGAAGTGGGAGGAGGAGCAGGCGGGGTTGCAGTGGCAGGCGGCAAGGAGGTCAGCGACGACAGTGACGTGGACGAAGGGTTGGGCGGAGAGAGAGCCGAGGAGCGACCTCACGAGAAGAAGAGAGGAGTTTTGTTTGATTTTTTTGATGAAGATAATTTTGTCCCAAAATTCTATTGCAAAATTATTAAAAATGTAATAATCTAGATAGCCATCTCTCTCAATGACAATCTAAATTACCTCATGGAAGGCAATCTAAATTGCCAATGTAATCTTGATTGTCACCTAAAAAATATACCAAATGCAGCAATCTAATGGGCCCGCTTTCAATTGCTAGCAATATGGATAGATTGCCGGCTACCATACATAACTTAAGGTGGTGTTTGGTGATCCAAATGAAATTACTCATGATTCAAATTCTATAATGATCTGACCATCAGTGATCCAAAATAATGATGTTTGGTAGACCATAATTAGTGATTAAAGAACCTCAAATATCCATAAATAACCTATTTGGTATTCTATAAAAATTCAAGATTACTGATATATAATATTAAAAATATGCATAATATATTTCATAAAAATATATTTATTAATCATATATAATTAAAATATTACTATATTTATTAATATATTAGTAATTAATAGATTCTATAAAAATAGATTTATCAGTCTTATAAATTATTAATCCTATAAAAATATATTAGCTGTTATTATAAAAATAATATTTTTAATTTATAATTATAATATTTTATTTATTAATATGAATATTTATTTTGATTAAAAAAATAAGGTAAATTGAAGTAATATATTAAATATTTTATTATATAAATATAAAATATAATAAAAATTTTTATCCTAATTTAAAATTATAATTGAATCATAATATAACAATAATATAATTAATAATACATTATCATATAATATATACTATAAATATAATATATAATATCAAATATAAGATCATATTATGTATACAATATTGTTATAATATATTAATGATATATTGATTTATTAATTATTTTACTAAATAGAGGGGTATTTTTATTTTTATATTTCAGTCCTAGATCACTGTCTGGTGATGATCTTGCATTTCCTACATCGAGAATGGATATCCTATCACTGAGTTGGAGGGTAATTTGAGGAGTGAGGGTAATTTAAAATTACTGTCATAATGATCACTATGGTGTAACTAAATATGATAATCGCATCATTCCATCCACATTATTCTTGATCTTAGATAGATTACATCATACCAAATACTTTCTAACGCCGTTTTATATCTTATTTTTCTTAAATGAAAAAATCTTGTTTCATTAACTATCTTTGAGGAGAACAAAATCAAAAATATTAGTTCTTATTTATAAGATTTTGCTACGGTGCTCTAAAGAATATTTTGATATTTTTATTGTTTATCTATCTCTGGCTATTGGATTAAACATGAACCATTCGAATTTCAATTGGTTAAAGTATTCATGTACATGACTGATACCGTAAATATTTCAAAAAATAAAATTACTTTTATATAATAATTAAATTATTTTTTTTTCAAAAAATTTTCATCATGGGTAATGAGCAAAGAAGCTGTGGGTGGGGCGAAGTCGTGGGCCAAGGGAACCTTGGGCGGCGTGGGGTGAGGGGTTGTAGAAGCCGTCGGCGTGGAGGTTGGGGGAACCTTGGCCTTGGGTGCACTTGGGGCGAGGGGCCGCACAAGCCACTGACGCCAGGGGATGGGGGAATCGCAAGCGCGTGGGGTGGGGGGGTGCATAGAAGCCGTAGGCAGCGAGAGGGGGCCCTAGGGGGTGGGGGGTGGAACGGGAGGCTGCAGAAGCCACTGATGCCCGAGGATTGTATGGTGGGAGAACCGTGGGAGTGCGAGCTGGGGGCGATGGGGGTGCAGAAGCCACCAGCATCGAGATATGGGCCAGGGGGTTGGGGTTGCAAAAGCCATCGACACTGGGGGTGGGAACAGCAAGCATGTGCGAGGCGGGGGTGGGGGCTTGTAGAAGCCACCGGAAGGGAGGAGACCACTGGCGCAAGGAGCGGGGGTGGAGAGAGGCCAACGGCAGAGGAGCTACGGGCGTCCGACTTGGAGGGGGAGAATGAGGCCACGAGGAAGAAGAAAGAAAAAAAATAAAATATTATTTTTTTAAAAAAATAAAATATATAAAAATAATAATATAAAATATATAAAATATTTTTTATAATAAAATATTATAAAAGAATACTGCAGTAAAATCTTTATTTATAATCTTACTTGGAATGTAGTAGAAGTTATTTTTTTATGAAATTGCTCTTCTGGTTATACACCAAACAAAAAACAAAAGCTGCAAACGTGCGGCTACGAAGGAAAGAATAAGAACGATACAACACCACCCCACTCCCCTCCTCGCTGCAGCTTCCGGGCGCCGCCCTCCTAGCCGGATACGCTAACACGTCGGTCCCGTTTGAAGTCTCCCAACAGAAAAGGAACGATCCTCGAAGAATCGAAACAACCTCATCCTATTTTCCTATATTATAAAAATATCAAAACTGTACCAAAATAAACAGTGAAACGTTTTAAACGTCTGCACTCGCGCCTTCTTCATCTTCCCTCGTCGAAATTTACCATCACAAAGAGACAAAGGCAATGATCTACCATTCACCAGTCTATAAATATTTCTGTCACCCATTCCACCTTCCAAGTGGAATTAATCCCACAATAAGTAAAATCCCACCTCCCTTGGCACTAGGCCAGAGTAGGCATACGATACAGCTTCAAATTAGTCGTTAGTTTCCATTCCAAATTTAAAATTTACCAAAAACGATGAATTCCAACCACCATTACCTCAGAGCCAACTCCTTAATCCCCACTCTGCTCTTCTTTCTATTGTTCATGGGCTGTTCCACCACCTCCTCACCTCCTTCCCTCTCCACAAGCTTCCCCTTTCCTCCACCGCCAGCCGCCCCTCAGAACATGACCCTCGAGTACATGGATCCCACTCTCCCCCCCTCGTCCCCACCGTTAACCCCAAGTGCTCCCTTGTCGTCCTCCGGCAAGACTTCGCCCACACCCTGGGCTTCCCACCGGCCTCCGTTGACTACTCCCCACCCCCGACTGCCCCGCCCCATGGTCTCGTGTCATCATGGAGCTCTCCGCCTCCGCCTCCGACGTCCAGATGGACCGCATCGCCGCCATCTGGGTCGACGGCGCCGAGATCCTCCGCACCAGCACCCCCCTCCCCATGGCCCCCGGCGTCTTCTGGCACGTCCGCAAGGATGTCACCCGCTACACCGCCCTCCTCCGCTCCGCCACCACCTTCTCCATGATGCTCGAGAATTCCAACGCCACCCTCCCCGGCGTCTACTTCGTCAACGTCTCCCTCCACTTCTACCGTGGTGCATTATCCGATGACGTCGGCCGAAACCCGAGCCTAAAACTACCGACAAATGCGCACACGAACGAACAGTTAGGAAGTGGGCGGCTCTCAGCTCACCCAACCATCAAAGGTTTGTACAGAGAGCCCGCGGATTTAATCATTCCCATTTCGAATGAGCTCGGGGACTGCGGTCCCGGCTACTGGTTCAAGATCCACAATGAATCTGACGTGCAACTGACCACTGTTCTAATCCCCAACAATACCTACCGCGCGGTGCTCGAGATCTACGTCTCCCACCACGGGGACGACGAGTACTGGTACGCCAACCCGCTCCGCACGAACGGCCCTCGCGGCGGCCTCATGATGTCCCCATCGAGCAAGGCGAACGGCGGGTTCCGCCAGGTGGTCGTCACGATCGACAAGCGCTTTGCCGGCGCGGTAGTTCCCTTCCCTGTCATATACCCCGGCTCGATCAACCCCTTCTTCTGGGTGCCGGTCGCCGCCATCGGCGCCTATGACCACCCGTCCTACGACCTTGACCTCACACCATTTGTCGGGAAATTGCTCGACGGACCAGAGCACCATTTCGGGCTGACCGTCAGAGACAGCCAGCCATACTGGCTCATGTCGGCTAACCTCCACCTATGGCTCGATGCATGGTCGGACGGCGTCGAGGGTGCATTGGTCCGGTACAAGGTCCCACCGCTGAAGCTAAGCCGACAGGCCGACTGGAGAGAGCGAGACGGCAAGTCCTCGATCGACGGGCAGGTGATCATCCGGTTCTCTGGCTGGGTGAGCTCATCAAAAGGGAACATTACCACGAGCATTAAGCAACGGCTAAAGTTCAAGAGCCGGGTGGAAGTCCATCGCCAGGGATCTATAAAACAAGCATCAATGGAGGTGAAGTCCAGAACAAACGTGAGAACGGAGAAGAACCACAAGGTGATCGGAAGGGTGCAAGTGGACACGGTGGCACCGCTGATGATGGAGACGATGAGTTCGAACGGTGGCGGGGGGTCGGTGTTCGAGAAGACGAAGATGTACCATGAGTTACAGGAGACGACGAGTGTGGCGGTGGGGAAGGAGGTGGCGTACAGCACGATGATGGACCGGCAGGAGTCGGAGGGGTCGGCGCTGATGGAGGAGGGGGTGGCCGTGTGGGGGAGCGGAGACACCAAGTCTACTTACAAGTTTAGGGACGATAAGGCTTGTTATCTCCGGACGGTGGTCATGGTGGGCGGAAGGGTTAGAGATGACGCGGAGACGGCTTCATGCGTGTCGGTCTCGGACTTGGAGCTGAACCAACCTACGAGCCAGAAATGATTGGGTTTATGAGGTTTGGGTTAGATCGGTTTCTCGGTCATTGGGCTGGTGTTGTATTGGGTCCATTTTTGCTTGATACCTGGTCCGTGTAACATATTGTGGGATTTTATCGTTTGTTTTAGCAAGTTAGGTTAAATAATATATTCAGAGTTTTGTATTTTTTTTGGGTGAACTTGGGTTTTGTAGTTTAGTAAGATATATTCCTCACACTATTTGGTAGGGTAATTTCATTTTCTTATAAAAAATCTTTATTATTCTAGCTATTGATCATTTTAAGACCCAGTTTACATGCCGGAGGATCTTATCTGGTGTTGAAAAATATTTTATATATTTTTAATTGTTAGGATTTGACGTTTTGAGATTCGATCCACATTGAGCTCACAATGAGGTCCGCAACGAAAAACGAAGTCCAACGAGATCAAGATCACCTCAAATGGAGCTTGAACGGAGGAGATACACAGATTTGAAGTCGGCACGAAATTCGAAGCGATGGAGGACCGTCGGTGGTCGGCGGCAGCACGATCGCACGTGGCCCAGGCATGGCCAGTGTGTGGGCTGGGCAAGCAGGGCGCAGCCCAGCCCGCAGCGTGTGGCCCGATGCGGGGCACGGCCCAGGCGCGGGGCGTGGCCAGAGCCCAAGCGCGCGGGTGCGGGCTGGCCTAGGCCCACGCTCAAGCACGTGGCGGGCTCAACAGCCCAATTCTCTGATCCACGATGGACCGGATGGTCCACGACCGGGTGCGTGGACCACATGAACGTTTTCCATATGTTTCGCATGGTCCACGGTACTATTCCATGGACCGACATACGATCGGAGGGCGTGGGTAGTTTTCGATGTAGATCTAATGGCTGGAAAGCTTGATGGGCCTGATTAGGACTCCTGATGAGGTTCTAATTGGGTTTAAAGCCTTTAAAAGGCCACAAACAGTGAGCAGATGCGGTGGTGGTTTTGGTTTCTCACGGGAAAAGAACCCAGGTGGCCTGTTGGTCTCGTGTACGTGGACACAGACAGCTTCGCACGAAAAATCGAAAGCTCATGAAGAGAGAGAAGGTGCGGCACTGAGAGGAGAAGCTTCAAGGAGGCTTTTGAACAGCGGATAATGATCGCTTCAGGGGTTCAGGAAGATCTTCCAAGAGAGAGAGCTTTCAGGAGAGACAACTTCCTGTGAAGAAGAAATTAGATGTACGAGGGTTGAGGGCGAGATCTCTTCTTGTAAAATTTTTTTTCTCATAGCGAAGTTTGCATGCCCCATGGAGGTGAGTCCTTTTTGGCTGATCCACGTATTTAATTACTTTCTATTTTATTTCTTCTTTCTTTCTATTGCATCGTGCAGTATCGAAAAAGTTTTGGGATGTGGTGTCCTGATCAGACATCCACCTAATAAGTAGTATCAGAATGAGGCGGTACAAGGATGCAGATTGCAGTGGTGGTGAGTAAAATTGAAGATGGAGAAGACAAGATCAATCAAGATGGAGATCAACAAGTTTGATGGAAAGAGTAATTTCTCTTTGTGGCAAGCAAAGATGACGGACGTGCTCATCTAACAAGAGTTGATTGATGCTCTCTTGTGCAAGGAGAAGCCGACCACCATGGAGGTGTGAGATTGGAAACGGTTATAGATGCAGGTGATGAGTACCATCCGTATATACCTAGCAGATGAGGTGGTGATCCATGTGCTTAGCGAGATTTTTTCGACGGTACTGTGGTCAAAGCTCGAGGAGTTGTACATGATGAAGTCTCTCACCAACACTTTTCCTCTGGAGGCAGTTTTATCAACTGCGGATGGCTGAGGGACAGAGCGTGCAGGAGCATCTCAGTCACTTTCAGAAGATCCTCACCGACCTCCTCAGCATTGACGAGAATATTGAGGAAAAAATCATGATGCTGGTTTTGTTGGCGTCGCTTCCCCGTTCATACGAATTCTTAGTGACTGTTCTTTTAATGGGAAAGAGCACCATCAAGATGGACGAGGTCACTGCGGTGATACTCCAGAACGAAGTCTCAAAAGGGAGAACCCAGCTTCGAGCTTAGGTGGTGGTAGCTCAGCTTTGGTGGCTTCTGAAGGAGTAAGAAGCAGTAGACGGAGTGACAGGAGATCGCGACGGGGGCAGTCTAAGTCCAAGAGGGACTTGAGCAAAATCAGGTGTTATCGATGTGACGAGTTGGGGCATCTAACTAGAGATTGCTCTCAACTCAAAGATCGGACGATGACTGCTATAGCGACGATCAGTAGCGATTCAGAAAGAAATATCTTGGAGATATCTGACAAAGTATTTACTTATTTTCAGTAGTGGATTTTAGATTATGTATGCACCTATCATGTATGTTATAGAGAGGAACAGTTTGACTCCCTGGAGAATAGTGAGGGCATTGTTTATCTGCCGGATGGATCGAGCTGTGCGATCAGAAGCATTGGAATGGTTAGCTGGAAGATACATGACGGTGCAGTGAGGAGATTTGAGGAGGTCCGATACATATACGATTTCAGACAGAATCTTATCTCACTGAGTAAACTGAATTCGAGAGGCTACATGATGGTAGCTGGTGGAGAAATTTTGAAGGTGCTACGCGACGATAGGAGTATTCTGGAAGAGAAGAAGGGAAGGAGAGGACATTATTATTTGAGCCCAGTGCAAGGTGGAGCTTCAAGAGCCAAGTGGAGCCAAGAGCGAAGTGGAGCTCCAAGTAGAGGTGAATCGGGCACGAAACAAAAGACTCAGAAGGATGAGAGGCAACATCGCAATGTGAGATTCCTATTGCCGCGGGATGATGCCCCGAGCAGGTCTCAGATCAGGAAGAGCACAGCATACGATGGAGATGGAATCGAGCAAGCTGGCTCGACTCTCATGTTTGCCCATCTATGATCAGCAGGCGATTACCTCAGGGCATGGGGCGAGGAGATTCAGAAGCTCTCGGAGTTAGGAGGAGGCGAATATCGAGTCGAGATGGAGATTGTTAAGATTTGACATTTCGATATTCGGTCTATATTGAGCTCATAGTGAGATCCATGATAAAAAATAGAGTCCAATAAGATCAAGATCACCTCAAACGGAGCTCGGATGGAGGAGATACACGCGTTTGAAATCGGCACAAAATCCGAAGCGACGAAAGATCGCCGGCGGCCCGCGGCACCACGGCCGCATGCGGGCGAGTGCGCAGGGCACGGCCTGGCACGAGGTGTGGGCCCAGGCATGGGTGCGCGGGGCGTGGCTCGAGCCCAAGCGCGTGGGTGCAGGCCGGCCCAGGCCCATGCGCATGTGCGCGGCAGGCTCAGAAGCCCAATTCTCCGATTCACAATGGATCCGGTGGTCCACGACCAGGCGCATGGACCGCATGGGCATTTTCCACTCATTTCGTGCGATCCACGGCACTATTTTGTAAATCGATATGCGATCGGAGGGCATGGATAGTTCCTGATGTTGATCCAACGGCTGGGAAACTTGATGAGCCTGATTAGGACTCCTGATAAGATTCGAATTGAGTTTAAGGCCTTTAAAGGGCCACGAACAGTGTGCAGATGCTGTGGTGGTTTTGGTTTTTCATGGGAGAAGAACCTAGGTGGCCTATTGGTCTCGTGTACGCGGACGCAAATGGCTTCGCATGGAAAATCGAAAGCCTGTGAAGAGAGAGAAAGTACGGTGCCGAGAGGAAAAGCTTCAAGGAGGCTTCTGAACAGCGGATAGTGTTCGCTTCAGGAGTTCAGGGGGTCTTCCAAAAAAGAGAGCTTTCAGGAGGGAGAACTTTTTATGAGGAAAAAATTGGAAGTACGAGGGTTGAAGGTGAGATCTTCTCTTGTAAATTTTTTTTTTTCATAGTAAAGTTTGCATGCTCTATGGAAGTGAGCATTTTTGATTGATCTACGTTTTTTATTGTTTTCTGTTTTATTTCTTCTTTCTTTCTGCTGCATCGTGCAGTATCGAAAAAATTTCGAGGGGTGATATTCTGATCAGATATTCATCCAACACTAATCAAAATAGTAAGAATTTTTTAAAAAATTATGGAATGAAAGGATAGATTTCAACTAAAATGGCAAGCTGTGATTTATAAGCATGAAAAAGTGAAATCATCTTTAAAAGCAATACTCTATCCTAATGTTTGTGGTCGCCAAATTTTATTTTAAGAGATTTGAGTGGGCGTGTTGCCCCCGAAGTGATTATTTGGGGTATTGGCATGACATCATATGAAGTGGCACTTCCTCTGCTAGGGTCCCTTCACAGCTGAGTCAACTACTTCCAAGCAATGATTTCCTTGGCGGTATAAAATCAAGATTCAAGAGATGGAAGCAAATCAATAATTTACGAGAAATAGATTATCAAAACTAGTGAAGTACCATATTTATTCAACCTAGTATATTAATAGAGTTTGTGAGTGTTAAGAAGAAAATTACTCCCGTTAATCTTGTAGATTTAGATAGATGATTTATTTAGTAAGTATAATGAAAGTCGATCGTGCAGAACATGCTGTCCAGATCAATATTAATGTAGTGAATATCACCTTTTGCTATCCAATTCTGATGGAAACTAATTTCCAATCATATCAACATATTTCATTTACTGGACAATTTCCAAACTAATGTTTCAGATTAGCGCACGAGAAAGCCCTTCATCTTCCCATGGAAATAGAGAAGAAAAAAGCCACCCAACTGACTATCATTTTTTCCTCACTAAGGACCATGGGTATTTTGATGTCTCCATGATGACCTTAAAGTAAGTATAGATGATATACATTTAATGAACAGTTACTAAAAGCATGATAGATATAGTTTTGATATTCAATATGCATTTCTCTAGGTTGCTAATTGTCTCATTTTTAGAACAAGGGACAATCATCAAAAGACACCTAAATTATAATGACTTTGCAAGAAAAAGTATAAATTTAAGATTTGCCCGCAAAACCAATAATTAAGTGATTTTTTTTTGTGCCCCCCTCGGCAAACAAAAAGGGATTCATATGATCAAGCATGTTACCCTCCTCTCCCATTTGGCCGTATAATAAAGGCAAGAAAAAAGAGGAACAAATACAGCAACAAAAACTTTATATTGTAGCAGACTAGCAACGATTTACTCTTGTGAAGTCTGAATAAATATATGGGTATGTGCCAACAGGGATTGTTGGCACATGTTAAACAAAGCATACCTGCAATTGGAATCTAGCATATGAAAAGTTATTTTGTTCTTTTAATTGGTCATCCTTTCATTCAAAATTTCATAGTCAACAAATTGATAAATACATTGTCTTCATCACTGCTCAAATGCAAAATGTACAAGAGCAAGGGCCAATTTGATTTTAAAGTTGAAGCTTAAAAATAGAATGCTGAAAGTCCCCTGCAGCTCAATTTGTTCGTCAGTTTAAATCTTTTTTGAATTGAATGTTTACTGTTGATAAGATAGTCTTTCTGGATTTTGAAGTTACTTCGCATGCAAGGTTGCAAGTAGGTAGGGTCTACCCATCGCCCGACCCAATCTTGGTTCTATTACACTTGACCCGATTTGTATTCAAGGTCTAGTAGGTTAGGTTGAGTTTAAAAATTGAACAAATCTTTATTTCTTGCATTCCCTGATACGAGTTGAGTTGAACAAGCTAATATATCATCCATAGAGAAATTTTTATCTACCACTTCCGATGGAGAAAAATGTATCACTTTATTGGATTAGGCCATGACTGCAATTAATAAGGAAGCAGATATTTAATATAGCTTAATTTTTTTTTTTCAAATTTTTTTCATCAAAATATTTTTTCTCTCTTTTTACTCTATTTTGTTCATGCTTGGTCTGGCCAGGATGTCATATATAATAGCAGGATGTCATAATAATGGAATGACATCATGTTATATCTTATAATATCTTGTTGTATCTTATAAATAATTATTGATATACTGTAAAAAAATAACAGGATGTCATAATAATGGTATGATATCTTATTGCATCCCATGACATCCTATTACATCCTATAAATAATTATCTGGATGTCATAAAAAATAATAAGATGTCTTAATAATAGTATGACATCCTATTGTATCTTATGATATCTTGCTGTATCTTATAAATAATTATTAAAATATTATAAAAAAATAACAGAACACCATAAAAATGGCATGACATCCAATTGTATCTAATAACATCTTGTTATATTTTATAAACGATTATCAGTATGTCATAAAAAATAACAAGACGTTATAATAATGATATGACATCCTATTGCATGTATCCTATAAATAATTATCAAAATATCATAAAAAATAATAGAACATCATAATAATGATTTAACATCTTGTTGCATCCTATAAATAATTATTAAGATATCATAATAATGATATGACATCCTGTTGCATTATATGAAAAAGCAATAGAACAAGATAACATTATCCGAGATGTCATATTATTTATAAAAGAAGAGCATTTTGGTCAAAAAAAATTGAATAAAAAAAAATTGAATTGTATTAAATATTTATCTTTTTATTAATTACACTACGTGGCCCAATTAGATAAGACGGTATATTTTTTCTCCATCAAAAATGATAGATAAAGAATTATTCTTTGATAGATAAAGAATTACTCATCACCCGTATCGAATTTCAATCAATAAAAAATGGGCCTGACATGATCCAAACCTGATCTTACCCAATCCAAAACCCAAATCATATAAACTTCCTTGTTCTTCACTCTATATGCCTTTCCCATTTCATTAATTAAACACTATTTAAAACAATTTTTGCTTTTCATCTCAACAACCCCATCTTGTTTCATATATTATCATTGAATTATATTTAACATTCATATTTCATTGTTTATTTTGGCATATTCTTATTAATGATGCCCTCAAATATATCAATATGCATGCATAAATATAATGTATTAAAACCATAGTTTGTAAACTAAGAATGATTAATCACTTTGATGAAAATCCTAGTTTTTCAATGAAAATTTAAATTAAGTTGGTTTTTCATTTTATATAAATTTTTTTATGAATTTAATATTTAATTATTAAATTTATATTTAAAAATAAAAGAATAGTTACATACTTGACTTGAATTGCAAATCCTACCCAACCTGGTCTCAATTCGAATGATCTGCTTCACTAAAAATCTTTCCCATGGACCCAATTTGACTCAACCCGATTAGCTAATATGTTAGGATTAGGTCTGAAATTATTACTCAAATGTGAAACCATGTTAGGCCAAGGTTGAGCATGCTTTCATTTAATCTCATTGGCTTGCAACCCTAATTATATGGCAACATGGATGGAAAGGAGCTAGGTGTTCTCCATAATTGTGGCTATAGGTGTTCCTCCAGGCTATAGCTAGCGAAGGGTAAGCACAGTTATTCGATAGAAAGTTGACATAGTTTAAGTATGATTGGATGATGTAACCTAGAAATCCCATAAGATTGGACTAGATTTTCTATAGAAATGAAGCCTATTAATATGTTTAGCTCTTTTTCTAAAGGTCTATCCGAGCCTAGATCTGAATCCCATCTACAAGCCAGTTGGACTGTAGAATGAAAAATAAAAAATAAAAAAGATCAATGGAGATTTTTTTTTTTCCTTTCCCATAGAATTTGTGCTCGAGAGAGATTAGGTTGATATTGGTCTTGCTTAAATAGGCGGTGTAATTCATGACCTAATGAAAATTCAGCTCGATTTCGCTGGATTTTTCAAGAATAAATAATGAATTGTATCATTTATCATCTTCTGTTCACCTGTAAAAGCAAAAAAAGATGTATTCCCAATACCACCGGTGCTCTTGGATCCCTTCGGACGCGCCAGTCAATTAAATTCGTGCACGGTAGAAGAGAGCCCACCACTGGACTGCACGAGAAAAATAGAAACCACCATGAAACTTCCTCCTCTACACTTCCCCTGTAATCTAGTGCCGTAAAAAAACAGGCCAATTCACCCACAAATAAAGAAAATAGATACATATGTTCCACATTCCCCGTTCCTTTCCTTTCATCTGAACCACAAAACAGTATATTTCTAGTCTATATATACCCCAATCAAACACTGCACTCTCTCACAGCCGGAAATCATTGTGTCTCGTGTTTCTTCTTCTATAATCCAAGTTCATCTCCATTATTTCACAGAGCTCCAAATCAAACATCAGAGATGCATCTCAACCTCACCCATCTCCCCTCCCTTATTCTCCCACTCATTCTACTCTCTATCTCCACACCTCTTCATTTATCGGCGGCATCATCCACTCCCACCTCATTCACGCTGCGTCAAGTTCCTGCCACAAACGTCAGCCTGGAGTTCTTGGACCCTACCCTCCCCCCGGCCCTCCCCAAAGAGACCGCCCCCAAGTGCTCTGTCCTCGTCCTCCAGCGCGACTTCGCCGACACAGTCGGCTCGCCCCCCGCCACCGCCAACTACACCCAGCCTCCCGACTGCCCCGCCCCCTGGACCCGTGTCGTCCTCGAGCTCTCCCTATCCGTATCCAACGTCCAGAGGGACCGCGTCGCCGCCGTTTGGGTCAACGGTGCCGAGGTCCTCCGCACCACCACCCCCCTCTCCACCTCCCCTGCCGGCGCCTTCTGGAAAGTCCACAAAGATGTCACCCGCTACACCACGCTCCTCCGCCACTACGGTGGCTCCGGCACCGTCACCATGAGGCTGGAGAACTCCAACATCGCCTCCTTCTCCGGCGTCTTCTCCGCCAACGTCTCCCTCCACTTCTACAGGGGCGCCGTCCCTGTTGCCCGCCCGGCAGCCATCGGCACCGCCCATCCGACCGTCAAAGGCCTGTACCGCGAGCCGGCCGACCTCATCATCCCCATTACTTGTGAAAAAGACGCCGAGGGTGGCGGTTTCTGGCTCCTGGTCAACAACGACTCCCACGTACCCGCGGCGCCGGTCACCATTCCAAGAAACACCTACCGCGCTGTGATCGAGATCTTCAGCTCCTACCACGCCGACGATGAGTTCTGGTACACAAACCCCCTCCGATCCTCCTTCCAGGGAGGGCTCGGCGCGTCTCGAGCCAATGGAGGTTTTCGCCAGTTATATGCGACCATCGACGGACAGTTCGTTGGCGGCCACATTCCGTTCGCCGTTATATACCCTGGCTCGATCAACCCCTACTTTTGGTCCCCGGTGACCGCCATCGGCGCCTTCGACATCCCATCCTACGACCTCGACATAACACCATTCTTGGGGCTATTGCTGGACGGGCAGCCACACGAAATCGGGCTGGGTGTGAAGGATAGCCAACCTTACTGGCTGCTGAGTGGAAACCTCCATTTATGGGTGGATGCATGGTCTGACGCAGTGGAAGCCGGCCTGGTGGAGTACACATCACCGCCGCTCAAAATTAACCGGCACGCCGAATGGCGGAACCAGGACGGACAGTCGGAGGTGGACGCCGAGGGGCTGATCCGGTTCTCCGGGTGGGTGAGCTCGTCGAAGGGGAACATCACGACCACGGTGAGGCAGAAGGTGAAGTTCAAGAGCCAGGTGGAGGTCCAGAACCGGGGGGCAGTGAAACACGTGGAGATGATGAACAAGGAGAGGACGACGGTGGGGTTGGCCAAGGGGAACCAGGCGATGGGGAGGGTGCAGCTCTTCATCGAGGCGCCGCTCCAGGTGCAGACGTCGAGCGTGAACGCCGTCGGCGGGGCGGTGTTCCAGAGGACGAGGCTGTACCACCAGCTGCAGGAGGTTCTGAACTTGAATGAGAACATGGCGGTGAGCACCAGCTCGCTGACGGACCGGCAGGACGCCGAGGGGTCGGTGCTGATGCACGACGGGGCGCCGCTCTGGGGGAGTGGGAGCCTGAGGTCGTCGTACAAGTACAGGGATGAGAACACTTGCTATCTCCGCACGGTGAATGCCGCCGGCGGCGTGGTGAAGTTCGATGTCGCCAGCCCTCAGTGCTCTGGGGTTGCCGTGGCTTAGGATTTAGGTCACTAGCTAGATGTTCCAATCTCCAGCGCCTGCTCTGGTGGCTCGACTATATCTTTATGTTAGGATTCGTAAGCAGCCTTTGAGGTATAAATAAGTGATTGACCTATGCTATTTGCTGTAGCCTGTAGCTGAGGATGATTTTTATAGTTGTGTTATTATAAACGCTTTGTTTGTAGCAACTTGCAGTTAATTGTCACCTTTGAGGTGGGGCATCAATTGGAGTCTTGCTTATTGAGCTAACATGAGTTGCTTACATGCATGAACTAGTAGTTAAGTAATCATTTCTGAAACTTGGGAAACAAGTATGATTGATCACAGATGTATAGAGAAATTTTTTGTGCACCGCAGCTGTGCAAAACATGCACAACATGATTAGCTCACACACGAGACCGGAATGTGATATGTAAAAAAAAATTTTTTTTCTTCCAACCTTATGTATGAGCCAATCATCACAGGCGATGTAGAATGATGCACACGGTTTTGCACCATCCGTGGTATACAAAAAATTTCTCCTGATGTATATAAGTAAGTGGGTATAATTTAATTGCACTTAAACAGGAGATAAACCTGTTGGCTCATGCCCAGCCCAACTAGGAGATGAATTCCATAACAGGGATCAATTCCTTCTCTTCATGCGTGGGTTTACATTTTCTCTTTTTTTTTTAACGCATTCTTTTCTTAACTCTAGTCAATTGCCATTTAGTTTCCACAATCCTAGCTGAAACTTGGTTTTGATTAAGTTTTTGAGATGGAATAAGGGGTACATTTGGCTTCTGACAATGCTAATTAGCGTTATCCTCCCATGACACTACTTAGCATCATCTATTTTCCAATTCCAAACATCCCAATGCTCACCGTGATATAGTCGTAACAAACCATTTCAAATTAAGTCTCTGATGCTTCAAAGCATCGTTAGATTTTAAAATATTTTTTTTAAAAGCATCGATATTCTGTTGCACAGTGCCGGTATTTCGTCCTATAATCGGCGGATTTCGGTCGCTTAAACATCATTTTTTCAATGGGATAAGTGAAGGGGCAATGTTTCTGAATTTTGTTTGTTTGGTGATTGGATTTCTTTTTTAAAAAAAATAATCATTTACTTTATATATATCCCTCTTCCATCACAACGCACTATATATTTAGTACATATGGACTATTGTAATAATAGCCCCTTCAGTTGTGGGAATTGTGAATCTTTCACTAGTCGGGCCACTAAAATCGTGCACCAAATTGAATCTAAAACTTGAATCCAGACTTTAAAATGATTATTAATCAAGTTTGAAAGTGAGTTCGTGGCCTACTTATTTTGATGGATCTGAACTTACATCTAAAATTTATTTTTCTTACTAAGTTTGGATATGCATAAAGCATGGATTGGACCGGAGCTTGACCTGTCTAAAATTATAGAAAATGTGTAGTTGCAAGGTCTCATTCTGAAAATTAGCCATTTCGAATTGATGCATGGGCTGCACAGTAACTAAAAAGAGTGCAGTGTCTTATCCCGAAACCATCGGCACTCATTTGTAGGTTTAGCTGGACTTTATCCGGCTATATCTTTAGCTAACGGAGAAATTCTTTATGCACTGCAGGTAGCATAGAAAATTTAACATAGAGCACACCATTTTATATGATTGATCGATATAGTCATTATTTTTTAATACATATTTAATATTTATAATTTTATTTTTTTATTTAAAAATTTTATATGACGAAAATATTCCTATCTTTTGAAAAAAATTATTATATCTTGAGACATATTATGACTTTTTATACGCAGGATGTCATAATATGGTGTAAAAAATTATAACATCTTATGCATATTATGACATCCTGCATCAAATTATGACTTTCCACATGTACGATGTTATAATATGGTCCAGGATATCATAATATGGCTCAGGATATCGTAATATGGAAGGGATATTTTTGTTCAACCAATTTTCAACACGTATTTAATGCCTGTAGATTCATTTTTTCATTTAAAAATTTTGAATGACAAAAATATCTCTATTCTTTGAAAAAAATAATGGCATCTTGCATTATATTATAACATCTTGTGAATAAAAATTATAACTTTCTGAATACAGAATGCTATAATATTAGCAAAGGGTGTCATAAATTTTTCAAAAAATAAAAATATTTTCATCGTTCAAAATTTAAAATTAAAAAATAAAACTACAGACATTAAATACGTATTGGAAAGCGGTGACTATATGGATCAATCGACAAGACGGTGTGCTCCACATCGGATTTTCTATATCGCCCGCAGTGCACAAAGATTTTTTTTTTACTATTTTTTTTTTATTTTTTTTAAATACGTGAGTTATTGTCAGCGGGCCTTTGATCATTTGAAGCTTTATAATTTTGCTCTTTAAAAAATACTCCATATGAAAAAAAAAAGTTTTCAATTCAAATAAGTTATACTTTCTTCTGACATGGGACTAAAAATGCCGTTCTTTCATAATAGATATAAAGAAGATAAATGTTGGAAAAGTTTTATAATTTACTCAATATTTCTTTTATGCTGAAGATAGAGGAACATGAATATTTTTACTTCAATTTAGAATAATACAATGGAGTTTAGGAAATTTCTGATAAAGCAATTAATCCAACCAATGTGATCTATATCTTAAGCTGGATAAAAGGCCGAACCATAGCAAGAGGTATCAAAAGTGACAGGCAATCCCAGGCCTACACAGTGGAGACCGCTGCGCAAGACGGGCTTGTGACGTCGTTTTTGACTTCACCACCGGCGGCGTCCACCGTCCGGAGATAGCAAGTGTTCTCATCCCTATACTTATAGGACGACTTGGTGCTTCCACCGCCCCACACCGGCATTCCATCATGCATCAACACCGTCCCCTCTGCGTCTTGCCGGTCCGTCAGTATGCTCGTGCTCACCGCCATGTTGTCGTTCAAGTTCAGCACCTCCTCCAGCTGGTGGTACAGCCTCGTGTTCTGGAGCACCGCCTCTCCGCCGGCCGCATCCACCGTCGACATCTGCAGCTGGAGCGGCGCGTCCATGAAGAGCTGCACCCGCCCCACCACCTGGTTCTTTCCTCTGTTTGCCCCCACCGTCATCGCCTCCTTGTTTACCACCTCCACCTGTCTCACCGTTCCCCTGTTCTGGACCACCACCTGGCTCTTGAACGTCACCTTCTGCCTCACCATGGTGGTGACGTTCCCTTTGGATGAGCTCACCCACCCAATGAACCTCAGCAGCCCCTCGGCATCGATCTCCGAGCTCCCATCCTGGTCCCTCCACTCTGCATGGGGATTCACTCTCAGCGGCGGCGCTCGGTAGTCCACCAGCATCGCCTCCACGGCGTCCGACCACTGGTCCACCCATAGGTGGAGGTTGGCGGTGAGGAGCCAGTGGGACTGGCTGTGCTTGACACCGAGCCCAATTTCATGTGGCTGGCCGTCGACCAAGAGCCCAAGGAATGGGGTCACCTCGAGGTCGTAGGTGGGCATGTCGAAGGCTCCGATGGCGGCGACCGGGGACCAGACATAAGGGTTGATGGATCCTGGGTATATGACGGCGAACGGTATGTGTCCACCGACGAACTTTCCGTCGATGCTCGCGTACAGCTGGCGTAAACCGCCGTTGGCCCTTGGCTGGCCGAGGC
Organism: Elaeis guineensis; assembly: GCF_000442705.2. Lineage (NCBI taxonomy): Eukaryota > Viridiplantae > Streptophyta > Magnoliopsida > Arecales > Arecaceae > Elaeis > Elaeis guineensis. The sequence goes on along the minus strand of NC_025997.2, from coordinate 126,442,832 downwards.
CGCCCTGCAGGTACTCCGACTGGAGCGGGTTGGCATACCAGAACTCGTCGTCGGCGTGGTAGGACGCAAAGATCTCCAGTACTGCACGGTATGTGTTCCTGGGAATTACGACGGAGGCTGCTGGCATGTCGGAGTTGCCGCCGATCTGGAACCAAAAGCTGCTGCCGTTGCTCGCCTTCTCTTGCGAAATGGGAATAACAAGGTCGGCAGGCTCGCGGTAGAGACCTTTAACGCTTGGGTGAGCAGTGCTGATGGACTTATCCGACAGTGCTCCACGGTAGAAGTGGAGGGAGACGTTGGCGGTGAGGATGCCGGGGGGGTTGGAATTGGAGTTTCCAAGCATCATGGAGACGGTACCACCGCCGCCACTGAGCCGGCGGAGGAGGGCGGTGTAGCGGGTGATGTCCTTGTGGATCTTCCAAAAGGCTGCGGTATTTATCGTGAATGGAGTACTGGTCCGAAGAATCTCGGCGCCATCTATCCAGACAGCGGCGACGCGGTCCTTCTGGTCGTGGACGCCGGAGGCAGAGAAGGAGAGCTCCAGAACGACGCGGGTCCATGGGGCGGGGCAGTCCCCGGGGTGGGTGTAGTTGGTGGTGACAGGGGAAGAGCCAACCGTGCCGGCGAAATCCTGGTGGAGGACGAGAACAGAGCATTTCGGGGTCTGGCTCGGGAGCGCCGGAGGGAGTGTCGGGTCCATGAACTCAAGGCTAGCATCCGTTGCCAACGTTCCATGGATAGTGGAATAGAGGAGGAATAGAGGAAGGAATAAAGAGGGGATTGAGAATTGGCTGGGTTTGAGATGCATCTGTTATTCCTTTCTTACACAGGAACAATGGCTTGTTGCTGAGGGAGATCATTGTGAGGGTTGTTTATATAGAGAATAATTGCATTACCTGTCGATTGGCACTGCAGAGAGGGTTTAAATGTGCGGCATGTTTATTTCTGCTTTGCCTTCCAATTTTGACACAAGAACAAAGAATGGTAGGAATAGGATTCTTCGGTGTCATTTCGGTTCTCTTTCATCCGGCTATCTTCGGTCTGTACTGTGAAGCGGATAGCAGAATCCAAGCGGAGGAATTGAAGAAAGAGAATGATCAATCATTTAGATTATTTTATTTGTGTTATTTTGTTCAGTTAGCAATTTAAACGAGTACATAGGAGGCACATGCACTACGGCATACAATTATTATTTTTTTTAGTAAAAACGTACAGTTATTAGTTGTTCACAATTCCTGCGTCCTTGAATGAGAACAACCATCTAATAATAGCTGATACGCTGCACAACTTCCAATCATTTGATATGAACCAAAGGGTTCATGACAGTTACGGAAGAAGTTTCAAATGTTTTCCGCGAGCACTCGGATAAATGTGTTACGCAAGCCTCAAAACATCTTGGACCGCATTAAAAGCAGCTGATGATGGTGTTATTTTTTTACCATTGTTAACCTGCACATATGTTTCCATCTCTATAAATATATTGGTTCGAAATATGATATTTGTCATGATCATTCATGATCGCAAAATTGAATCTCTCTAGTTCAGATTTGAACTGAAGAAGGTATGAACTTGGCGCGGCATCCGATGGTTCACCTACTCCATGTGAGTTGTACCAATCTTCTCCTATAAAGGAACGTATTGGTTTATCTCCACTGGGCACTTACAAGTATGAGTTTAATTAGCCGTTGCATTTCCTTCCCCAGTTGAGACCAACGGCATAGAATGCACATGAGACTCCATCCCTCAAGCAACTCAATTTTGGCCCTCGGCCCTTAATAGCGCAAATGGAGGTTGGTAGGCTTTCTCAACTTCACATGAGAATTTTAAGTTAAGAATTTGTTCGTAATTTAGCACTTAAATATTTAAGAGAAGTTTTTTTTTTTTTTTAATTCCAAGTAGGAGTGTGGCGGTAAGTTCCATATCCTTACTCATTTTTATATTTGTACAACCACATCTATTAGATGTATTGACCACTTGCTTCATCTTAGTGTAACTTATATGACGCTTGCAAATAAGAAAGTTATAAGCGATCATTTTCAAATTAGAGATATGTAAATAATTTTCTTTCATATAAACCATACATAATGAAATGGATTACAGAATTACCAAGTGCCAACATTATAGAAAACATGAAAACAGAAGATTTTAAGGTAATTAGTTTTTTTAACTTGCTCACCAGAAGTAATTTCCCCCAACACTCCATGTAAAAACAAAGTGGGTCAATTTTTCCTTTTTATGTAAAATTTATAATTAAGAGATTGATAAATAAATTTTTGCCCGCTCAAGAACCTGCAAATAATTTTTCTCAAGATAATCCAAATAGAGCAACTTGTTAGCTTTATATGGTGCTTTTAGCTCAGCAACCTGTAAACCAGTTTAGACTGTTTAATCTATTTGGCACTTGCTGATTTGGTATCAGGCTTGCTAAATTATAAACTAATGAGTAATTACCATCCAACTAGGATGGTAGAGATAATTTTCTTCGACCTGAGTGCACAAGCACCCATCTATCAAAAGAAGTCGGCGGGGGTATGCAGGCTTTATGTTTACGTATAACCTCCTGGACGTTTGAAATATCCCATGTCCACAAGGTTATGACAGACCCTCCTCCTTTCCCACGCTTCCACGATGTAAAACGAGTTTCCTTCTAAACCCTAGATAAAGCCTCTTCTGGCAGGTCCGCGAAAAGAAACCTTGGAAGAAGGGCTTCTCGCAGGCATCTCTTTGCTCAATTATATTTGTCTTTCTTGCTAATCTCTTTGAGTTTGGAATCTATTTTTTCGCCTCTTGTCTTTACTCTTTGTAGTTTGTTTTTTTAATGCGTATGGTTGGTATTTTCTTCGATTTGGGGTTCAATATCATCTAAACTAAGTAAACTAATTTGCTGGGTGCTATAAACAAATTTAGGCCTCAGTTTTTATCTTCTTTTCTTGGTTTTTTAGAAAAAAAAATTCCAGGATTTAATCTTATCAAAAGCCCAATTTTAGCATTATTTCGGTGAATAGCAACAACATCTTGTTTCTTGGCAGTTAACGTGTAAAAGGTACGACCTTCCTCCTCGGCTTTGTCAATCTAATTGTCTTCTTTTTGGGGTAGTTCTAGAAACAAGATTTCCATATCAAAAAATTGATTGTTATTTGATTTTGAGAGCTTATGCAAGGCCATAGGCCCGAAAGAAGCCTTTTTTCCTTACATATTTCCGCTCTTAAAAATTACATATTTCTGCTATATGCTTCTTTCCCGACATCATATGTACTACAGTGACATTGAAGGCAAGTGAATAAGGATACCTTCGTATCGTATGAGTTGATTTAGAATGCTCTGAGGGCCTATTTTGAACCTTTAGAGATGTTATTATTCGAGGGTTAATATAGAAATCTTGATTGAGATTCTCGGAAGAGAAACCACCAATTGGAAGAGTAAGCTGGTGAACTTGACCACCTTAGGCGTTAAATTCCTTGCTTATCTTTTAGTAGGCAACATTTCCATCTTCAAGATTCCAAAGCTGAGTATTAATATGTGGAGGAGTGTTTCCAGATGGAGTGTTAAAGTCTAATGGGACATTGCATGACCGCAGCTTGTCAACTGAGTAGAGTGCGGAGGCTTGAAAAGGATGTGTGAGGGGATAATTTAAATTTTCATAACAGGGCTTCATTGGGGGAACTTCTTTGAGAGATTGGGGAATGAAGAGGGGGATTCTGGATATAAGATGTGTGGGGTGAGTGTTTTAGTCGGTAGAGATATTGATTAGACCAGTAGGATGTGTTCTAATGCCAATTCTGTTTTCAGAGACATGACATGAGTACAAAGAGCTTTTCCAGGATTGATTCTACCGTATGGTCACAAATTTGTTCCCATATCCCTGCCTGCCTCTAGCCTTAGTTCTTTTCCTTTTGGAGGAACTAGTAGGAAGCTGGGACTAAATTGGGGTGAAAGTGGGATTTGAACCCAAGTCACTGGTCTTCAATTCCTGGTGAATTTACCAACTCTACCATTTTGCATGTTCCCTCTAGCAAGTACATCTTCTTGATCTAATTTGGAATAAGAAACCTGAGCAATTGCCTCACCAATATGCTTATCATCTGGTTGGATTTACCTTGGGGGCAAGAGTACCTTATCCCACTTAATTTCTTTGTAAATTTAAGATGTGAAACTTCTTCCAAGTAACTCCATTGACTCACAGCATTTGATAGCATGAATAATTCTTGGCTATTGATCTATATATTTTTGGTTCATTAGCTCATTGCATAACATACATAGTGGTTAGCATGGCTCGTAATTAGTGCCATTTAGCACTTGACACTCGCTATGATAGGTCTCATGTTTATTTGTTCTACTTAGCCATGAATATATAGTATTGCTAAGAAAGAATATCGACATGAACCATGAGGTCTGTTGAGTACTGTCGCATGGTTAAAGTGCATATGTTAGAACCTGTCATATATGTGACATGTCAGTATAACTCAGACCCTTCAAGGCTTACTTGAAGACTTATATAACCGATTAAAACAAGTATAACACCAAATTGATAAAGAAGTTGTGTGAATATGTGCATGCATGTGTTGGTTTTTCTGTTTTTTGTTTGGGTTGGGGGGGGGTGTTAGGCAGAGTCATCCTATATCCTAATCTTTTTATAGCATTAGGATATTCTAACAAATGGATGGAATTGGATCTTGGAATGACTTGATTTTGTCAATAACCTATTAGTGAGATATAGTTTTTTCCAGTCTCATATTAGTCTCCTATATATACCATGCTGGAGAAAGGCATATATAATGTGATATCCCTGACTCTCAATATACAGTTCTATATTTCTTTCTTAGAAAAGAATGTTTGTTGGATTTAATCTCTCTCCTTTCATGTGTCCCATCTAGTTCCTTGAGCTCCTGTGAACCATGGATGCACCATTATTTTTTCCTCCCTTCACACTCTCTCTTCCCCTCTCATGCAGAAATCTTCTAAGGTTTCACTTAGGGCTGAATAGTTGCTAATTGTATGTAAATTTGTGCTAGTTAAATACCCAAAGTAGCCACAGCTGTTTTTTTGATGAAAGCATCTGTTAGCCTTAATACTAAGTCTCTTTGTTGTATGCTATATACGTAACTCTTTTTGCCTGTATAATTTAATTTAGTGATGGAGCACTATGGAGGACCATGACCTGATAACTATGAATGCTGTGGGTACCAATGTCTTCTACAAGCTTGAGAAGTTACATCAATTTTCTTGTGTTTGAAAGAGGTCACATTACCCCTCTTCAACTATTCAGGTAGTGGACAACTGAAAGGAACTTCCATTATGACAAAATCTAAATGCAGTTCACAAGATCCATTTAAATTATCATGAACGAAATTAAATATATTAAATTTCCAAAACTTATAAAATATAATCTGTGGTTATCATCAAGTCACCTAACTTTCACAGTTATTTAACAAAGCTTGGATTTCTCTTGGTATGGTGAGTGTCTAAAAGAATTTCTCGAGGGTTATGAACTCATACAACATGCATCTAAGGAAAATCAGAGGTGGAAGCTTAAGGCTTGAAAGATGGTCGCTGGATGTAGACTTGCATCAAAACAATGATGGAGAAACGATACATGAAATCAGGAACAAGACATAGAGCAACTGATAAATGGCCAACAAAACAGGGCCTGTAGGTTCTATCAAGAGAAGGTGAGCTTTGTGAGTTGAACAATACATCCAATAATTGTTAAACCAGGACAAAGAAGACCACACTTAATTGAGATAGTGGAAACATTAAAAACTTTGCAAATGTTTCAGAAGTATAGATATACCAATATCTGATTGTAACATAGAAGAATTATTGGAAAGTTATGGGAGTGTTTTGATCTGTATGAAATAACAAAATTTTGTATCAGAAAAATATCTTAAATCAATTTATCGATGGCATGAATATTAAGTGATCAACTCTTCTCCGTTTTATGCTTAAGAAGGTCAAGCATCAAGACTATACACCTGGTTTGGTGTCAATTGGAAATGGACTGGGAGAAAAAAAGCAATAAAGTATCCTTAATGGTAACTTGTCAGTGTCAAGGAGAGAGTGGGTCCAATGGTTCTATGAACATGAAAGGCAAACATGTAGGAGCACTAATTACAAAGAAGCAGCTCAGGTGAGTTGGTGAGGTTTTGGTTGCAAGAACCCCATGCACAGGACTACATTTATTGGTTGCTGATAATCATATGGAAGACTGAGGGCATCTGTTATGTACTTAATAACTGATAATCTAAGAATAATGTAATGCTGTGGAGGGAAATTTTTTGAGCATTACTCAAACTGATAAAAATATAGAATGCAAGTTTGGTGGAAATGAGGTGAGTAATTGATATTGTTCTCCTAGATTTACTATTTAAGTTAGCCAAAAAAAAAAAAAGAGAAAAGAAAAAGGCAGGCATTATCATTAAAACTAAGTAATGGATTAAACCGATGTGTTACCAGAGAGTTGTTTATCTTTTTATGTAGTGAGAGCATGAGACTTATGGAAGGACTAATACTATTTTAATCGTTAGGATGCATGGAACTATAATGAACTAGTGGCCATTCTGTCCTGTCTTGTTATTTTTGGTTGACTTTATCATTCCTTTTCTGTGATAAACCATTAGTCGAAGTTTCTTCTTCACCTCTCCCTCATGCAATGTATCTGGATATTTCTGGGTTTTCTTTGGTCTTGTTGCTCACTCCATTACCCTTGCCATACCAAAGCCGTCTCCAATTTCATGCATGACCATCAAAGGAGGTCAATGTTAAAGAATTCAGAACTATAAGAAACTATTTTATGCCAATCTGCTACCACTTGTTATTTTTGGTTGAATTCATCATTTCTTTTATGGGATACTGGATACACTATTATTCATATTTTCCTTTAGCTTTTCTTGATGCGATGTTCTTGATATTCTTGGGTTTTCTTTGGCCATTTTCCTCAATATGTGACTTTTCATACCAAACCCACCTGCAATTTCCTGCATCACTATCACAGAAAGGTGAACATATGATCCGATTGAGGAGAAGGAAGAATTCCCTCAACCTGTGTAACTCAAATCTTGTAAGAGAAAGTTAAAAGAGATGAAAAAATTGGTGAAAGTGGGGTTTATATTGATGAAGATAAAATCATGGTGCATAGCCTCTATTTACAATGGTGAGGTCCATTTCTGTATATTTCGGATTAGTTTTGATAGGACTCACCTTCATAAAATGGACATGACTAGGAGAAATAAACTCAAAGAAACTAAAATTCTATAAGAGGTAAATTTTAACTTTTACATCAACTTCTCTTTTATTGTTCCGTCCAATTCTTTTTGAATTGGGAGATATACCTGGTTAATTCTCACCTGAAAAGAAAATTTTTGTTTAATTGGCTTGTTTCAAGGCAAATTATACCCTATACCATGTGCACCAATGTGGCCTTGCACCACACTGTTTATCACATCTCCTTCATGTGGCCCATCATCAAGATGAGCGTATGATGAATGGGGTCCATAGGAAAGAGATGCGGTGATTGTTGTAGTCCACGATCATATGGTACAGGGTATAATTTCTCTTGTTTTGGGGTTTAATTGAATTTAGGCTTGATCGCTAGGGAGCACGGTCCCTTTTAAGGGGCATCGCCACATTTTAGATGTCAAAAAATTATCAAAATTGAAAAAAAAAAAAAAGATCATCTCAATTGAGCGTCGTATGACTAAGTTTAGCTTTCGAAAGTTTGGCATGCGATTTGCCTTTCCGATGCGGTGGATCTTGGTCCTGAACTCTGTCTATCCTACTCGTAGTAACCGAAATAGTCCATATCGAGTCTGGTGATCCTCTTTGATCAATATGAAGGATTTTAAATGGCTTGTTTTGACGTAAGACCTGGCTGTGGATGCGAAGCACATTACAAAGGATTTATAACATTGAACTGTATATAAATTTGAAAGTTCAAATCAATACCTTTGGAGCATCCAACATTCTGTTGGCTTGGCTAGGAGCAACTATTGCAATTGATGCCCTTGCTGCAACCTTAAATGAAACTGGTGACTGTTATTGCAAAACTCGTGATATCTTTGGCCAGGGAAGCTGAAAGGGACAAGGCTTGGGAGCCCACAAGCTAACCAGATGACAGATCATGATCAGGGACATTGTCACACTGGTTATTCTAGATCGTTGGGAAGTTCCATATGAGCTGCTTGGCATTAAAACCATCTGGTTAACAATATTAATGGCAACTTATGGTTGCTGGCATGGCAGCTCTCGTGGTTGTCATTTAACTGTTGCAAACAGTATTCTGGAGACTGTTTTTTGCTAGTAGATGCCTTGAGAGTGGATAGGAGCAGATGATTTATGTGGAGTCACTGTTGGACTACAGAAGCTGGGGAACATCTGTTCCAATCTAGAGGGCAGCTGCAACATCAAGGGACTTCGCTTGAGGTAATGTCTTGCATTATTAACAGAGCTGCAGAAAATTTCCTGGCCACCGTGTAAGATGATTGGTCAACCAAATAGATCATAACTGCTCAACTCATGGACTGGAAGGGAACATACTGTTTTTTTTTTCTTTTTCTTTTTCTTTCTTTCTTTTTTTTTTTTTTGGTATGATAGTTGGTTTTAGATCGATTATTATAATATTAGAATGTTACAGATGCCAAAAGCAGTGGTTCAGAAAAAAGATCTGCTGAATGGTTGCCCGGTGCCTAAAGTAAGTTCCATTTACAGCTTACTGATGAAGCCATTGGCCAACTGGTGGGCCAAGACTGACCATTCACTCGCACAAAGTTGTTTAAAATGAAGCCAGCCTACCAAGTGTTCTGTAAGCTTTGTGATGCTATCTGATTGTGCTGTTATTTTATTACTTTGATGCCCATATTTTGATGTATATATTTTCTTTTGGAATGAAGAAGAACCTTTCATAAGTTGCGATTTCTTACCTTCCTATTTTTTAGCAAACATTTGTTACCTTCTTCAAGCTTTTATTGTTTTAAAATACCCAGGTGCAATGCTAAGCCTTTTTCTTCATTCTTTGGAGTAAAATTGAAAGATAGATGCTCTATGAAAGAATGATTCTTTATGATTTCCCAGTCATTTTGCAGTAGCTATATGAAAGTGCTTGCAGTAGGGGCTTATCAGGAAATCTAGTGTCAATGCCCAAGTCAGAAGCCAGAGCACAATAAATGCTGGAGTGATCTAAGTTGTAGGCAATTAAAATTTTATAAAATTCATGCTTAAGTTGGATGATTAGTAAGTACCTCTAATAGTGTTGAGCAGCAACTATCAGGAGCTAGAGATAGATCCTATGAGATATGTTGTTATCCTCTGGTAGCTTGCTTGTTTGCTTTTCTTTTTTTTTTAAAAAAAAAAAAAAAAAAAAAACCCAAAATGGTGGCAAACCACCATGTACTTAATGGCCTTATGTTGGCTAACCATCCAGATTGGATTTGTTTTTTGAGTTTTCTAATTCATCTTGCATTAATTTTGAAACTTTCTGGTGATATTAGGGTTGTCCTTTGTTTCTTTTTTTTCTTTTTTGTTAAGAGCCTTTGGAGGTTTTTACTTCTGGTATAATGTTTTCTTCTTCCATTCATCAGTTTCAAAAATTTAGAGTTTAAATTTTTTTTTTTGAACAGAGGTATCAATTCTTCTTTTTCAATCTTTTTGTCCTTCCATAACGGTAGAGGAATTTAACCGCCTAAGAAGTTCTGACATTTGGCTGCTAAATGGACATTAGAAAGTAAAGGGAGTGAAAATATGTGATTTCAGAGTAAATATCCAATTCACTGCTTTACTTGCTTGGGCAAAGAGAACATAACTTATTTTTCCTGCATAACTTTTCATGTTCTAATATGCCATGTATTTATAAGACACGAGTTCTGCTATTGATCACTCGCTAACAATCAATGATCATAGCTCGATTCACCTAGGGTTTGGCTGTCCCGGATTGGTGTCTACCATGGTGGGTTGATGCTGTCAGTCAGGCCCCACCTGCATGCAACCAGTCACCAACTTCCATGTCTTCGTGTAAAATGAGCACTTTTCAGCAACTGGTGATCTATAACATTTTCCTTTAGATTATTGTCATAATGCAGTATGGTTGTATGAAAACTGAGGTATAAAAGACATCGGCAATGTTTCACATTATGTTTTGCTGCATTTGATCTACAAAATGTTGCTTTGTTAAACAGAAGTTTGAAGTGACAACAGATAACAAAAGTGAAGGTATCATTTGGGGTCAAGCTTTTCAGAGCAGAAAGATCTGGAGTTCAAACAAGACCAGAATGTAGAGCGTCGGTGAGGGTGATTGAATTGACCTGCCACTTTCGATGCGATGGCGATCCATGAACCTCCAATAAAGTGGCAGGTAATGTGTGGAGTACTGTGGAGCCGTTGAGGCCTTGCTCAGAATGGTGGGGGAAAAGGTGGCATTGCTAGTTGGAAAGTTGTTATTGAAGAACATTGTTTCAGTGGCGTTTTCGCTACTTCCTCTAATAAAGTGTAGGTGGCTGTCTCAGATCAGCCTCCAAAATTGCCATAAAAAAAAAAAAAAAAAAAAAAGAATACAATTGAAGGAGAAGGCCAAGGGAATTGAAGGCTAAGGATATAATTCAAGTCTGGATGGATTTGTTAAGCTTTATATACATCGATCTTTTTTCTATCAGCTTGAGCTTTTAATATCAAGATGGTATTAGAGCTTAGGTTTCCAATACACAGATGGTGGTCTGTCCAAATGAGGAGGCTGGGGCTGTGCCAAGGGTGAGAGAAAGATTCACATAATTCCAATCCTCAGGTGTCTCCATGGTGAAAAGAAAGGTTCGGATGGCTCCAATATGTGTGAGTTTTTCTCTTTTCTAATGACCCGGGGATATCTATTCATGGCCATCCTCTCGGTCTGTGCTCGATTGCCTTCTGCATCATATGGCAATTTGGGAAGAACAAAGCAGCAGTGTTTTGGTAACATAAGCAACTGCTCTACTGATGTCTTAAGCACAGTAATCTGGCTGTTTCAATCATGCACCAACATCATCATATTTCTTCTGCGCTGGGGAACCATTTCAGTCATCTGGTTGGTTGTGGTTTTCTATCAAGTAAAAGCTGGTCGTGACATTGCTGCCCAAGGTGGTATCATGTGTCTCCTGGACTACCCATGCCATGTTCCTTTGACTATTTTGGTGACCCGGTCTAATTTTTAGGTAGACATCCCAACCAAAGGAATTGAAACCCCCACACAATTCATCCATGATGTATGTTAAGGGCAAAGTGCATTCGACTTTGTGTTCATGATTGAGCTACTTTAGGTTAAAGTATGAACAGAACTTCTTTCAATAAAATTATTGGTGTGTCTACCTTTGAAAAATAGCTAACAAAAGAAAGGCCAATGAATCAGAGTCTAAAGACCAATAGATGCAATTTTATTTTCTTTTGCCTTTAGTTAAAAGAATAAAGCGAATCCTATGTTTGTCACCTATAAGGCAGATATATATCTCAGGTGGACCTCAATGATTGCGAGGAACAACATTAGTAAAAGTCACAAGTATGCGTAACTGATTTATTCCTCTTTTCATCATTTCCTTGTTATTTTTATGAGAAATTGTCTTTTTCCAAAACATCCTTCAATATAATAACAAAGGAAGCTTCAACAAGATAGAAATTTTAGAAAATCTCCAAAAGTAAATGATAAAATTTCTTTGTAGTAGTTCAGGTTCGTTCTGTCAAGGATTATACATATGTCTGTATTGAATTTAGTATAAGACAGAACGTGTTGGAGGCCTAAACATATAAATTACTCAATATTCAGATCCAGGATAAGATAAATAGCTTGTGGAAAAATGATGTTCTTCAATGTCTGAACAAAAATTAAAGAACAGTAAAATAAAAAACTCTTTCCCCTCACACTCCTCTACCAATAAGTTTGGTAAACATCTATTTCTCAAAAAGTTTGGTAATTAACAGCATTCTGGTAAAATTATGATCAAGATATTCTAAAGGAGCTGGCTCATCGGCGAGCTAACCTTAACATGAAATGAAACAAACTATGGTCTATTTCCTATTTGGACTTGTTTTTTGGTTGTGAATTAATGCAAGAAAAATCTAAGATGACTTGATCAAATGCAAAAACAATTCAAGGAAACTAATTTGACCCGTTCTCTATCAGATTTGGTTTAAATTCAATTCAATATTGGCTCGATTGATTTCATCCAAAAAAAAAAAGAGAAAAAATATTGGCTCAGCAGCCCCACCATCCACCAATAAAATGCCAACTCCCCATCCTCCCAACCATTAACTTTTTGGCAACCCAAAATACTACCCAGCCGTTCTGCATCGTGACTATTTCACCACCTCAAACTTCAAATCCTTCCATTTTTTATTTTTATTTTTATTTTTATTTTTTTTGAGAAGGAAAATTGGAGGAATCTCTTATTCCCTCGCAAGGAAACTTCAAATCTTGTTGGACCATTTGGAGAATGAAAGAACTACATCTACATCACTAACATAATCAAAGCCCTATTTAATCCATACCTGTACCTCAACAAGAAGAAATGTACAACCAACTCAACAGTAACCCAGATTCTACATAGCCATGATCTTGTGGCCTTCTTCCTGCCGGGGCGATGATTGGCCTGCGACATTAATGGAGCAATGCAATGTAGTAATGGGGCTGGCAGGAAGAAATTATTGTCCACACTGCATTCGTTAGTGTGGTCGTGCATGTAGCTAATCACAATCAAAATGTATGTTTGATGGATAGAGCTCGTAGAAATCAGCAATCGTTATTGTATGCTGGTACATAGAATGCAGGCAATAATTTGTGATCAGCAGATGCCACTTAATTCCTCATGGTCCCATGCAGCTCCAATTTACAATTGCATGGGATCCACCACGCCCAGCTCCCACAAAGCAGCCAGATAGAGCCACAAGGTCGTGCCCCTGCCCACATACGATCCTCGCTCTCCAACAAAGGGTCAAACATCCCCTCGGCACATCAGTACGCATGCATCTGGCCCTCCTTTATTTGGACATTGTAAGCCCGTCCCAGTCGCATGGGGCCATCTTGGGTGAGGTGATGACCGTAGAAAGTGAAAGGAGTAAGCTTTAGATTTTGCATTCAGTGCCCTCCTCTCCCTCCCTTGGTGGTAGTTTACGGTCATCTGCCAAGTGTGTCCTGTGAGAAGGACTTGAAGAGCAGTTCGGACGAGCCACCAGCCATGAAGGAGTCCAGGTCACAACCATCTGATTCTGTTCAGAGATGCCTTTGTGGCCCCACCATTGCTGGCCAAGTGGTGGCCCCTACTTATGGTGGGGCCCTTGAGTCAATAATTTGGGTTGGGACATTGCATGGTGCCATCTTGGAGCCACCGTCCCACTTCCCTCCTGTCACGCAAGAGGGTAGACAAGCCCAACTAGAGAGAACTTGGATTAGATTACGGGTTCAGGTTGTACCTTTGGTGTGAAAGAATGATTGATATCCTTTTGTCATATCGACTTTTAGATCATAATTTACGTAGGTCCCAAAATATTTTTAATTTTTTTTTTATTTTTTTATCTATATAAATCTCAAAATAATCATTATTTGATCTAATAATAAATTTATGCGAAAAAGAGAATCCATCTTTCGCATCAAAGATATCATCCTTGTCCATAGCTAAAACTTTTGGCTTACTTCAATTAGCCTATTTAATTTTGAGAAACCAAAATTAAATGCAAACAAATCCTTTTTGATTCTTATTACTGCAGAAATCAAGGCTTATTTAATCAAATATATATATATATATATATATATATATATATATATATATATATATATATATATATATATATATATATATTTTTTTTTATTTATTGCAAGTGGGCAGAGATGGAGCTCACTTTATATCAGTGACCTTTGCTCTCCCTGGACCAAAGTCACTTCATGTGCTTGAAGGGACAAAAAGATATCATTTATGTATCAAAAATAAATATTTTAATTATATTTTTATTTTATAATTCAAATATATTTATTTATGATAAATAAATTACTATATAAATTTAGATAGAAATTAATAATTATGATGGTGTATTTTACATGCATACATTCATACTTATGTTTTATTTATAAATTTATCCAACCCAAGCCCAACGCTAGTTTGGTTTGTTTGCAAGTCAAGCGAGCCAAAATTTGAACCAGTCACAAGCTGGTAGAGAAACAGCTCGCTTGTTTTAGCCTACCAACTACTGTTTATCCCTTCCACCCATCGGTGGTTTACCCAAGGGTGTCACAACTTAGCATGAGGCCATGAGACCGTACGTACGGTAAGGTTCTTTTGTTTATTTTGTTTAACAGATCCTAATCTTCAGTTGATTCCCTTCTATGAAGGTGCTCAAATGACTTTAAATTATAGAATTGACATAAGAATAACGCAATTGCGGATGAAAGGTGAACAATGTTTGTAATGTCCCGTTCAATCACTTCTCTCTCTTTATCTATCCATCTATTTTTCTAGATTTTACACTCTATTTCTGATTAGAACCTTTATCTAGTACGTAGTCAGATAAAAGTGCCAACGATCAAACTAAAATTTTATTGATCTAAAAAAAAAAAATCTTTAAAATTAAAGATAAATAATACTTACATTTAATAATTTAAAAAATTATATTTATTCTAATAAAATTTATTTTTATTTAATATTTCAATACATAACTTAACAAAATATTAATCAAATCATTAATAGTATATCAGAAAAAATTTTAAAAACAACCAAAATATTCAAAAATATAAGAAAATATGTATATTTTTTTTTGTGTTTTAGAATAATTTTAATTTTTTATATGAAAAAATGATTTTATTAATATTATTAATTTAATTGGATTTAAATATAAATTTTATTAATCACTGGATGCAAGTGCAATAAATCTAAAATTTAGGTTGGTTATTGTGATTAAAAAGAAAAATTCTTATGGCTTGAGGTCCAACCAATGGAAACTAGCTGTCTAGCCATACCTTTGATTGCTAGTTTGACACCTTGAATGATTGAAAACTATCGATGGTAGGGCCCGCGACCTTTAAAATATAAAATATTAGAAGAAAAAAAATAGAAAAGGTTTTGCTAAAGCCAATGGAGATTGGTTTCTTTCTTTTGAGTTCTTTGAGGTCCGAAGGAATTATTTGGCCGCCGTAAGTGTATGCTAGCGATCTTCGCCGACCCAAAAAAAAAAAAAAAAGAAAAAGAAAAAGAAAAAAAGGTGGGTGCTTGCGATGGGTTCGTTTGTCTTTTTCTAATAAAAAATAAAAATAAATTATGATTTAGTACCATAGCTAATGATAATATTAAATAATAAATTATTTCATGAATCGTACGATGTAACCACCATTAGCTACCCTTAGTGGGATGTCATTCTGATCTTAAAAGCATATTAAACTAGAATGGTGAAGGATCTCGCCTATGGCCCTGTGCCACCCAAAAGATGCCTACGTCCTTTATTATATTATTTAATCCCTCTCTCTCTCTCTCTCTCTCTCTCTCTCTCTCTCTCTCTCACGCACAAAAGCAAGCAGACGGATTTAGTTTTCTGCAGCAAGCAATGCTAAAAGATATTTATGGTTAATCAAAGATCATGGAAGGAAAAAATATAGAAATAAAAAGATTTTGTTAAACTTGAAAATTTATTCTTATACTTTACAGATAAATAATAAAATATATCATAAAAATTATTTTTTATTAAATTTTTCATTTTTTGGAAACCTTTTTCAAGCAACAAAATATATCCTAATTAACTATTGTTAGTCCTAATAACAGCTCTAGAACATTAGGATTAGTTGCCAAAAATTTTTTCTTATAAGGACCAAAACTCTAGCAAATATAAATCTTTATTTATTTATCGAGGTTATTCATTTGATTTCATGTTGATTTTAGATGCTCTCTTTCTTATGTATGAAAAATTAAAATTGATTATCAATCACTTATTAAGAAATTAATTGTCATGCATTGGTTCAAAATAAAATTATTTTTTGTGCTCTAAATGTTGAATCTAAGGTTTGAAAAATCCAAATTTTGTTTCGATGTTGGCTAGGGTTGCAAAATTCCTGCTTCCATAGTTTTAGAGATTTTAAAATTTTATTTCAAATTTCGGAGTTGTGATAAAAATGAAAAATCTAAAAATATGAAAAAAAAACAAAAGAAGCTAGAAAAGTTATTAAATTGATTTTTTAATATTGTATAGTCTCTTTTTTTTATATATATAGTTTCAACACTATGAGACCGGCATCAATATTGTACATAATATGAATGAAAGTATATTGCTACCTTTTGCTGTAAACATATTATATATGAAATAACAATATTTTTTTTTGAATTTAAGATGTTAGCTAGAAAGTTCATTATATTCATCAATTTGAAAACCTTTTAGCACAATCTTCCAAATGCAGTCAAATATTTTCTTATTTTTTACTATATCAAAAATACATTGAATTCTTATATTTTATAAATGGCCATTTTTTGTTAGTTATATGTAGATATTAAAAATTATTAAATACCTTTAAAATGGCTTGCATTTAGTTGTTCAAATTAGTTTTTGAAATATGTTGTAATAAGATTTTTTTTTTTTTTTGGATTCCTTAGCCCATCAAGGTTATATTGTTATCTACACCACTATTTGTCTCAAAAAGAAATTAAAATCATTAAGATCAATAATATGTAGACTAATATATTTAAATGAATAAAAATAACTTAAATATATTTATAAATATCAAAATTATAATTAAAAAATACTTAAGCTACTTTAGATAGTTTTGCTGAAATCACTAAAATTAGAGTAAGATCAAATAGTTTTAGCTGAAACTAGCTGAAATTGGTCAGAACCCTATGGCTGGGGATAGTTTTGATTCAATTTTGATTAAAGTGAAATGGGTTCGGTTAAAACTTTAACCTTTAGTCTGTAGGACTAAATCCATTGATATGGGCTAAAATATTCCCCATGTCCCCTCAGCAAACTAACAAATAGAGAAATAAACAAAAGCAATAATCAAGAATCTAATTAATAAAAATATTAATCAAGCCATGTTTTATGTCACATATAGGAAATACAATTTTTGAGATTTCTTTATGGTAAAAGCCTATCAAGCATGTTCTACTTTTGAATTGGATATGGATCTAGGATCCACTTGTATTCTGAGGTTTTATAGAAGGCTCGCATGTAGGTTATGTTCCATACCACATATTAGGTAGGGATTAATCCCAATAAACTAAGAGATTGAGTGATTTCCATTCAACTATAACAAATAGGAAGGCGCACAAATATGAAAGATAAAAATAACCTTAGATGTTTGTTATTTCTAACAATAAAATCAAAATGCAAAGAATTTTCATTTCTTAAACTTTTGTGAGACACAAGTACATTCCATTAGAAATCTGGGTCATCATTTTCTTTCATGATTTAAATTAATTATTTTAGAATTCACTTTAAGATAGTAGTATTGGTCATTTTTAATAATTTTCTTTTGAAATTATCTTTTTTGTATTTTATTTTTGAATTAATTATACTTTTGGTCCTTCAAAAGGTTGTATATTTAATAAATACCTAAATCTCAAATAGCTCAAATTCAGTCTATATTTTTTCTCAACTATTTTAGTACAGTTTTTCTCTCAGATTTTGACCACTTTCTCTTATTAGAAGTCCTTGTTAGCATCAATCAATGATCATGTGGCCGAAATTGCTTAGATAAATAATTATGTGGTCAATTGGAGATGACATGGTATATAGATGATAATGTATCATAATAGATAAAATTTTTTTATTTTGATGACATAACATATGAGTAATGATATGGCATATTGATGATGATATAGCACATATGAAATTTTCTGCACAAAAGTCTCTAGTTGCTGAATACCACATCATCATCTATACAGATAAAAATATGTGTAAAACTTAGAGAACCAAAAATATAATTTATGATACATGGTTATGACATAGTATATAGTTGATTATGTGGCACTTGATGGTTGGATACTTTTAAATATTTTATAGTACATACGACATCATCACCTATATATCATATTATCATTTATATGCCACTATATACCATGTCATCATCTATATGCTATATCATCAACCATGTTCCATATCATTAAAATAAAAATTTTTATGTGTTATGCCATGCCATTACTCATATATTATGTCACCACTAATCAACCACTTAATTATCTATTTAAGCAGTCTCTGCCACATAATCGGTCACATAATCATCAGTTTCGATAAGAAAAAGTGTCGTAAATCTAGGGGAAGGATTACATTAAAATAATTGAGAAAAAATAAAGACCAAATTTAAGATTTTGAAGTTTAGAGACTTATTAAAAACCCAATTTAAATTTGGTGGACCAAAAGTATAATTTACTTTTTATTTTTACTTTCTCATTGATTAAGGAGATTTTGTATAAAAGTGTAGGATTTGGTCCAGTAGGATCACCATACTCGCACTATGAACTACATTGGCTATCCGAAATAAGTCCAAATAGGATCGAATGGTAAGATTTATCATATTAAAATTAAATTATGTATAAAAACACTGGAGACCATAATTTGTATGTATGAAATTTAAGGTGCTTTTTTTTTTTTTATTGCTAGCATCTTTTCAAGACGTACAATATTATATCAACCCTAAATGGCTTGACACACTGCGGTCCAAAATTAATTTCTTAAATTTGACCTCAACATGGGCTTGTCAAAGTAAAAACTGTATTTTCAAAATTAATGGTCGAGTTAAAGACAAAGTTGGTATAGGGTTTGAGATCTATCTTATATATATTTTTCTTTCATAATTTATATTTATTTAGGGAGACCGTAACTTCTTTTGACTAGAAAAGAATTCAATCATGGTCAAACCCCACTAACATAGATAGAGACCAAGGAGACCCAAGATTTACTCTCACCAATTATCTTATTCTCCATTAGTTTATTTTAGAGATTCAAATTGAATATGTTGAAGCAATTTTTTCCTCGAATGTATCCATAACCGCTGGATTAATTGGATGGTAATTTTGTCCCATAGTCTCTCTAGCTGACCTGAGCCCGTTATTCCGATCATACCAAGCTTTAACTGGTGGAGATTGTGGTATATGTTTCTCTCGAGAGCAAGCCAATGGGATTATTGCACCCCAACTCGTTTGTTTCTTGGTGAAAATTACAGGCCACCTAGTGGTATTCGATCGGGACATGCTTCTCTCACAGGCGTACAAATAAAAGTAAGCATGCATGCCCCGTGGTCCATGAAGCGGATCGAATGTTCCATGGCTCTATAATTAATGTGAATCTTCTGTACCAGTGAATGGAAGTATCTACAAACTTCACAGTGTAAGCGTCCATATTAATTGTAAGAAGAATTGGACGGGAATTTATTATTAGATTATTTATGTACAGGCCGTTTCTTGGCTGTATATTTGACTTCTTAAGGATTGAATTTTTTGAGCCAATTGGTCCTCATGTTTCCACCTTGGAGACTGCCAAAGATTTGAATATAGTTGAGATTGGAGAAAAAGTTGTTGTGTCTATATATTTATTTCATGCGGACCTTCGTAAGTCAAAATACATGTGAGTGAAACCCATTTTTTATGGCTTTGCATGCTTCATTTGGATGACTAGATTCAGGTGAAAAAGATATACTCATGTTGGGGCCTTGGGCTTATAAATGAAACACAGTTTCGTACAAGGTTTTAGTAAAGAAATGAGTATTGCCATGCCCTGACGAAATGAGTACTATTTAATTGCTTTCAAGCCGAGTAAAAATAGAAGAACATTGTGTCGTATTGCAGTTATAGATCATGAGATCAGGTAGTTCAGAGAGTTGGTTTGTATTTTCTCACCAGTATGCATAAGATATTATCTATTTTAATCTTTGATACTGTCACACGGGATTCATGATTTTACTTTTTAAAAGACATCTTATGGAGAAGAGAAAATTTTAATCTATATAAGCTGTACTCCTCTTTGACTCACAATCGATGTGGGATTAAAATGTTCTTTTTACATCACAACAGATCATAATCAGAAAATCAGTCATAAAAAATTTTAGCAAATATTTGTACGTCAAAGAAATAGTAGTTTTGCAGCATAAAGATTTAATTACTCAAGTATGGTTAGTTGATTGTATCGCTTTTTATTTGAGAGTAATCCAGTTGATTTTAACTCTAACTGAAGGCATTTTCTCATCTCAATTTTTTTGCACTTTTTTGTGCAAGAGAAATCAGAGCAAAAAGAACCTTATACTGAGAATCAGATCTCTAGCCCCTCATCTGAGAGGACAATACTATCCAACTAAATGCTCCTTGGTGATGGCACTTCTATTATATTTCTCAGTAACTCCTCAAACATGCTGCAAGTAAAAAAAATAAAAAAAGAAATATTTGACCAAAATGCATGGCTTGACTTTTTTTTTTTCCTGATGAAAGCATGTGGCTCGGCTTCGTTAATCGATAGAATTAGCTAATTAGTTTTGACTATCAGTTACAAAGTAGTATATATATAGCTCACACACGGTATGATTTTTTTTTTTTTTCTGAATAAATATAAATATGATAATATAATAAATCGTCATGAATAGAAAGTCCAATAGTCAGATTTTTTACATATTAAGCAATAAATTTTAATAATAAATAAATAAAAATATTTACCATTAATATTGATTCTCTGCTTTCTTCCTCTTAATTAATTTCCAATACTTCTTAAAATATAATAAAATAATATAATAAATTATAGTAAATAATATATTTCAAAAAATTAAATTTTTATTACATATTAAGTAGAAAAATTTAATAATGATCAAGCAAAAATACACATCATTATCATAGAGATCTTTGGACAAGAGGCTCCATGCAAAAATTTCTACCAATAATAACAATTTTGCACATCGTCTCTTGCCCTTTTCACAATTGTTCTTGGAATAAAATATGATAATACAATAAATTACATAATAAATAGGAGGTTTTAATTACTAAATTTCTATTGCATATTAAGTAGTGAGCCCTAATGATGCTCGATCACATTAATATCATTAATTTCTATTATATATTAAGTAATAAATTTTAATGATGATTAAGTATATTATTTCTAATATTATTAATATCTGTATCCACATGGTGAATGAAAAGATATGCACAACCTGAGCCTCAATGTAGATACATATAACAGATATATAATAGATAAAAGATACTGTTGGGGTAGATCCTCGTCGTCTAGCCGACTAGTCTTCTTTTTCGTCTCTCGATCGACCAAGTATGCTGTACCGATCATGTTGCTGTGGCCCAACCCAATTTGGATCAACGAGTTTTACTCCAATCAGCTCTCCACTGATTGAGATCGATGATGTTTGACCGACTAAAAGCAACACACTTAACCAAGTCGGCATTAAGCCGATCCAATTCGATGCGTCAGCTATGATGACGTGTAATACTTGACATACGGCCGACTACTTACTCGACGCCCTACTGACTATCGGAATCGACGACTGGGTGGCACCATTCGACGAACATCAGTCAAGCAGCTGAACGTCAAGCGTGGCCGTCATGCTATTCCGTCGGATCACATCAAGTCATATCACCTAGGAGCTATACCCTGGACGGCAGGCTGCACGTTGTGATGGAAAGTTACGAACTCATTAATTGCGTCACACGTGTGGTAAGACCCACCATTGCGGCCACCTACACGCCAAACAAAAGGCACGCCTGCTATCAGGGCCATTTAAAAATGTCACATGCGGCTCCGTACGATGGGACACGATCAAAATGACCTCCCGTCCTTCCATCCTTAATCTTGCTCCTTCTATAAATAGAGATAAGAAAGGATCCCCGATAGGTATGCATAAAAAATACAGAGCCAAAACTCTGCTTCTCTCGCTCCTCCATCTGTTGAGCTAGAAACTGACTTGAGTGTCGAAAGGTCCTCGTTGGAACAACCTCTGGCGAGGACTTACCTTGCAGGTCCCGTTGCCGCTTTCAGACGCCATCGATCAATCTTTCTGTTCCATTTTCATTGATCCCACCTCCGTCTAGTTTCCAGTTTAACAGATTGTGAGCTCTCGCTTTCGTTTTCGACTCCACTCGACTATGCCCTTTCTCCAGCAGGTGGGCATCCTTTCTGATTTCTCGTCGTTCGGTATTCAAGCGCAACAACTTGACCCTCCGGCCAACTATTCCGTTGGAGATAGGCTGCAACAAATACTAAATTAGTTTTATTCGTGCGTAAACATCGCATAGTTGAATTTATTGGTCTGTGACGAACTCTATGCCGATGATTCTATTTTGGGATTTATAAGAAAAAAATAAATGTTCAATTCAATGGAGTCATCTATATATGTCTTCACTAGAATATGCATCATTCGTTTATTTTAAATATCAAAATCCAATTATATGACATTTAATTATAAAACTGATATTTAGATCAATGGTCCTTTGACATAATTCATAACTAAGAATTCTCTCTGTATAAAATTAAAAAGCCTAACGCATGATGGACATAGAGGCATTCTATGTGAGGGGTCCTTATCCGGTCCATCATTTTCCTTAAAGAAATGTATTCTATTTCTTTTCCATACTCTCCCTATATCTTAACTCCTATATATATATATATACACACACACACACATGAGGCACATGAAATCTTCGGACAGAAGCACGTGTTTGGTAGGTGTTCATGTTTGCGCAAGAGACATGAATTTTAAGTTCAACTTAGAAAAAGGATAGCACTGCTGTAGTCATACTATTGTTTTTTTATATAGATAGAAAAAGGAAGAAAAGCAACGAGGAAAGGCAATCTGAACGCTTTTGATGAGACCAGGTGTTTGAAACCTAGTGTGGGGATTTCGAAGCATGACAGATCGAGAACCGGACCCTCGAGCTCTATGCCTCATAGGTAGCCCATGAATGCAACTCCGGCCAGTGGACAGCACCCATCCCTGGCGTAGAAAAAGTTTTATCCTCCATTATCTTTTGAAGGAGGAACTTTATCCACTATTCATGTCAATAGACGTCAACATTGCCATCAACCAAAAGAGAAGGAAAAAAAGAGTAGTTCTTAAACTTATTCAAGTTGGAAAACAAAGAGGGGGCTCCTACAGAGCATGTCCGAGACCGAGACCTACTTGCTGTGGTTACTCCGACATATATTCCGGCGACTTAATTTGTGTGTGAGTCCTGTCGTTGTCTCCTTGAGGATGTGAACGCTTTTTTTTTTTTTTCCTTGCGGATTTGAGTGCATGGTGGAAATGCGTGCGTCGGCTAGAGAATGGAGATATATATACAACCAAATTCAAGCCGGTACTTGTCTTGTCTCTCTAATTCCAGATTGATTAATTAAAAGTATCTTAAGCAGAAGTGCATATCTTTTTTTGACTAGCGATAATGAAAACAGAAAAATAGAGGATGGTGCTTGGAGATTTTCTTTGACAAATGGGTAAAAGAAAGCAATCTAAGAAAAGGAAAGGCAAAGGTGATATCAGTAGATATCTCACAACTCAAAAAGAAAAAAGGAAAACAAGATACGAATAGATGTCTCGTATTTACTCTGTAGAGGCAAATAATTGACAGCTTTGGATGTAGTGGTAGCTGAACATTCTTCCTATAGGTGAGAGAATATTGGCTTATACTCGTGCGGTTCCGAAGATCATGAAAGAGAACTATTTACGCGACTAGTTTAAAGTGCCATATTATTGACTAACGTTTTTTTTGAGGAAAATATTATCAACAGACTTTAAATAGCATTTATTCACCATTATATTACATGCATTTGAATAATAATGTCTTTGACAATATCAAATTTAATTTAATATCATTTGGCATGTGCATGCATACATATGTTATATATATTGGAAAACTATGGAGGTATGCAGAAATTCATTGTAATAGATAGAGTTATATAGCTCATTGATTGTTAAGTTGGTGAGATACAATACGATCTAATTTTAAACTGATAAAGATTTTCTCTATGCTATGATAACTAATATATTGGTCAAAAAGAAGTCAAATACTTGTCATTTCTGAGAATTTTCAATTTTTATCTAAAATATAATTATTATAGCATTTGTGGAAATTCGTAATCTCAAGATAATTTGTTAGAATATTTTTAACTTCATAATTATGAATAATGATATTATATCGAACCATCCAACTTACATTACAAGCTTTAGGCTCTGTATTGTAATTGTAAGCAAACCAAAGAATAAACTAGTTTATCATTTAACTTGAAATACATGACTCCTCTGATGGACAAGGGTTTGTTTTGAGTTTGAAGCAACGCACATCTTTTTGACCAACATCATCATGGTTTAAACATCAATCAAATAAAGATGCGCCATATCGTGCAATTTATTGTTTTCTTTTAAGGTAGCAGAACCAAAATGTAGGATTGGCTGTTGGCTTTTGTATCATAAGTATAGGAAACAAAAATTCTGCTAGCACAGATACCTATCAAATTGCAAAAAAATATATATCGGTCACCAAACTTGGTGTATTGTATTGAATTTTGATTTTAGAGTAATCTCAACTTTAAAAATATTTTTTAGAATTGTCATAATAATATTTTAGTTATGTGTATAAATATATATCATCTAACTTGTATATTAGATTTAGATAGGTGTTTTTTTAATGGCAAGAAAAATATTTAATTATAAAGTTTTCTATCAGATCT
Organism: Elaeis guineensis; assembly: GCF_000442705.2. Classification (NCBI taxonomy): domain Eukaryota; kingdom Viridiplantae; phylum Streptophyta; class Magnoliopsida; order Arecales; family Arecaceae; genus Elaeis; species Elaeis guineensis. The sequence goes on along the minus strand of NC_025997.2, from coordinate 126,418,202 downwards.
AAAGATAAATCTTAGAATTAAACCTATATAAATTATAGAGATATTTTCAATGTAATACAGAATTCATATGAATGGTACATGAACGATAATTTTATGAATTTAGAAATAATTTATTGTTTAATATAAAAATATTTTATTGACAGCTGTAACCATGATATAGACCTTTGAACATAAGTTATATGCTAAAATAATAAATATTTAATACATGTAGTCATTTTCATAGTTGCCATACTATATAGTTCAAGGGTTAGATTGAATTGAAATGAAAGGTAAAGAAACATTTATAATTTTGGATAAACAAACAATGTAAACATCTTTGTCAAAATTTTTGTGCTGGTGTTTCTTGAACTATTTTTTAAATTTATTAATTAAAAAATGATCATGATATTTGCGACGTCAGTATGATTTAATTAGGATTTGAATCTTTATGATGCGTGTTTTATACCGTAAAAGATTGTACCGATCTAAAGAGCTGCCACATCATTTATCTTGAAGATGGATGGCTACCATTCATATCTCGAACCAAATATAGCATATTTAGCGGTAAACATGATATGCTACGTATTGAATGATAGTGATCCATGCGATACAGATACCATGGCAGCTATAGGAGGCTGTACAAAATATGTACCATGTATGATCATGATCCATCTAAGTAATCCTATTTAGGCCCTTTTCAGCATTTATACCTTTTATTTAGGTTGGATATGGATTTTAAGATTTGCTAAACCAACTCATCCGGGCTAATTAGGGTTCATTTAAAGCGTCTCAGCAATGAATCTCAAACTGCAGCTGTATCACATTTAGACCCGGTGCATTTACTCTTTTTCCGCTTCACGGTGCAGCACACCCATGAGTCACGCCCAAAACCGGGGGCCACCACGTGAACCCCCCTCCTCCCATTCACTCCCCCCGTCCCCCTCCTTCCTTGCATTTCCCTTTTAACGTCCCATCCAACCCACCCATCTTCCTTCTTCTATTCTCTCTTCTCCTCTCCTCCTCTCTCTCTCTCCCACCTTCCCCTCCTTCCCCAGGGATCGAGGAAGAGAACAAGAAGAAGTGACGTCAAAGGAAACAAGCTCTTCCTAAAAAGGTAACAGAGAAGCCAAAGGAGAAGAAGAGCAGAAGAGGAGACGGAAAAAAAAGTGCATGGAGTCTGCCCCTGGCCATTCAGGTGTGGGTGAGGGCTCCTCCTCCTCCCCCCGGCGTGAGCCGACCCCAGCATCGAGTCAACCGCCTCCGGCACCAGCTCCGGCGCCGCCGAGCAGGTACGAATCGCAGAAGAGACGGGACTGGAACACGTTCCTGCAGTACCTGCGCAACCACAAGCCGCCGCTGACGCTGGCTCGCTGCAGCGGCGCCCACGTGATCGAATTCCTGCGGTACCTTGACCAGTTCGGGAAGACCAAGGTCCACAACGCCGGTTGCACCTTCTTCGGCCAACCCAACCCGCCGGGCCCCTGCGCTTGCCCTCTAAAGCAGGCCTGGGGCTCCCTCGACGCTCTCATAGGCCGCCTGCGAGCTGCCTACGAGGAGAGCGGCGGCCGCCCGGAGGCGAATCCCTTCGCCGCCCGCGCCGTCCGCATCTACCTCCGCGAGGTCCGGGAAAGCCAGGCCAAGGCTCGCGGCGTCCCCTACGAGAAGAAGAAGCGGAAGCGCCAGCCTCCCGCCGCGGCCGCCGGGGGCGGACAGGCTACTGGAGCAGGAGAGTCTTCTGCTTCTTCTTCTTCTTCCGCCGCCGCCGCCGCCACCACCGCCGCTTCTGGGAGTGGTTCGGTGGGTGGAAAGGGATCCGATGCTCCGCCAGGTGGTTCTCCTTCTTCTTGAGTATAGATCCTCCTCACTCTCTATTTCTTGCTTCTGTTTTTTGTTATTATTAAGGTGGGTTTCGTAAGATAGGAGTTTTATTGTTATTGCTATTGGCGATCCTCTCGATCGATACTTCTGATGACGCCGTGGGGAAGGATTTCCAGAAAAGAAGAGAGTTGACATCTCTTTCTCTTTTCTATCTCTCTATTTCTTTCTTTCAAGTGATGAATGGTGAGTTTGATTAATTGGCGATAATTGGTTTTGTTCTTTTGCTTTGAGTTTTGATGTGTGGTTGATGTGGTTAGAGTAGAAGAGAACTTAATGATATGAATATATAATCGATAACGGCTTCTCCCTCCTACTGATTTTGATGGGAAATTGGATAGAGGGTTTACCATGAGTTCAATATTTTTAAGCTTTTCTTCACATACAGGATAAATATTTCTCAAATAAAATTCTCATTTGTGCACCATACGAGCGAAACCACCATTGATCTCTCAGCTTAGCGTAGCGGGAGAAGTTGTGCTAGCTGCCTCTCTTTTATACAGTTTTATACTGCTCCAGTCATTTAATTCTTAATACTATTCAAACATTGTTATTCCCTTCCTTCTTCTTTCCCTTCTTTTCAGCACACAGTTTAAGATGAACTGTTTTCCGTTTCCAATTTTCTTCTTGTCACTATAGTCTCTCCATTATAATTGTGATCTCATCCTCCTACTTCTCCTTCATCTTTCCCTTCTTTACGGCACACAGTTTAAGATGAACTGTTTTCCGTTTCCAATTTTCTTCTTGTCACTATAATCTTTATTATAATTGTGATCTCATCCTCCTGTACTTTAATTACCATCTTTATTCATGTTCTTTGTTTTTATTATTTATTTTTATTTATTTTTTTTTGCTTGAGAACACTTGAGTCACCGTCTTCAGGCTCTTTGACACCTCAAGACATGCAATCACCTTCCCAGTAGTATATTTCCAATGATTGAAGTGATATCAAATTTCCCCCGTCCAATGAAATGTAGCCCACGAGTTCCTCTTCTATTTGTTCCCACATTCCATAAGGGGGTTCGAAATATGAGCTCAACTTTTACAGCTTGTAGCGCTAATGGTCAAATCCTTCCCTCGTTCCGGCTTTTCCTTTCCTTAACTTCGCTGACGGCGGCGCACATTACAAACAAATCACTGGTCCCGGACGGATCGGCCTGCGAGCTTCTGGACCGCAAGGCCTTTCCCCACACGTGCGTCTTCCCCAACCTCTGACTCACCCCTCGCCCGCTCTTCCACTCTGAGCTCTCTCTCCCAGTCTGCCACCACGGCAGCATTAGTCCTTCTTGTTCTTTCCCCCCCTCCTCTCATCTCTCTGCCCTTCTCTGCCACCAGATCTCTCTCTCTCTCTCCCTCTCTCTCTAAAGCACCGGCCTTTTTTCTTGTTTTCATACTTAAATTTATTTAGTAATAGCTATGATTATGGCAACCTCAATGAAAGTGACTTGTACTGGGGCTTTTTTTTTTTTTTTTTGAGGCTTTATTACAAGGAAATAAATTATACGTCCTTTTCTCTCACCTATTTTTCCCTTTGTGAAAAAAAAAAATCCTGCTATTTTTGAACTGGACATGTTTATTTCCGATCTCCAACTCCTCCCCACTTTTCCCCACTGACTCTTGTGATGGCGAGCCCTGCGGAGCGTGGAACAGCCCATATCACAAGAAGAATAGTGAACTCCTCTTTCTCTCTTTCTCTGGGGCAGTCAGGCCGTATGAGCTTCGGTCCACAGTGTCCCACACTGAGAAGGATGAATCAAGGTTTTTGTCTTGGCATGGCCCTCCAAATCTCTTCGGCGACGACTGTGCCGCAACTCGTAATTAAAAAGTTATAATTTTAATATTTTAATGGGGTTTTCGTTTAAAGCGCTTCTGGTTTGTGGGGTACGAGGTCTTTTGTGTTGGTATTCATAAATGACCGGAGGAAGAAGAGGGGCACCATTACGCCGTCTAGTCATGTCCAAACTCTTCTCCGGCAAAATTATTACGTAGATCCTAATCTTGAAAGACATGTATACTTACTTGTACCAAAAAACACACACACGCACACACACTTAAATATTACCGAGGCATTTGCATCCACGTATGTGGCGTCACTCTCATTTAAAATACCCCACATCCTTCCTCGTCACCCTAGCCCAGCCTCTTTCCACTGTTCTGGAACTTGAATCAACTCCCATATATATATATATATAGAGAGAGAGAGAACAATAGGCGTCTAAAAACCAGTACTACTTGATTATTTTATTTTCAAGTCTTGATCGCTTGTTATATCAATGGTATGGTGATTCCTGTAGAATTTGGTTCTACCTTATTGCTTAGTTTAAGCAAGTTAGAGAGATAATATGTATTGATTTTTGGTAGACATAAATAAATATTAGTTAATTATTGAGATTTAATAACGATAGGAATCTAGCAGCATTTCATCTTAATAATGAACATTATTCTTTTCATTTGATTGGGTGGATAATTAACGTAGTGATTTTCTTTCTTATTCTACTAGTTTATTATAGTCTAGGAAGGTACTCTTGCTCAAAAATATAATCTAAGAAGGTACTACCTTGGTATTCTTTCTTCGGTGGTTGCTCTTAGTATTGATTTACTGGCATTCTCTTGTTTATTCTAATCCATTCTTTAGCGAGGCCTGTTTTGGGTTCATTTTTCTTGTCTAGTGTAGCAGTGTAGGGCAAGGCCTCTTATTTTTAAGACTAGGTGACAAGAGCAGCTGAGCGAGGGAGAATTTTTGAATATGAGAAGAATATGGCATTGGCTTCGGTGGAGGCATCTGCAGGTAGGCTTCAATAGGGTAGCGATTTGAGAGTCTACCGAGTGGGGTCATAGATCTGGAAAATTTAAAGGGCGCCTCAAATTGTAGCAGTTTAGGCGTTAATGGTTCACATTCCACACAGATTTTTTATGGGCCTTGGAGTCAAAGGTAAGCTTTTAGGTATGCAGTTGTCAACATCTTTAAGGAATTCACGGCATATAGATATGGTTCTTTTGGATCTGAGATCTAATCCAATTAATGGAAGAAGCCTCATTTTTGTTCCTTCTCAAAGTTTTAGAAAATTAATTTGATCCTACACCAATCATTTTGCTCCTGTCTCAACTGATCAAATCTATCAACTTGACATGAAATATTTTAGCTACCTGTTATGTTTAACATATTAAGTTGTTTAGATTCAGTTGAAAATTGATTTAAATAGCGTTCTATGTTGTAGAGAATGGTAATTGTTGATGTTGTTGGGGGGGGGGGGGGGGGGGGGGTTGGATGTAGAGCATTTCATTGTGATCTTAGCTTAGCTTATATAAAGAACTAGTTTGTCATGGTTTGACTTATGCCACGTCTTCAAGAACTTATAAATGCATCAGCTACGGGCAGGTCTATGTATCGGGTGATATTGATCAACAATTACTCGTGCCATCAGTTAAAATCATTCGAAGCTAATGAGTTTCTGGTCTTAAAGAAAGATGGCCCCTGAACTTATTTACAGCTTGCATGAGGAACTAAAGATTTCTAAAATGACCAGAGGTTCTATAAGGATATTTCATTGGTATTCTTTGTGGACTGTGCTTAAATTATCTTTCTACAAGTGGTGCATGTGATGTATATGCCTCCCACGTAAGATATTAATTTAGTGTGTGCATGAATTGATTTGGAAAATTGGGCAGACATTCATGCAAATCTTTGGAGCTTTGAATTATTCATTTTGAAATGAAATTGTTGAGTTGGGTCTTTCGTTAAGATTAATTGCAAATATACGATCCGGTCGGTGGCTGAAGTGTGGAACCAAAGGCATCAGGAGACTGGAGTTGGTTCAATGCACTGACCACGTGGAAGTCTCCAGCAAAACGAATACTCTTTGTGGGCAATTTGGTGCAGCATAATGTTGTACTGAGCACGATTAAAGCTTAATTTAGAAAACGTTAAGATGGATTAATTGGTGCGCTTTTTTAGGTGTCCAGTGCACAAAAATTTAAGGAATAAATGGTGGGGTCATGCTACGAGCATGTTAACTTTCTTCAGATGATGGGATGCCATGTTAATGTATACGGATGCTTTGTCTCAACTCAAGAAAGTTTATTAAAGTGTTAAGTTTTCTTCCTTGTCAGGAATTATATATTTAATTTATCATGGAAGGTTACTGATCCTAAGTGGATGCCCGTTATATTAAACATGCATGTTGAAGTAGGTAAAAGTCATTAGATTATATTAAGGTAGGAGCATCCGAAGTGAGCATTAAAAAAATCCAATTTAAGATGCCCTTTTCTAGAATATTGTGCACAGAAACATCTAACTATTGCTAATGCAATTCGTGTTCCTAATGTGATGACTAGAGAAATTAATTAATTCGAGGATCTATTAAGGGAACTAGAGATTTACTTAAAATGAGTACAACTGGCTTGGATCGGAAGAGAGACGGAAACTAATAGATAGATATTTGAGGTGATGATATGAGGAAAGGAATGTATTACTGAAATAGGCTCTGGCCAATTCAATCCCTTGCCTTTAAAAAATATCAACTACCATCGCTGAAGTATATATAACATCTCCAATATCATTTCACTAGTTCATCACGTATATGGTGTTATGGGTCATGCTTTATTTCAGTTGTCTCACAATGGCTGCTGCAAACAAAGCCTATTTGGAGCTCATTATAGGTACCACCGGAAGGTATAGATATGACTTACTCCATGACAAGGCCAGAGGAAGGCAGAATTACAGCTGAAATAATGATTGTGCATGATATACGGATTGCTAATTTTATGGAGTAGCTTCATTTCTTTAAAAAATTATTCAAGGATTTCTTTTCTCAGGAAAAATCAAGGAATTCACAGCTTACTAGCGCGCACAATGTTATAAATGATTAGTGGTGATCCAGCCATTTTCCGGTAAAGTTTGGGTTTAACCGAGAATTAAATATTTATTTGGCTCATGAAAAGAATTTTTTTTTAGAAAGTAATTTCATAAAAAAAAATTTTTTTGAAAAATTACTTCTTAAAAAGATGATTTTGGTATATTTGATTGATCATACAAATGTGGTCTATTATAGAATGATTTATGTTTGATTGAGTATCTATTTTTTTAAAAAAATTATATAAACTATCTATTATACTCTTAATAGATATAAGATCATATCTTGTTACTCTCAAATTTTATATAAATAATAATATTATATTTATATTAATATAAATATAATATTATATTAATATCTATATTAATATATTAATATAAATAATATATTAATATCACTATTCAGTATTTCATTCTAACCATCTATAGATATTTTATAAAATTTCAGTCACAGATTTTAAAAAGATATTTTTGGAAAAAAAAAAGAATCATCACTTTGACCCATAAAAAATCACAAAATCATCTTCTCTATGGATTTTTACTTCCCATGAAATATGAGAAGTATTTTCTCATAGAAAGAAATTTTTTATTTTTTTTAAAAAAATTTCAATCAAACAAAAGGACTCCTCTCCTCTTTCTAAGAATTGTCTCTTTCCCTCTCTATTTTTCATGAACTAAACAAGTTCTAATCCCGTGTTTGGTTGAAGTCATGAGAGGGTGGATGGATGGGATTGAAATGATGGATGGTCTCCATCTACCATTGCTTCAAAAAATTATAAAAAAGATGGATGAAAAAGAAAGGGATTGTCCATCTATCCTGATCCACCAATTTATATCTTTCCAAATTGAGAGAATGAATAAAGGACAGATGGAACAGTGAAAGATAAACTTTTGTATTGGCAAAATTATCCTTCATTAATTTTTTTAAAAAAATTATAATATTTTTTTACTTTTTCATTCATATTATTTATATATATTTTTATATATACTATTAATTATATACTATAAAATTTTATTAATATTATTTTAATTTTAATATATAATTTTCATAATTATAATTAAATAATTAGATTATCTTCTATTTCTCTATTTATATTTATTTTTTAATACTATTTATATAATATTAATTAACTATTTAAACTAAATTATAAATTAATTAGTTATTTATATAATTAATTTATTAGTAATTAATTTATAAAATTATATATTAAATTAAATATTTATATAATTTTTTATGTAATTATAGATTATAAAGATTATATGTTTATATATTATTTATTTTTTTAGTATTAATAAGTATTATAAATTAATAATTATAATATTTTTATTAAAAAATAATTTAATAAAAATATTATAAAAATATCATCTATTCTTTCTCTTATTTTTTTTATATCAAATAGAAAGTAAATATTTGAAGTCTTAGAAAACCAGCACAAGATGGCTTCATCTTAATATTTTGGCGATAGAAGCAACTTTATCTTAATGAGCAGGATCGTATTTTCTCATGGTGTATATTAGAAAGGAGGCTTGGGAACAGAAAGGCTGGGCAACAGGTTAACTTTGGGGGTCTTATCAATTCTTAAGCATTCGTAAAGATATAAGATAAAATGGAAAAGTCTTACCCCAAAAACAAGGAAGAATACTATTTTCATAACAATTTTACATTTTTTTTCCAAAAAATTATGATCTCGGATGGCTATTTTAGCTTGGTCTCCAAGAGGAATGTCCCCATGTCTATTAATAGGTATTGTACATGTGGTCTAAAACATCAACATGTTGCATCTGATAAATGGCAGTAAAGATCCACCTGACGAACTAGATAATTGTAAGAACCCAGTGGATATGGTATTAGCATTGAACATTTCCCAAGAAAGTCTTTTTGAAAGGCTTTCTTCTCAACAAGAAAAGGTAGGGCATTTCTCAAGACCTTTTGAGAGCCATGTACAACCAACAGCTGTAATGCAAACTACAAGGAACTATCAAAAGCTTGGCCTGCAAAAACTGCAACAGTAATTCTTACCCCAAAAAAAAAAAATGCAACAGTAATGAAGAAAAACATTTTTTTTTCAAGAAGAAGAACGAGAGGAAGAAGTCAAATGCAAAAGGATTTCAGTGATAGTATTCTATCACTGGTGTACAACAAAATCTCCTTTTGCAAGAATAGCATGTGATGTGCTCTCGCCCTCCTTTCAAAATTAGGAAGAGAGCAAGCAAGAAATTAATAGTAGTACAAAGGCACACTGCAACATGCTCTCCATAGGTAAGTTTCTTAACTTTCACCTAAAAAGAAAGTTTCATAACGTATGTTTTGTCGTGATCACTCTTTTCCAGGTGACGACACTTGGCCCAGAGTTCCCTTTTTTTTCTAAAGAGCCTGACACATGTTAACTTGAGCAACTGTGTGATAGACGTTGGAATTTTTACGTACATGATACCAACAAGGCCTAATTATTTTCCTTAAAAAATTGTAAAACATTTTGAAAGTTAACTTCCAGCGGTAATACCTTTTTTTTTTTTTTTGTTGATGAACCCTTGGTAACACATTACTCCTGAAAAAAAAGGAAAAACATATGGTCAAACAGTTTTTTTGAGAAATAATTTAGATTTCAGAGATATTTTGAAAATAGCACTTTGTCTTTTCTAGAACTTTCTGTCTCTTAAAATTCTTTTGTCATCTTTTCTCAAAACAAGAAAACAGAAAAGAAAAAAAAAATCAAAGCATGAGATGATGTCTCATGACTAAATGTGGCCAAGTAATGGTAGATTGATATTTTGGTGGAACTAATTGTATGGTATGTTGACAATTTTGGAGTTTCTAATTTTACCATATGAGTATCGGAGTGGGATGAAAAATATTTTGAAAATTCAGTCGAATTAATTAGAAAAAATTGATATTGCCCCCCTTAACATGAAAGAATAGTGATACCTGTATAACTGTTGATAAGCAAAAGTTGTTAGGATTTTGAAGGAAAGGAAACACAAAACGTTGCTGGAAAAGTGATAAATATAGGAGAGAATTCCTATGTACTTGGAAATAGATGAAGGTGATGTGAAAATGATCTAGGAAAAAAAGAATTGCTTTCTGTTAAATATTTTGAAAATGAATTAGAAAGCTTAATTTGTTACAGATAGAAGATATTTAGTGTGGAATTGAAGGTTGTCATTTTTAGAGGACAGCTTGATAGTGTTAATTTTTCCTGTTGAAGTGAACAATCTCTCTCTCTCCCTCTCCGTGTGTGTGTGTGTTTCTCTCACGGAAGGGGTAAGACGGTTGTAAAGAAAAGCAATCATTTCATTTGTGTTGAAAGAATTTGCAAAAGTAAAAAAAGGAACACAAGTAGCAATTGATGATCTAACCTTATCTTGTGAAGTGGTTGGAGAAATTTTTGTCTCAAGAAAAAATTGAATAATTGAATGAGAATTATACAGGCAACACTAGTAATTTGCCACAAACCCTCACAAGGAATCCTACTTGCATTAGTAAAAATCAAGAAATTCAAATAACAACTTCTTGACTAATGTTTCTGTCATGCTCCAAATTACACCAGTATATATATTTATTTTGGTACTAAATGATTTTGATTTCTCATGACTGATATTTGTTTTGTGATTGTTGGTATAACTATTTATATTTTTCATATCATATATTTATATTAAATATCAATAGTTTTTCAGATAGTTTGGTTTTTGATACTGACTATTAAAAATTTTGAAAAAAAGACATATGATATGGTATTTTTTTCATATGATTGAATTTAATAAATTGATGATCAAGAAAAGAATGTTTGGACTAACCACATTAAATTACAAATAGCGTTATCATGGGCATGAACGTAGCACTGCGAATAGCCCACTATGGATAAGAATATGATATTATGAATAGCCCTCCATAGATAGAAACGTGACACTATAGATAGCCCACTATGAACAGGAACATAGCACTAAGAATAGCCTGTCGGAGACAGAAATATAGTACTAAAAATAGCCCTACCATGGATAGGAACATGGTCCTTAAGTTTGTCAGTCACGAACAAAGATCATGATTAATTCAAGATCCTAAAGATAACTATTGATTAATCCGAATCATTTTAGTGAAATATGGATGATAAGATATGAAATTGTAATTAAGTAATAGAAGTTTTTTCTGATGATATATGTGGTATGTTACTCTGAAATAAAATGGATATTTGATGGAAAATGATGCATATTTTTGCATATATCAGAAATGAGTAGTATTAGATATTTGACATGAGATTTCATGATTTATGTTTTTCTTTTTGATATTATTTATCTATTATTTTCAAATATATTTTTATATTGATGTATGTGGGGATTCGTACTGTGTTGTAAAGCTTATTATTTGAATGTCTTTTTCTTTTCAAAATTGCAAGATACTCATGTTTGATTATGGTTTGGGTTTACGGGTGCAAGAACGAATAGATAGAGTGCCATTGATATTCAGTTAGATGATTGAAGAATGATTAAATTTGTAATCATATATTTTTTGCTAATTGATATGAATTGAGTTCGTTATTATTTATAAGAATTAAGATTGTAACAGATTTTAAGGCCTTATATATTCTTCAAGATCTTACCTTAGGAAGTGCGCAGTCATGTTGTGTGGCCGACTCAAGTGCTAGATTTGGGATGTGATAGTTTTCGGATGAAATCTAGAGTTGTTATAAATGGTATCAGATGCTAGGCCTATAGTTTACATAGACTAAGGGACGTTGCAACAAGGATCTATTAGAACTTATCACATATTGATTATAGAGTTTGTGAATGATTTGATTAAATTTAAATCTTTAGTTTGGAAAGGATGCCAAGGCTTAAATGAGAAGATTATACAGGGATCTATGAGAAATATATACTTAGTCCCTTATCGGATATGTACTGAGTATATGTCAGATACTTATATAAGGTCAAAAAAAAATCAAATAATACCTTCTTGACTAGTCTATTCGGGTGAAATCCTAGATTGTTATAGTAACACATTATGAAAATTTTCTTTTCTTTACTGGATAAAGCTATGTCATCTATCCAAGCCTTTAAGTTGATTCAAATTATTGGGGTCATTAACAAGCATGGTGTTATTTATGATGACAACAGCCCCCCAACCCCAAAAGAAAAACCTCCTAGTGTGAAGTTGCTTTCTTTATTACAGGTGGAGATGGAGATAGGAGAAAGCGGTCCACAAAAAATCTGTTCACACCTTTCTTAAGCTCCTGAAGCATTGTGACTGAACATAAACAAACCACTTTATTTGCAACATAACGTTGCTTTAAAGATAAAAAGCTCCTGAAGCATTGTGACTGAACATAAGCAAACAACTTTATTTGGTTGTCTTTCCTGATAGCACATTTTGAGACGAAGAGGATGGAACTAGCTAGGTGCATGTGACTATAATTATGAGTCAGGTTGCTCTATATTTTCATGAGGGCCCAGAAGGAAAGAAATTTTAGCAGTAGTTCAACTTCATCTAAAGAAATGTTTGGAAAGTGGTAGTCTAGTGGTGGCTATATGATGAGTAACTTTGATACCACATATTACTGAAAACATCAGGAAGAATAATTGTATGCCTCAAGAATTTCAAATCGTTATGGCAACATGAATTTGGAATCCTCATGGAGCTCACTTTTTTTCTTCACTTAACTATTAAGGGAATCTACTTGATCTACTAGTCTTTATTTTTTTTAAAAAAAAAAATTCTTATGGCAAATAATTCTGACACCATATCCTACCACTCCATCCCTCCACTCGGACCGAAACCAAGGTCCCTAAACCAAGCCATTGCTAAGGGAACCATGAAATTAGTCCGGGGTTAAAAAAAAGAGAAGCTATGGCTACCCATAATGAAAACTCCACCTTTTACTTAGGCAGTACCATCTGAACTAAGTTATGTATTAATTTTTAGTTGAAGCAAAAGAAAAGGGAAAGCCAGTGAAGATAGTCGTAGGCATCCCTAGAATTACTATGAACTAGGATGTAATGATGAATGTCCATCGATTAAGAAGCGACAATATATACCAACTAAAATTGTTGTATATTCACTTTAGTGTATAACTTGCTGTTTATGAAAAAGATATTAGTTTTAAAAAAAAATGGAAATGAAAAAAAATTAGTAGATTACTAGAACCAACGAAAAAAAAGAAGATTGTCTTTTTCTAAAACTGAGGAAAAAAACAAAAAATAAATAGTGAACTACCTATAAATTAATTATACATTGTATTTAATATATAGATGAATGTTATCAATCATAGAAGGCTAGAATGTTCCATTAATCTGATACATTGATACTTCCACTTCACGATCACTTTGCTCATAAGAACAGTACCTAGTTGAGTAATGCGAGCATAATGTTGATATGCCACTCAAAAAATTCTCAACCTGTTGGGACTTTCTTAGAGAAGTGATCTTGTGTTCAACTCAAATTGATGATATTATCATCAATATTTGTATTTTTCAAAAGAAAATATAGATTTAAAAAAAAAAAAAAAACATAGATATATCCCACAAAAAATAATAAAAATAATAATATCCAAACTCTTTTTGCTAACTGCCATGACCCCGGCTACTGCAATATCGCTACTTATTCTTTCCAGGGAGTTTCTCCTACAAAGAAATGTTTGGTTAGAGGAGAAGTATGATTATTTGAAAGACTCATTTTGAAAAGTCCACTCTTTCCTTTTGCTTCCTGTGCCACCATAAAATCAATGAAATTAGAAGATATATTATCACTACAAATCGAATATCATTTGGATGCTCTACAAAGCAACAAAATTTCTAACCCTCATTTTTGTTCTTTGTTTTTGTGTTGAACATTATTTTTTTAATTTTTTTTAAAAATCTTTACAATTTTTTGAAGTAAAATTCAACAAAAAGAAAAACAGCATCTTTGAGCAAATGTTATATTCAACAGCAATCTTTATGTGATAATTCACTAATATATATAGAAATAAAAATTTGAAAACCAAAACAATGCCAATATGCTTCATTTCAGGGCCCACCTGTTGTAAACGATGAACTTTGAGGGGAAGAGGGAAGAAAAAAAAAAAAAAAAAAAGAAGGCTGCTTCAGGGTGGGAATTTCATTGCAGCTAACCATAACTCTGAACAGATTTAGCAGGTGGTCGGTTGGAATTTGGAAAGGTCCCTGGATGGCCGTACAGAGACCTGCTTCACCCTGCCTAACCAACCTTTCACCGCGGCCCTTCGTACAAATTTGGCTCCATGACAGCGACGTGCCGAGTGCCGACGTCCTTGGAGCAGCACGAAGCGTAGATTTAGGAAAAGTCGGAGGGCACTTCCCGTCATTTGATCGTACGGCTGGGAGGGATCAACAGTGGAAAGGCGGGGGGAAATCGTAGGGTTGGGTTGGGATTACGAGGGGTGAGGTCAGGCGGGCCCCGATTCCTTTGACTCGGTGCCGACTCGGTCACCGACAGAGACATCTATTTTGACATCTTCTCCCACTTTGGAACGCGGACGCACTCTCGTACCCGGCAGTAACGCGGAGTACCAACCCCACCCACCACCAAATGGGCCCTGTGCCGGAAGCCTATGCCATATAGGAGACGCTATGATTCCCAAAAAGTTTGGGACCCAACCCTCGCAAAGCCTTTTTTGTTTTTTCCTCCCCTCTCTCTTTTTCTCTTTTATAAATTAAATTTATTAAATTAGTTTAGAATAAATATATCCATGGGAATTAAAAAATAAAATAACTGATAATTTAAAAAATAATATCTATTACAGCCATCCATAAAATAGACCCAATATGATTGACTATATATGCTGTATTATTAGTTTTTTTGAAAATATATATTACTTCATAAAATTGTGAAGTAATCCTCACCTTCATAAAATAATTTAGAAAATATAAAAATAAATAAAAAATCATTATGACATATCATGTGGATATTGGTGTCTGGCAATTAGAGCATCGATGTGTAGTGAATTACGCTATTGTTGCATTCCATCCAAGAAAAACTGCAAAAAAAAAGAAGGAAAAAAAAAAGGCACCACTCTATTCCGCGCTCAAATGTTGCATCACTTTTTTTTTTTTTTTTTCACTACTCTCATGTATTATACTAAAACTTAACTGCTTTGTATCATCCAATACCTGGAAATGCGACTCATTTGCGGCTGTATGTTGCAGCAATTGAAACTGTCACACAAGACAATAAATTGAGAAGAAATCTAACTTTACTCATGACAACACAAAGATTGCTGATAGCCACCTAAATGGCCAAAATAATTGATACTTTCCTAAGCAAAAGAAAAAAATGATACTTAATACTATGGCTCCTCGCATGCGGAGAAAGAGAGTCGGTACTTTACACCATATCATATATTCCAGTTATGATTCATAGTATCAACATAAATTGCACCAACCCTTCCATACTATGTAATTGAGAGTTGTGACGAGGAAATATTTGACACCAAGGTTGGCCCTCTAGGGTTACCCTACACTAAATATCCCAGTACTTTAGATGACAGACATACAGAAAAAGAGTGATCGTTTCTTTTTTAAAATGTGTTTGATACTATCAGAAAAGGATATATTCACCTTTTAATTATTTATTTGATATCATTTCCCTACTTTTCCTGATTGGGTACAAATTTTTCATGCTAGGCAAAATACCTGCCAAATTTCATGCTAACTCACCAACCCACAAAGTCAGTCTAGGTTACACAGTTCTAAATGAAATATACACAATTAAAAATAATTAATTTTAGAATAAAGTGAGCATAAGAGAAACACTCGCATGGATTATGGGCCTTTCTGTTTTCTTGACACTCCACTTGTTTATTGTGCACGGACAAATAGCATGAGTTGGTTATTCTATAAACTTATTATTGATGAAATTCATAATATATTTCTACATAATAATATTTTATATAAATTCTATCTAAAACTTGCATAAAAACAAAAAAGGGTATATGTTGCTAAGAGGGTCCATTTTGCTACTAGATTAAGAGTTTAGCATTTCTGACAATGTTTCACTAAAATTTTGCAACTTAGGAGACATAAAGAAAACAGTATCTACCGGATGGTCGTGATGCTATCAATAATTAAAAAATCTAGAACCAAAACAAGATGCGCATTTTTGGTTAACGTAGTTCTCTTTTTTCTATTCTTCAGTAAGTATAGCAACTCTTCCTGTGGCACCAGGATAAAGAAAAGAGAAAAACGGTACTAAATCTAGCGCAAAAGAAAATTGCTCAAAAATTTTCAACAAAAAAAAAAAATTTCAAAAATCCCGCACGGGCACATAAATACATATATATGACTCGGAATGCAACCAGGACGATTTGTTAATTATAGGTATTCCCCACTTGATTTATTGGTAACAGTTTCACACTTAAGAGCCTGTACTTCGAGCAATGCTGAATCATTAGAATCGTTGTACAAGCCTGCGTATCTACCCACACACAAAAAGCCATGGCATCAAACTGTTGCCCGCTTAAGCCAGTTCTCTTGCTGGAATTGCAGAACAGAGAATTAGTCCTCACGCCAAGTCATGGTACGTTATCATTGATTTCTTGCATCACCGTAATCATAATTAATTATCTTGGGCAGTAGGAATCCAATGCTATTATGTCTTAGATCACCCCAATATCGTACATAAACTATGATGACCAACTCTTGAGGTTTGGCTACAAAGAACACCAAGAAGAGCTTTTAAAAGTAACAAAGCGCTCTAAAAGAAGTCATGGTATCCAAGATACACAGGATAAAAGTAGCAGAGTGATTTAAAAGAAATCATGGCATCCAAGATACACAGGATCCTTACGGTTTTTTTCGTAAATTTCGTCAACAAGATAGTGGCTAGCCAAACCCTTTATTTCTTGTTTTCCTTTTTAAAATAAAATTTTAAAATAAAATAAATTTAATGTACAATTATTTTAAAATTATTATTAATATATTAAAATATTAATTTTATATTTTAAAAATAAAAATTTATTTTTTTAATCACTATCATCAACACTACCATCCCATCCACGCTTACCAACATTACTACCACTGACATTACCACAACACCTTACATTATTGGTACCCCACCATCGAAACTATTATCGCAACACTGCCACCTCCACCATCTCCAACACTCCACTGTCAGCATTACCACCATTTCCATCGTACCATTGCCAATACTATCGCTACCTCCGCTACCTCCAATGCGACTATCACCGACATATCTATTTTTTAAAAAATAAATCACATAAAAAATATTTATATTTTATATTTAAAAATAGAAATAAATTCTTTCTCTGTTTCTAAAAATATAAAAAATAAAGGTCATCCAATATAGGGTTACAAAGCTCATCCAATATAGGGTAAAGTTTTGATAGCATATAGTAGAGAACCACCAGCTGTCAACTCAAATGATTTAGATGGAAAGCTAAATTCTTAATTTCATATATAACTTTTCCTGGCAGGACAATCTTAGAACTAAAATTCAAAGCACAAAGACAAATACCATCCAAAAAAGATAAATGTACCAAAACAATAAGAGAATAAAATACCCAAACTCCTGTCTAACCTTGAAATTTACAGACAAAAGAGCCAAACCATCAGCGGCATTGCGTCTGTGCAAGTACTTCACATTCAAAAGATAAGACAAAAAAAAAAAAAAAAAAAGAACTTACCAGCTTATCGTCACAACTAAATGGTTGATCAATCTTCTATAAATTGTTGTTGGAATACAAGAACAGCCATTGAGAATAAGAATGACCAGAACTTCTGTTCCCATGAGACAACGAAATTAACCATTCAGCAACCAGCAAGCTTTCCCATTTTAACCATTCAGCAACCAGCAAGCTTTCACATTTATTTGGGACCAGCTGATTTCACCGATGCAGCCTACTCGCAATTCGCAATGATAAATGGAATGGAAATCACTGCTTTTTCTATGATGAATTTCAACACCTCCTCATCAGGAATGGTGGGTAAACTAGTGATAGAACAATGATCTTGTGAAATATGCCTTGCTTTAACAAAAAATTGATAAGGTGTAAGGCAACACCTAAGATCACGATGCGAATTCTTTATTATCAGAACCCCAAAAATCCTTTTTACCAACAAGAAACAATGATCTTGTGAAATATGCCTTGCTTTGACCAAACATTGGTAAAGTGTAAGGCAACACCTAAGATCATGATGTGGATTCTTTATTATCAGGACCCCAAAAATCCTTTTTACCAACAAGAAACAATGATCTTGTGAAATATGCCTTTGCTTTGACCAAAAATTGATGAAGTGTCAGGCAACACCTAAGATCATGATGTGGATTCTTTATGATCAGGACGCCAAAAATCCTTTTTACCAACAAGAAACCACCGCTTGTAGAGGGTGGTCTCATAGTGGAGCGATTGTAAAATGGGATGCATCTTCCTTATCATTTCTATGGAGTCTTGGATCAAAATCCATTTACCAGGTCTCAATATTCGGTCCATTTCTGCCACCACTTCTATGATGTTACACCTGGAGGAGTGGCAGAGAACAATCTCACAATGCAGAAACTTCTAAGAATAAGCACAAAGTAGAAGAATCAAAATAAAAGCACTTTTACCTTTGCGTAAGAGTCCCGAAAAGAAAAGTGGAATGGAGTAGATCGTATGTTCGGGGATATGTATTAAAAGCTTCACACCAGTCATGATATATGCCAATCAGCCCTCTATTAAAGATAATGGGTAAAGTATCAGGTCCATGGACAGGTACTACATTCATAACCCAGAGAGGCTGATTGATAAGTGCTGCTGCAAACCTGGTCAGATGATTAGACCAATATCAAAATTCCAACAGTAATGAAGTATTGGTTGATGAGAATCAAACTCAAACTCCAGCACAACGTGCACATCATGTTCTGTAACCAAAGTGACTGATCACACACACGAGTGTTCATAATTCTAAATGTTTTAAGTTAATACAAATTTAATGAAATAATATCAACTTAAACGTCGAAAATCACAATAAAAAAAATTGGAGCTAGTAATGGGTGGGACATGTGCTTAAAAAGTGAACACGTTACAAGCTACTCTAAGCAACTGATGTGAAAGCAATAGTATTATAAGCAGACTATATTTGCATGTATTCCCCCGTGTTTTCTTCCAAAATCAGATCCCCAACAACCAGAGAATATGCAAAATGGCTTGACATGGATGCATATCAAATGTACTTGAAAATGACTGGTGATGGTTTCTCATTGCATTGTGTTTTCTTTGGTTAAATAGTGAAAAGTTTTACATCATTTCCCATTCCCACATTATGAAATAATATGAGACCAAGACATTCTTTGGTTTCACAGATCAGTTCATCCGGTCGTTTGAGCAACTGGCAACATGCAATATAGACAACCTGCATGATTGGTTAACTCAAATACAAGTACATTAAATTATCAGGAATCTGGTCTCTGCCATCTCCATTTAAACTCAAGGTTGATCATATACCCAGAGCTTCAGACAGGTGCTAAAATCATGAAACTGGTAAGACTTCATAAAACAAATCCACAAGCTGCTTAATGAAAAAAATATTAGGAAGTGATGAGAGATTCGAAAAGGTAATGATGGCTGCTAAAGTTTTATGACTTTATTAGTTCTGTAACTTCTTTCATTGAATAATTATTCTCTCCAAGTCAGTAAATGTAATGGTGGCAGACGAAATGGCACTGGTCTCAATAAGTTTCATTCACTAACAAAATGAATAATGACATGATCATGACATGTATTAGGCAAGATATGATTGTATAGACAACTTGTTTACAGACTACCAGTACTAGATGAAATATTAGAGTGCAAAATCATCATCAAATGTTGCACATAAAGTTCTGCTGGATTCTCAGATGAACTAGAATTGAAGGCAGGGGTAATTAATTGAAGGTGAATTTCAGTAGAATAACTACACTAGAGAAGAGGCAATCTCTTGAATTAAAAAAATAGAACTGGTGCTTTAAAAAGTACAGAATTCATGGTCAAAAACTCTCTATGGAGTTGGTGTTACAAGCTGCAGAATAGAGGATCCTGAATCAGGTATAAGGATCAAGTTTGATCTTGTAGAGGGCATGAAGATGATTGAAAGGATGTTGAAGACCTGTGTAAGCTTGCATACTGATCTACTGAAAGGTCATGATGAAGAATAGCACTCTTTGTAATTATCACTAGGGGGCAGTCATAAACAACCAAACATTTCACCACATCAGGTGTTTCATCATGGTCAAGGGCCTCAAGGCCATGATCTAAAGTGCACAGCAACTATGCAATCCTGGTAACATTCAATGAAACAATAAGGCTGACCTAGATTTTAACTATGGACAAGCGCATCTTCTCCATATTATTAGAGGGGAAAAAAGAGGGGAAAGAAAACTTTCACAAAAAATTTGACACCGGTAGTGGTAAAGATCTATCATCATGAACATATACTCTTAGCAAAATTTATAAGATATATTACACTCAAAAAATAAAAGTGACCCTGAACATAGAGACATATCTTTCTATTATAGAAATTCACAACAACATGAACTTAAAATAAATATACTGTCAAGACAAAAATGCCTTACCCTCCAAAACCAGCATTCATATCCATTACATTACGAATACTGGACCAGCTGATCCCAAGATCATGCAAGTATGCTTCTGATACAAGTGTTTCCCAGTGCTTCATGTCATCATCATATTTTTCTTCAGCATACATCCCATTCAGTTCCTGAGGCACACTTGAAATTCGAGTTTTAAGTCTCTCAGGCCAGGAAATAGGCCAATTGTATTCTTTGCCAGACCTATTTGGGAGTGGAGAAAGACAACTGTCAAGGGGAGCATACCTGCAATCAGAAACAATTTTAATAATATGATTATGAGAAATAACTAACTTTAGAATACTTGTAATGATATAAAATTAGAACATGGATAATACCATGAAATGTTAGGTCCATCCTTCTGCAAACACAAAGATGGATTGTTTATTTTTCTCTGCTCATAGCAGGAATTTGAAACAGGCTTCTGATATATTACAACTCCAATTCCAGTAGCATCCATAGATTTCACCACCATCTTCCAGCAAATGGAGTCTGTCAAAAGTACCATAGCTGCAGGAAGAATCAAAATATGAAAAATCCAGTAAGATGGAAATGACTGCCAACATACCGCTCTTTTGCCCACTTTTAGTCCAATCCCTACTATTCATTCAAAGTGAATGCAGCACCAGAGAAGATATTTGAATTCATAAACATACACCTAAACTAATGCAGATAAATATGCCTAGAAGGAAGCATGAAAAAAGAAAAATATTTATTGCTTTCTATTTTTGGTTCTTGTATGGGAAAATTGACATACATAGATAAATAGATAATACATTTTATCTGAAATCCAAATAATTAATACAATTATTTATGAAGCTTAAAGGGAGACAATGAAAACAAAAGTGTATTATCATGTATTTTGCCCTAAACATGGTAAGATTTATGGCCTGATATTAGCTGCCAATGATGCCCACCTTTTCCACCATTCCTATCAGATTTCTACTCTAAAAACATCTAGCAGCTTCAAACATAACAAGAAAGTTAGGCTGAAATTATCAACGAGATGTTCATATTATGAATTTAGACAAACTTAACCTCACCATTCCAGATGGTTTGATCTCTTGTATTATCACGATAAACCGGTGTTGCAGACCATACAAAAAACCCTCCAGGCCTCAGAATCCTATTAAGATCCAACAAAGGCTTTCCACCTACAATTGATGAAGGAAATCTAAAGAACAATAAATGTGCTACAGTTGACTAGATAAAGAGGAATGTGTAAAAAGTAACCCAAAAAATCATGATTTGGCAATATAACGTACCATTTGCATCCCAGTGGACCCTGCACCTTGCACAGTGAATTAAATCAAATACATTATCAGGAAAAGTAAGCTTTTGGGTTCCAATTACAGAAAGAAAGGCTGGAATTCCACGCTCCAAAGCAAATTGTATTTGAGCTTCATGCTCATCCTTTGGGGCAAACGACATGGTTATGACATTTTTGTCCAGCAAGCATCCACCAAAGCTTGCAACACCACAACCAACATCCAGGATAACTCTTGTGCGCCTCCCCCATTCAATAGTTGGCAGAATCTGGTGAAATCCAAAAACAGAAAGAGGCCTAGTTGAGATAGACCCTAATGCTAAACATGAAACTGAGAGTTTTGAATGATCCAGTTATTTAAACCACAAATGACATACAAAAGGTTCCAGAAAAGTCCATATCCTTCTAAAGAATCCTCATATACTTGCTATTAGTAAACATTAATTGACACTTACATCCAACTCTTGGAAGGTACTTTGAGGCAATAACAACAAAAGAAAAGACAAGAAAAATAAGATGAGAAGGATTTGCTTTTTTTACTTTTTTTTAAGGGCCTGTTTGGATGTTGGTCGATCTTATTGGGAAGATAAGATCCTCCCAATAGTGTACTTAGTATTGAAACTACAGTGGAAGGATGGATGTGGCGGTGGGTCAAAGAGATCGTGGAAGGCATGGTGATAAATAATCCTTAATTTACATGGATAAGATAAAATCACCTCTATAAAGAGACTAGTTATCTCTAAAAATTTAGCTTAGCTGTCTCTGCTGCTATTAGATCTCTTTGAAACACTGTCACCCAAACGAAAGTTTTTGGCCAGAAGATCTTATCAGAGAGAGAGACAATCTTTGAGCTGTCCAAACATGCCCTAAGAAACTTTGCTATCCAGCAATATAATTGATATAAACCTATATTACATCGGCTCAAGTGTAGGCATCAAATATCATGGTCTATCTAGGAGATTACAATCATCTTGTTCCCAAAACTGGAAATAAAAAGACTTGGTTAAGAAGTCATTGATGCTAGAGTATATATGCAATATATGTGCTATTTGATATCCTTCTGGTGGCATTCTCACCATGGTAGTGATTACATCCTCTTGTGCATATGAGAGCTCTTCTCTTCTCTGACATCTAACATCATATCAAAGCTAGGTTGCAGGAGCGTACATTTAGTCTTCAAGTCAATTATTCATCTAATTGACACATTTATCATCTTAAAATTGTTTCATCTTGATCCATTCTCAGTTGTCATCTAGAGCCATTTCGTCTTGACATATTCCAGATTATCACCTTAGGTCGTTCCTTTCATAACTCCCTTATTCCGTCATGTGCTTAGCTCAGATGAGACAAGATAAAGGATGATAAGGACTAATATGCATTATTGGCCCATTTCCTACTCATTTCTTAATTTGACTTATTTTCTGGAACATGTTGTGAAACCAAATAAACAGATAAGCTTGTCCATTGTTAATTAACATGGATATAGATACACATAATTTCATGAATCAGAGAAAAACTAGGTGAAGATTAAATAAGATAAAGAAGCAGAAGCTAGCTAGGGACCATCCATGTCTAGGTAATGTTGATATACAAACAAAAGCAGTAGCTAAACCAGAAAAGATGTATGCCAGATTTTTCATAAGTTTAGTAAGGATGTTAATATCAAGGAAAAAAAAAAGATTATACATCAACTACCAAGCCTAAGGATACGAAAAGGCAACCAAGCAGTGAGTGGGAAGAGACAGGGGATATCCAGAGATTATGTGCTTGATATGGAATGCTTTCTCTTTGATGTAAATGAAAAATATAACATCAATGATATAGAGTTTACACATACCTGCTCAATGAACTGAATGTAGCTTGTTACTCCCTGTTTAAATTGAGTTCCGCCTCCAGGGAAAACAAGATAGTCACCAGATCTCTGCACCCAATTTTGGTCTTTCTTATACTCAACCAATTTAGGGTGAGGAACATTGTTATACCAAATCTGTACATCAAACAAGAAATCTGGTCAACCTAGTTTCCTCAATCCATGAAATGATGGTAAAAATATATGATTGACAAATATCTTTGATGATGAATTGATTATCCATTTTTAAATTCACAAATTCGAATGGAAAAGTCTCAAACTAATACTTTTGACCATATAATTAAAGAATGAGCATGTTTTATGAGGAATAAAAATTCTATCATTTGATTCAAAGCTAATGGACATGGACATCAGTTACCTGTATCAAGTATAGCACTGCTGAAAATAGGAGCATTTTCAGAAACTCAAGAAACAAAAAAAATATGCATTTCAATGGAGCATAATCAGCTATCAAGTTTTGTTTACAGCTCACTGACACCCTCAGGTAAAATTTTTCAACTATATGATGTTGCTAGATAGAATTAGCAAAGAGTGCATCTCAGTACACAATGGAAGTCTAGATGATGAAGATTTACAAATTTAACCAACCGAAACCAAGAACACTGAGTGCAATTTTTATGGGATTGAAACATGTATATAGCAATACAGAATTTTTTTAAAAGAAAGAAGAAAGCATTGTCCAAACTGGAAATTTACAAGTGAATCCTTTGGATGTCTGGCTCACCAAACTTCGATGAGATGCCAAGAGGAGTATACACTTGCACCCACCTAGTTTCAGTTTCTTTTGAGCTCTGACTAAAACATATAATAATGTTTTTTCACTAAAATGTGCTTCATAGAAATGTTTGAATTGCGAGTGGATAACCACACTTAGATTCTTTTCAAAATATCATATCATTTAATATTTTGCAGATTTTCTTGGTTAAAGAATATATATGCATTTTTTTAACATCATTATTACTCAAGGAAATACTGGCCATCTTAAATTACAGTATTAATGTAACTATAACATGAAACACTTAGCACACTTTATACTAAAATTGACAAAAAGTTATAATATTGTTTTATTAACTTTTCATACGTGTCATGTTACTAAAGGTTAGAATTATTTTTCCCTCATCTTATTCACTGCAAATGCTCATTAATTTAAAGATGCAAAAGAAACTTTGGAAAAAAAAAATCAGCACATATGGCTGGGAGCATGTAACGGCCCAGTTACTTGGGCCTGTAAACCTTTGGCAGCCCAACAACAAAAAAAAAAAAAAAAAAAAAAATTTACAAAAGAAGGAAGACTCCTAATTGGAGTCTTCTTCCTTCCCGTTTCCGGCGAAATCGGACTCGAAGAGTCCAGCTAGGGTAGGAAACCTTCCCTATAAAGACTTCCATTCCTCCCTTAGGATTTTTCAACAAAAATTTCGAAGAAATTTGAGGGATTTGTGAAATTTTCTCAAAGGAGGCACCGTGAGCGTTGATTGGAAGAGAAGGGCCGCCGGAGCTGTTTTTGGCCGTCGGAACAAGGTACGTTCCTTCTCCCTTTCTTTCGAATCGATCCTCCGGCCATCGGATGCTTGGAAGCCAACGAGATGCCGGTTCGGGCTCAAACAGGGACACCCCTGTTTACGCTGTTTTCTCCTTCCGCCGCCGGCAGCAAAGAGGGGTGGGGCTGCCACTGAAACGGTAGCCTCGCCGTCGTCGAGACGTTGCCGGGGAAGGTGGCCGGAGGTGGCTCACCTGGCCGGATGAGGGGGAGGCGCTCGGAAAGAGCTCGGGTCCCCTGTTTTTGATCGTGGGGAAGAGAAGAAGCCTCTTCTCTCTTCTCTAAATAAAAAAAAAAATTTAAATATATATATATACATACATATATATATATAATAAATAAATAAAAATTAAATTATATATATATATATAATAAACAAAAAAAAGGGGGGGAACATAGGTAAGAGTTCCGATAAACCTCAATATACAATTTTTAAAAAAAATTTAATTTGATTAAATTAATTTATTTTGTTTGATAGGAGAACAGTCTAACGACCAGGGGGACAACGAGTAGGGTTTTGATTTTCAGACTATAAGGCTGTGAATTTGATTTCTCATTGATCGAGGTAAGAATCCTGTACATGATCATCGCTAAATATATGTTATTTATTTGTTAGTCTTATACGTTGAATTTGCAATATCGAATTTATAATCGATGAGTTTTCTATGCTCGAGACATTGATATATGGCTTATATGAATTTTTTTTAAATATGAGTATGTTATAAAAAGATTTTTACGATTGATGGTATGAGTCTTATGGATATGACTTATCAATTTCATCATTCTGTAATTTGAAATAATTCGATAAAATCAAGAATTAAATGAAAAAGATATATTTTGGACTAGCCTCGACATATGAATCAGCTGGTCAGGAGCTCATGCCTGGGACAGCCCGTCAGGAGCTTATGCCTGGGACAGCCTCTCACGGGCTTTCGTACGTGGGACATCCGGCCAGGAGCTCATCCTGGGACAGCCTTGCAAGGCTTATATGAAAGAATAATTGGATTGGGAAGAGATTGAGATATGGTCTGGGTTAGTCCAAAGCCAAAAAGGGATAAAAGATTGACAAACCGAAAATGTGAGAAGATACAACATATAATATGTAATTCAACAATGAATGAAGACTTCACTTAATGATATATGATGATCCATATTATTAAATACATATTTATGACAATATTTCAGTTATTATATACATATGAGTCTTCATCAAATTGATTTCAAAAATATTACTTTTATCTACTGGCTTGATGTACATGTGCAGTGATTCTTACTGAGCTGGAGAAGCTCATATTTTCCTTCTTATTTTTTTTTTTTAGACTCACAGGATGCTTAGTTGGATGGTTTAGGCGAGAGCAAATGAGAACTGAAGCTTTTAGTAATTCAGTTAGCTTAAATTCTCTGATACCAATGAACATTTGAATAATTGTATTAAACAAGTTTACATTCGATTTGAAGTTGTGACTCGGTTGATTGATTTGGTATTTACTTGGTTATTTAAAATTTTGAAGTGTTAAATTATTAGGCCTTACATGATCCTCAGGGCATTGCTCTAGGGTTGTGTGGCCGTGTCTCGTGCCCAACTCAGGTGCTGGGTTTGGGGCGTGACAGAGTGGTATCAGAGCCTAGGTTTAGGAATCCTAAGGTTCATTTCAGAGGAAGAGTATATGGATAGACTTTTAGATGGAAATTGACTAATATGAGATATTTTTCTTAAGTTCCTGACTAAAGTGAAACTGTGTAGGTTGTCATGGCACGAGGGACTGAGCGTGGGCGAAATCGGAGACCTACTCGATTTGCGGATGGCTCTAATGCTTGAGAGCCAGCTATGCAACAAGAAAATGATCCACCCTCACCGGATGATGATGCACCACAACAAGAACATCCTACTGAGCCTGCAGAGGTCACTCCCGGGGAAGAAACTCCAGGAGAACCTGAAATTTAATTTGGGGAACAAGTTACTGTAGCTCAGTTAATGCAAGTATTGGTACAACAACAAGTGGCTGCAAGAGAAGATATGAGGAAAATGTTAGAGGTGCAGCAAGGACAACAACAGCAGATCATACAACAAATATTTCAGGAGCGACAACCCCAGCAGCAACAAGGAGCTGAAAATCAGTATGAACGTCAAGTCAATTTATTAGATTTCAAAAAATATGCACCACCGGCATTCTCAGGGACCTCAGATCCTATGGAAGCTGAAAGCTGGCTAAAAGCAATAGAGAAAGTTTTCCATGCTTTGAGATGTCCTGCTGAAGATAAGGTCACTTTTGCCACTTTTATGTTACAAGGTGAGGCAGCCGATTGTTGGAAGATGGAAATTGAAAAGATGGAGCCAAATGATGTACCTTTTATATGAAAAGAATTTAGAAAGATCTTCTATGAGAAGTATTTTTCCCAGAGTATCCGACTCCAGAAATTTTGAGTGTTCGATCGACTGGTACAGGGCCACATGACAGTTGCTCAATATGCAGCCAAATTTGAAGAATTGTCGAGATATGCCCCTGCATTGATAGCTGAGAAAAATGTTCGAGCCAGAAAATTTGAGAATGGATTAAGGAATAGAATCCAACAATTAGTGACTGTATTTAAGCTGCCCACTTATAAAGAAGTTGTTAACAAATGCTTAATAATAGAAAAAGGATTTAATGATGCTCAAAAAGCAAGAGAGAAAAGTATGAAGAAAAGGGGTTGAGCAATTGATTCTCAAGGTCAAAGTATCAGAGCCTTCAAACCAAAGACCCCAAAACCAAGCCAGACTGCCACTGAAGGTAAAGTACAACCTCAAGGGAGCCTTATATGTTATAGGTGTGGAGGACCTCATTTTAGACGAGATTGCACATGGTCCGGGGGACAAAGTTACAAATATGGACGAGATGGTCATAAAGCAATTGTATGCCACCGTGGAGGAGGATTACAGAGTTAGCAGATGCCTCAAAATTATCAGAATACCCCTACAAATTGGGCACCCCAAGATGTACAAAGACAAGATGGGGGACAACAAAAGATAAGAACCCAAGGACGAGTCTATGCACTTACACAACAGGATGCTAATGCTTCTAACTCAATGGTGACAGGTACTGAATCGACCCCCCTATTTCTTTTAGTATACATGTCAGGAAATATTATATGCTTACATATATATGAAAATATAGCCTTGAATGATAAATGAATATTATGTAAATATCTGACAGGTATGATTAAAATAGCATCCAACGATGTCTATGCTCTATTTGATCCTGGAGCTACCCACTCTTTTATAGCAACTAGTTTTATTAAGAAGACCAATGAGATGTCTCCTACACCTTTAGAAAATGATCTCTGTGTCTGCACACCAAGTGGAGAGGTGATCTTGGTTAATTCAATTTGCAAAGATTGTATACTGAGTATTGAAGATAGGGAGATGAAAGCAGACTTATTAGTCTTAGAGATGAAGGACTTTGATCTAATCTTGAGGATGGATTGGTTAGCAGCATATCATGCTACAGTTGATTGCTTCAAAAAAATAATAATGTTTCAAATTCCAGATCAATCAGAGTTTAGTTTTAAGAGTACTAAACCCTTCTTTCACCAGAAGTTCATCTCAGCTATCCGTGCCCAGAAATTTCTTAGAAAAGGATGTGAAGGATTTCTAGCCACTGTATTAGACACTCAAGATAATAAGCTCAGGTTACAGGATATTCCTATTGTGAAGGAATTTTCTGATGTCTTTCCAGATGACCTGCCTGGACTACCTCCTGATCAAGAGATTGAGTTTTCTATTGACTTGATCTCTGGTACGAGTCCAGTTTCTAAACCCCCTTATCGAATGGCTCCAGCAGAATTGAAGGAATTACAAAAGCAATTACAAGAGTTGTTGGACAAAGGATTCATTAGACCTAGTGTGTCACCTTGGGGAGCTCCGGTATTTTTTGTGAAGAAGAAAGATGGTAGTCTTCGTCTTTGCATAAACTATCGAGAATTAAACAAGGTAACAGTGCGAAACAAATATCCTTTACCACGAATCGATGATTTGTTTGATCAGTTACAAGGGGCACAGGTCTTCTCAAAAATTGAACTTCGTTCTGGCTACCATCAGTTGAAGATACAGCCTGGAGATATATCAAAAACAGCTTTTCGGACTAGATATGGGCATTATGAGTTTTTAGTCATGCCCTTTGGTTTGACCAATGCACCGGCAGCCTTCATGGATCTTATGAATCGGGTGTTTGCATCATACTTGGATCGATTTGTAGTTGTATTTATTGATGATATTTTGATTTACTCGAAAAGCTCACTCAAGCATGAAGAACATTTGAGGATTGTATTACAAACTCTGAGGAAAAAGAAGCTGTATGCAAAGCTACAAAAATGTGAATTTTGGATGAACAGTGTTACTTTCCTCGGGCATGTCTCTCCAAAAATGGTATTTCAGTTGACCCAAGGAAAGTGGAGGTAGTAGTCGACTGGAGCCGACCTACTAATGTATCGGAGGTACGTAGCTTTTTGGGATTGGCTGGTTACTATCGAAGGTTTGTGGAAGGTTTCTCTTGTATTGCTATGCCTCTATCTCGTCTAACACAGAAATAAGTAAAGTTTGAATGGACAGATGAATGCGAGCAAAGCTTTCAAGAGTTAAAAAGACGATTAGTGACTGCTCCAATCTTAACCATTCTATCTGGAACAGAAGGTTTCACTATCTATAGCGATGCTTCTCGTAAAGGCCTCGGTTGTGTTCTGATGTAAAAGAAAAAGGTGATAGCTTATGCCTCTCGACAATTGAAGTCATATGAGCGAAATTATCCTACTCATGACTTAGAATTAGCAGCTGTGGTTTTTGCTTTAAAAATATGGAGGCATTATTTATATGGAGAGCATTGCGAGATTTTTACAGATCATAAAAGTTTAAAGTATATTTTTACTCAGAAAGAGTTAAATTTGAGACAAAGAAGGTGGTTGGAGCTATTGAAGGACTATGATTTGACAATAAATTATCATCTCGGGAAGGCGAATGTTGTAGCCGATGCTCTAAGTAGAAAATTTTCTGATGAATTGGCTGCTCTAATTACCTCACAAAAGCCTATATTGCTAGATTTGGAGAAATCAGGAATTGAAATACGACTACATGATTCTCAAGTTCAACTTGCAAATCTTGTACTACAGCCTACTTTGATTGAAAAGATTAAAGCAGCTCAAAAGGAGGATTCAGAGTTACAAAAGGTCATAGAAGCAGTGGAATCTGGTATACAGACAAAATTTTGGACACATGAGGATGGGTCATTAAGGTTTGATAACAGACTATGTGTTCTTAAGATTCCAGGATTAAGGGACGAGATCTTGGAGGCTCACTGTTCAGCTTACACCATGCATCCTGGAAGCACAAAAATGTATCAAGATTTGAAAAGAAATTTTTGGTGGTCTGGTATGAAAAGGGATATTGCACAATTTGTAGCCCAATATTTGGTATATCAATAAGTAAAAGCCGAACATCAAAGACAAGCAGGACCATTACAGTCTCTTCTTATTCCTCAGTGGAAATGAGAGCATATTACTATGGATTTTGTGACTGGGTTACCTAAAACACTTCGGAATAATAATGCTGTATGGGTAATTGTTGACCGATTGACGAAATTAGCGCATTTCTTACCCTTTCGAATTGGTCTTTCCTTAAAAAGATTGGCAGGCTTGTATATAGAACAGATAGTACGACTGCATGGAGTACCAGTTACTATTGTGTCAGATCGAGATAGTAGATTTGTTTCTCAGTTTTGGAAGAGTCTTCATAAAGCCCTTGGTACCAAGTTAAATTTCAGTACAGCTTTTCATCCTCAAACTGACGGACAATCAGAACAAACCATACAGATCCTAGAGGATATGTTAAAGGCTTGTGTTATGGACTTAGGTGGAGCATGAGATAATCACTTATCATTAGTTGAGTTCGCTTATAATAATAGTTATCAAGCAAGCATTCAGATGACTCCTTTCGAGGCATTATATGGAAGGAAGTGTAGATTGCGCATTTGTTGGGATGAGGTGGGAGAAAGAAAACTGTTGGGACCAGAAATAGTGCAACAAACAGTGGAAAAAATACACATGATCCAGGAACGGCTTCGTACAGCTCAAAGCAGGCAAAAGAGTTACGCTGATAATAGAAGAAGGGAGCTGGAATTTCAGGTAGGCGATCATGTTTTTCTGAGAGTTTCTCCCACTAAAGGTGTAATGAGATTTGGAGTTCGTGGTAAGTTGAGTCCAAGGTCTATTGGCCCTTTTGAAATTTTAGACAGGATTGGAGAGATTGCATATCGGTTAGCATTACCGCCGGCTTTATCTGGTGTACATAATGTGTTTCATGTATCAATGTTGAGAAGGTATATTCCAGATGCAAGTCATGTGGTGAGTTATGAACCTTTGCATCTTCAGAAAGATCTGACTTATGAAGAATATCCAGTACGGATTGTTGACAAGAAGGATCAGGTGTTACGGCATCGAAGTATTCCTTATGTGAAGATCCAATGGAGCAATCATAGCGAGAGAGAGGCTACATGGGAACTCGAGACAGAAATGAAGATCAAGTATCCACAACTATTCGAAAACTCAGGTATGAAAATTTCGAGGACGAAATTATTTTAAGGAGGGGAGATTGTAATGGCCCAGTTACTTGGGCCTGTAAACCTTTGGCAGCCCAACAACAAAAAAAAAAAAAAAATTTTTACAAAAGAAGGAAGACTCCTGATCGGAGTCTTCTTCCTTCCTGTTTCCGACGAAATCGGACTCGAAGAGTCTGGCTAGGGTAGGAAACCTTCCCTATAAAGACTTTCCTTCCTCCCTTAGGATTTTTCAACAAAAATTTCAAAGAAATTTGAGGGATTTGTGAAATTTTCTCAAAGGAGGCACCGTGAGCGTTGATCGGAAGAGAAGGGCCGCCGGAGCTGTTTTTGGCCGTCGGAACAAGGTACGTTCCTTCTTCCTTTCTTTCGAATCGATCCTCCGGCTATCGGGTGCTTGGAAGCCGATGAGATGCCGGTTCGGGCTCAAACAGGGACACCTCTATTTACGCTGTTTTCTCCTTCCGCCGCCTGCAGCAAAGAGGGGTGGGGCTGCCACTGAGACGGTAGCCTCGCCGTCGTCGAGACGTTGCCGGGGAGGGTGGCCGGAGGTGGCTCACCTGGCCGGATGAGGGGGAGGCGCTCGGAAAGAGCTCGGGTCCCCTGTTTTTGATCGTGGGGAAGAGAAGAAGCCTCTTCTCTCTTCTCTAAAAAAAAAAAAAATTAAATATATATATATACATACATATATATATAATAAATAAATAAAAATTAAATTATATATATATAATAAACAAAAAAAAAGGGGGGGAACATAGATAAGAGTTCTGATAAACCTCAATATACAATTTTTTTAAAAAAAATTAATTTGGTTAAATTAATTTGTTTTGTTTGATAGGAGAACAGTCCAACGACCAAGGAGACAACGAGTAGGGTTTTGATTTTCAGACTATAAGGCTGTGAATTTGATTTCTCATTGATCGAGGTAAGAATCCTGTACATGATCATCGCTAAATATATGTTATTTATTTGTTAGTCTTATATGTTGAATTTGCAATATTGAATTTATAATCGATGAGTTTTCTATGCTCGAGACATTGATATATGGCTTATATGAATTTTTTTTAAATATGAGTATATTATGAAAAGATTTTTACGATTGATGGTATGAGTCTTATGGATATGACTTATCAATTTCATCATTCTGTAATTTGAAATAATTCGATAAAATTAAGAATTAAATGAAAAAGATATGTTTTGGACTAGTCTCGACATATAAATCAGCCGGCCAAGAGCTCATGCCTGGGACAGTCCGTCAGGAGCTTATGCCTGGGACAGCCTCTCACGGACTTTCGTACGTGGGACAGCCGGCCAGGAGCTCATCCTGAGAAAGCCTTGAAAGGCTTATATGAAAGAATAATTGGATTGGGAAGAGATTGAGGTATAGTCTGGGTTAGTCCAAAGCCAAAAAGGGATAAAAGATTGACAAACCGAAAATGTGAGAAGATACAACATATAATATGTAATTCAACAATGAATGAAGACTTCACTTGATGATATATGATGATCCATATTATTAAATGCATATTTATGATAGTATTTCAATTATTATATACATATGAGTCTTCATCAAATTGATTTCAGAAATATTACTTTTATCTACTGGCTTGATGTACATGTGCAGTGATTCTTACTGAGCTGGAGAAGCTCATTTTTTTTTTTTATATATTTTTAGACTCACAGGATGCTTAGTTGGATGGTTTGGATGAGAGCAAATGAGAACTGAAGCTTTTAGTAATTCAGTTAGCTTAAATTCTCTGATACCAATGAACATTTGAATAATTGTATTGAACAAGTTTACATTCGATTTGAAGTTGTGACTCGGTTGATTGATTTGGTATTTACTTGGTTATTTAAAATTTTAAAGTGTTAAATTATTAGGCCTTACATGATCCTCAGGGCATTGCTCTAGAGTTGTGTGGCCGTGTCTCGTACCCAACTCAGGTGCTGGGTTTGGGACGTGACAGAGCACAAGTGCTCTGAAGTCTGAAACAAAAATTAAAAGCTATTTTTAGAAATTGTAGATGATATAACCCTTGTTCTTTTGTGGTATATTATCCTGTAATTATAGAATAATGAGTGTTAACTACAACTGGACAGAATGATTCTAAGCTCGACCATGTAGTCCAAATTTTTAGCCATGAAGACAGATCATCGGTGTAAAGATCAGCACAGCAGAGATTGGGTTACGAAGGTGGGTACAACGCGAATTGACCTACAATTTCAACGCCATCACAGAGTCAGAGTAAAAGTGGGAAAATTCAGAAACAAATCAGAATCAAAATTCAACATTTTTTTTTTTACAGGGCATAGATCACACTTATTGGAAAAAGTACAGTAAATCCAAGAACTTCTTAGCAGACCAAAATACATTTTGACAGCGGAAAGAAAGCAAATCACAAGAAAAGAAAAAAAAAGGACAATAAAGAAACCTAATCAGACAAGCCAATCACAAAACAAAAGGAGATCTTTAACAATAGACCATCCTTTGTATCATGTTTCAAGAATTCTTGAACTTCTAACTCGGGTCATATGAAACACATCAATAACAAAGAATCCAGAAGAAAAAGAAACTCGAAGGCGAAACAAAAACGGCTGGCTTACCGAACTATCAATCTCACCATGTCTCTGCTCTTGGGCCACGGCACCGGCACCTTGTAACCCGGGGGCAGGGGGACGAGGCAACTCGGGCTCGGCTTGGGGCAACGCCGCTCTCGATGCTCCATGTGCCGCCTCGACTTGAGCTCCTTGATCGCCCTGATGTTATCAAGACAAGGTATGTAATCCACCACATCGAACCCCTTCCCTCGTTGACAGATCTCCCATCGGAACTCAAACACTTCGTCGCTTCCAACGTCCTCGACAGATTCGATAGGATTAGGGTTTGCATTGGGGAGGGGGTCAGGGCTTGGGATGGGAGAGGGGCGGGAGGGAGGAGGTGGGAGGGGGTGGGTGGAGGCTTGGAGTTCTCCAAGGGAGGGGAAGTAGGAGGAGAAGAGGCTATTGGTGGGGTTCGAGAAGAGGAAGAGAAGAAGGATGGATAGGAGAAAGAAGGCAAGGGCTAGGAGGAAAGGGTATTTTCTCTCGGTCAGTAGGTTTCGTATCGACGGCATTTTCTTTTCCCTTTCTCGGAGAAGATGGCGATGGAGGTGGGCTTGGCGGTAACTTCTTGCGCGATACACGGAGAGATAGTGAAGGGTTAAAAAGATGAGGGGATACGATAGAGGAGAGAGGCGCTGGGGTTCTGCACGGTTGGCGAGGCGTGCACACGGTTGGAGTGGCGGAGTGCATGGCACCTTTATTTATTCTTTGGACTACCCTTGTCCAAGATGACCTCCAACTCCAAGTGCGCGAATGCGGTGCTTGGTGATTGATCCAACCTTTGTTTTGGTACGCATAGCCTTTAAAGGATTGGACCGATCCTTTCTTGCCACGTTAGATGATTAATGGACTTTTATTGGAGTATAATCCTTTTGGCTGCAGTTGGTTCAGATATAAGGCAGGCAATAATCCTCTTGGCTTGTTCTAACCAACAATTTCTCGCAGGGAAGAGATCTGAAATAATTTTTCTATCTCCCAAACAGCAGTTTAGAAAGAAAGCATAACTTAGAACTGCAGTCAAACTTGTCTAAGATGGTCATGAAGATTCCAAATTAGCTCTACTAGAATATTTCTTAGTATTAAAGCATCTTTTATACTTACTGTTTACTTTTATGGTAAAAATTATTAACCAAAAATTATTTAAAAAAATAAAATTGAACAAAAATTTTCAAACTCATGATACAGCTATCCATGTGAGCTTCATTTTACTGTTTTTGATATCCTATTCTGAAACCAAGTGCAGCCTTTGGTGTGTGATCATTTAAATGCAGGATTTAAAGTGCTGAATCGCTGATGTGGTTATATACAACTACAGGAGAAGAGAAACAAATGTTTTGCTTGAATGCAGTACAAAAGAGAAAAGCCTCTTAAATGCAGGTACATTCACCAGATGTAGAGTTTCTTGATCCTTATCAGAACTATGAATAAAAGATTAACTTTACAAAACCAACTATGGTAATCAGAGTAATTTCCGGTGGCAGTCGGTAGCCTTACATCATTGTCCCTAGCAATTTGTCCTAGGAGGTCTTGCCTATGAAAAGAGTATTTGGAAAACATGATACAGGCAGACCACAAAAGACACATAAAACGAAAACAAAGAATGCAATACGAGGATGTAAGAGTAAGAATAATATGGTTAAAAGTGTAAAATGATAACCATAGCCACTAGAAGGCAAACACATAACAACATTTGTAAGAGGTAAACAAGGTTTTGAAACAAATAACATAATATCTTCACCAAAAAAAAAAACAAATAACATAATATAACAAAAAAAAAAATCAATGCTCATGCTCTTTGGAATGCTGCTGCATGAAGGTGGAAAGCTCTTTTCTTCATTTTTGAATAAACATACAAGGTGCCCTAATAGCATTGCTAAAGGACACAAAGGTGGAAAGTTATTGTTACATTTTTTGTCCCTCTTTTTAAATAAACATTTTATAGTTGGTGGTTTAACCATACAGAGCTGCTACTTCCTATATAGAGGACCTCATTTTTCATAAGAAAAAAGAAAAAAATAGGAATGATGTTTTTACCAATAACAATATTGTCGTGTCTGCAAGATGCTTGACTAGATACCTTAGCATGGCTTGCCAGTCCCTAGAAGACAAATAGCTCTTATTTATTAGATTTGTTGTTGCCACCAGAAGAAGACATGGTAGTGGAAAAACATGTCAATCAAAGTCTATGATTTTTTCTTCATTTCATGCTTCTTTCTAGTTGCAGACGAGCTGGTCATATCATTAACGTGGCACACCTGATCTCCTTGGTTGGCGTTAGTCTCCTGGGAAATTGTAAGAGCTTGTCCTTCACAAGCCTTTGGAGGCTCACCATCATAAGCTTGACAGATGTATTTTTCAAAGTTCCGATAATCCTGAAATGCAAAGAGTGTCAGTTCTTTGTTAGTGGAAAGAATGATTGGCAATTCATCGCATATGATAATCATCCTAAGAAACAGGAAATTCATTTCCAATAAAACTGACACCAGACACATAAATCTCTTCACAAAAAGGTATGCTTTCTTTCAGAATCAAATAGGTAAGTAAGAGTTTCTTTTTTAAAAAAAATTATATAAGAGTGTAAACTTGAAAAAAAGAAAAAAAAAAAACAAAGAATGCCACTGTTTTATATCATATGAACTTACATCCATGCCCTGAAAATTAAGATATTAATCAACATTTCTGATGCAGATGTTGTACTTAAAAATAGAATGCTATATATGAATTGGAGTCAGTCGACCAAGCAATAAGAAGGTCCTTATGGTATTACTGCCAATTATAAAATTAAAATGTGCTATTTAATTATTTCTTTAAAAAAATACTCTGCTATTTAATTAAGCTCATCAATATTGGAGTGAAAAAATCAGAATCATTTTCTCATGCAAAAGAGGATCGAAAAGAAAAAAAAGATCAGAATCCTTAAGAGTTAATTTTCCCGGATTTAGGTTAAAGTAATGTAGGTTATGATGAAACTATATTAGCCGTGTGCATAGATTTATTTTGATAGGTTTAGTACGGATATATGGGAATAAGGATGCTCTAGAAGATAAATGAGAAAATAAGTAGAAGGAACAAGAAGATAAATCACTACTTGGGGATTGAAACACAAGGGCTTCCAATTACAAGGGTTCTCCTGCATGAGTTTGGGAAAAATCATTCAATATCAAGACCTTTAAGATGAGCCATAAAAGCATCAGCTGATTTCCAACTAAGAAACTCATATGCAATCGAAGACTCTGTCATGCTTAAAGCAATGAACCTGTATGTCCAACATTCTGAATTTGAATTGGAAAGAAAATATTTACTTGTAAATTATAACCGATGCAGTGCTTTGTACAGATATATAGTGGAAGACGGACTACTTTCGCTCTCCAGACAGTTGAGGCATGGTTTCTATGTGAATGCTCAACAAATCTAATGCAATTACTGAAATCTCTACAAGGAAATGACAATATAAACACAGCTCAGAGGTATTGAAAGGGGAAAAAAGACATAGGTATTGAAATGTTAAGAGTATCAAGTTCTGGCAGAGAACTGACATCATAAAGTGGCTTTGCATCAACTACCACCCAAGGGACATATGTATGAGAGGGCTGAAGAGCATCTGTCTGTGCTGCATACTGTAGTTCAAGCTGCAAAAGCATTCCACATAAACAATCAGGCTAAGTTAATGTGCGGCATTTACCTTCCTCAAAAAGACAAAAAGGCATTGCACATCCGCATACTTGAGCACAGGCTAAACCTTTATTTCTTTCGGGTCATATGCATATTGTGACACTAAAATTAAGAAGCATATCATTCATCATCTTCTAAAACAATTAAAGATAACAAAAATGTGAACCTCAGACATATTAGATGTGCTATAGCAACAAGTTGTCATGTTAGTCAATGTGAATATTTGTGACACATACATTGGACCCAATCCACTTCATGTATTAGAATGTAAAATAGAGATATGAGCACAGCATGTTTGGCAATTAACATAATTAAATGGAAAAATTACAATTGTAATTATAGCCATAATTTTGTCAAAATATGGAGAAGTGCGAAGAACCAGAAGAATAATATGGATGTGGCAAATAAAACAAATTGTAGATATGAGGAAATAGAGGAACTTGATTTGCCAATCTAAATCCACATCACCTTGGATGAGTAGATTTAATCTACGAGGAGCCTTGTTCCATCTTTTTGCAGCAAGTGCATCATAAGAACCAAAATGGATGAAGTACAAGAACACTAAAACAATGATGTGAGCTTCATATAAACTTTATTTACTAATTGAAAAGGTATGCATCTCAGGACCACAAAGTTGCAAGCAACCCAGTCTGCCACATAAGATTTGGATCAACCAAGAAAAGCATGTTATACTTAAGCAACAAGCAGATCAATACAATTTTGAATGGACTCTCCTCCATTCATTCACATAAAAAGGAAATGGTAATAATTATCATCTGATGGGTGGTGTTTTGAACTCTGAACAACCTGGTTAAATGCAAATAAGATAAGTTCATCACCCAGTAGAAACAGACTTTGGACATATTTTGGTCACAAGAACCCTTCATTCTCCAACCCTTTTTCCTTCCCCCCCCCCCTTTTTTCTAAAGTTAAAAAGAACATGATTGGAGTGCCCATCAGTCTTCATTCATTGAGAAATTGAAGAAAAGGAAGACTGTTAGACCATTTTTGATTCTATTTTTTTCAAGCTGAAACTCATAGATTCTGTCAATTGAACTATATGATCCAACAGAGGAAAGCTGATAGAGTTTCTTCTGTGATTATCACCTCATTTTCAGAAGAGCTCTAGGAATGGCCATTATATTGAAAAATTCCTTCCAACAATTTGATAAATAAGAAAATGTCTTTATCAATTTTTATAGTTGTTTAGCACCGAGTATGTAAATAAAGTCATTTTGATAGTTTC
This sequence comes from Elaeis guineensis, assembly GCF_000442705.2. Lineage (NCBI taxonomy): Eukaryota > Viridiplantae > Streptophyta > Magnoliopsida > Arecales > Arecaceae > Elaeis > Elaeis guineensis. Next base: position 126,379,149 of record NC_025997.2, on the reverse strand, counting down.
TTGACTGATATAAGATATAACTAGTCCGTATTGAATGATAAACTATCCCAATTTTACCACTCATTAGTATGGAAAAACAAATGATCTATTTAAAAATATATGCAGTATGTAACCAACCTTTTCCCCGTATCCACTATTGTAGCAGTCCAAGACAGATGTTGAATCCAAACCAGTTTGTTGGGAACAAGATTTCCACTCGTCGTATCTAAGCTCCATGACCAGATGCTCAATACAGTGGATGAAATTGAAATGTTCTTGCTGCATTACATACAGAAGAAGTTCATACGAAACATTGATGTAACTAAAAGACAGTTTTTCATTTTATGCAAGATGTTTGTCATAATTCACCATTGTGAAAGAAGATATATTTTTGCAGCAAATCAAGATATATTAACGTGTCCAACAATTAACACTCTAGAAAACATAGTTTCTGTAAAGTTTTAAGTAGAATATGACTAACAGATAAACTGCAACTCTGCCACTTAAGTGACTAGGGACACCTGAATAGTTGATGAAAGCACAAATTTGCAGAATGAATTGTTTAAATTCGATGGCTGCTCCACCGAAATGACTGCATTTACCCAACATAGAAATTTCTCTCTTCATACATTGCCATCTTGAAAATATCCACAAATAATCATTTTTTTTCAAATATCATGGATTATAGACAGAATGAATGAAAAAATAGCATCTGTGATAGAAAATAAAGGAAATCTGAAGTCAACATAGCAGATATGACATTTAGAGTTTACATCGTCACAATCTGCACAAGTTGTATGCTTCCACTTTTATACAAGACAAGACCACAATTAAATTTTTGGGATATATTCACAAATCCAAATCTAGAAGGCATCAAAGTAAAGACAGGTATACTTGCTTACCACATCAGGCCATGCACTGATAGCACATGCTTCAATATTATTCAGTTGGCATTCGTTCGGGCCATGCTGCAAAATTAAACAAGAAGGGCTAAGTATATACAGAAAGAAGGAAAAATGCACCAAACAACATCATTCTCTTGATCAGTAGCAATCATTTAGATTTTCAGCCATCATCAACTAAAGGTACGCTATTACAAATTGTTGGCAAGCAATGCTGCTTGAAGACATCCAAGCATTGTTGGTCCTTGTGGCTGTAACTAATTTCACACTGGATGGAGATATAAATGCCCCTGTGACCATAATTGTCTCCAAACTATTAAATTTCCATATCCTCCCCTATCTTTTGATATAGTAGTCGGTGTTTCATATGGGAGATGGACAGCATTCACAAAAAGACTCGTCCAGTAATTTACCAACAACGATCTGGAGAACATGATATCAATAACATCTCGAAACGCATTATATTTTAAGGATTTGTACCTCTTAAGCCAATAAGAGGAGGAAAATGGAGGCAACCTGGCATATGATGGAGTTGTTGGATCCAAGCCTGGCATTGCCGTAGGGGACGAGATCGAGATCGACGATGGAGATCAGCCCGTTGTCGAAGATCTTCACGAGGTTGTTGGTGATGAAATCGGAGCAGTAAGGGCACAGAGTCTCGTAATAGAGTGCCAGCGAGACCTTTCGAGACGAAACAGGGGAGAAAGCGAAGCAGAGAAAGGAGAGAAGGAAGAAGAAGACAACCACAACACGACCAGAATCCATGGAAACAGGGGAGAGAGAGAGAGAGAGAACGTTTTCCTTTGAAACTTTTAGAGAGAGAGAGTTCCTTTGAACTTTTTTAGGGATTTCTGGTTCCAATGTTGCCTCCTCTTCACGCCATTGGTGCTCTCGCCACGGTTGGAGTGCGGGAAGGGGAGAGGAAGCGGAGTTTGCTCCTTGAGACTGGGAAAAGTATCTCTTTCGTACGTTAAACCGCGGAATAGAATATCAAACGGCCGTGTTTCACAGATCCGATCTGGACCGTTGAAACAAAAAAGGCAACAGGCTGAAGGACGGTCCAGATTCATTTTATGCTATCTTGGTGGGCGGCTACTGTTTAGATTAAAAAGTAGCTGGGGAGAAGCGTATGGCTTTACGTTGCCCTTTTTAATTCCCCCCTTCCCTTCTTCGCTTCTTTTGACCCTTTCTCGGCATTTGACCTTGGGTTCAAAGGGCTGCAGAGGCTTCATCGCTGTCCCTCCAAGCACATGCATTCAACCAAGAAAAAGGATCGATTTACTCGACAACTGGTCATTGACCCACGCCATTTGCGTACCACCGGACACTGGCCGTGTCCAGCCACGTCGAGGTGCAGATTCCTTTGGTTGGATATTTGATATGAATGATGCATCCAAAATTAAAAATAATATAAATAAAAATGATTATATCATCATCATCATGATGATCTAACATGATAGAAATTTTAAATCACTCCTCAATTCATTGATGAAATATTCATCCTCGAGATCCAAAATCTGAGATCACCTCCAAACAATAATATTAAACTAAAACATTACAACAAAAATGCTACTCAATCTAATAAAAAAAATAGTATATCAATATATCATTAATATATTATGCCAATTATATATATAATATCATATTATATTTAATATTATATATATATATATAATATGATAATATATCATTTATCATATTATTGACATATTATGATTTAATGATAATCTTAAATTAGAATAAAAATATCTTATTATACTTTATATTTATATAATAAATATTTAATATATTACTTTAATTTATCTTATTTTTTTAATTAAAATAAATATTTGATTAATAAATAATATATTATAAGTATAAATAAAAATATTAAGTTTATAATAATAATTAATATATTTTTGTATGATAATAATTTATAGAATTAATAGATATATTTTTATAGAATATATTATCAATAGTTTTGATATTATATAATTAGTGATTTTGGATTCTCATAAAATATGAAATAGATTACTCATAAATATTCGAGAATCTTTAATCACTAGACCATGGCTTGCCAAATGTCATGATCTTAGATCGTAAGATTTAGATCATTGATGATTTTAGCCATGATGATCTCATTTGAATCATCTAACGTCACCTATATGTGTCTTAGATTGCTTGAGGGTTTCAAATTTATCTACTTATAGGGGCATCCATCGCACTGCCATTTGAGGGTGGAAGAAGCACGACACAATCCACACAATTCAAAAGATAAATTGGATGCGAGAAGCAACTTATCAAAAAGATGTCGTGGCAGGCATGGTATGGAGGCACAGAATTGATTGCATGGTTTGTTAATTTGGACCCATCGGCTAGGCCCCTTTTTCTGACCTAAAAGACTTATCTATCATTTTTCATTTTTAAAATAACCTTCTAGAATCATGTCTTCAACTATACGCATGCATGAATTCTTTATGACCTTTAGTGAAGCTAATGATCAAATCATTGATCTGACCATAAGTAAGATCGTCCTTATCTATTGCACAGTGTCAACCAATGATATAGCATGGTCGGAGAGGAAGCAGTTTAGTTAATCTTAACATATTAATCTAGTCCACTTCATTTGTGATTGAGCTCATTTGGTCCATGGCTTACCCTCATTGGGTACTTGGACTGAAGTCACAGAGATAATAAATGGTGATGAGTGCTTGCTAAACCATATTCACATTAGCTTTTTCACGCAAAAAGAAAGAATATAAGAATCTTAACAAAGTAGTTAAAAATTAGTATGCAAATGCTGAATCAAGCAAATCGTTTCAGTACAATTTTTGTATGTTTGAACGAACATTTGATGTGAATGCCAAAACGTTTATATTGGCAACATTATATTGTAATGTTAGCTTGCATTTATCCGATTGAAATCTAATGTCTTCTTGCATCTTGTATGCTAAAACTAATGTTGTCTGTTTTGTGCTTCTCTAAGTTCATGACCTTAATACCATATCACATATTTAAAGTCATCATATGATTATGGAATTGCTTGTACATCGTGTGGTTTATTTTTTCCAAAAAGAATTCATGGTTGTGATGCTCCTAACATGATCAACATTACACAAGCACATTGAATGCCAGCTACTCTTGCTCATCTAATATCAATGGAAATTTTGCTCAAAATGGGTCTTGGTATCTCTTATATAAGCATGTGGCTCATTATTCCTAGGAGGTATTTAGGATTACTATGGAACTTAGTAACTTCCCTATAATCTTTCTTGTCTACTCCAATCAATCAAAATTTTGCGCGTAAAAGGGTTTGCTATGTGAGTCCCAGTCCAACTGGATCGGAGTCTAGATTGGTCCGCTTAGTCTAACTAAGCCAAGCACGTGCTTTGCGCATGTTAGATCGGTAACAAACTCCCGATGAGAGCCTCATTCTTTTCCATCTTCGTCTTCATCTCCATCTTTTCTTTCTTTCTTTTCTTTTTTTTTTTTTCTCTCTTCTTCCAACAAGACCTTGCCAATGTTGTTGTCATAGTTTTGCTAGATTGGAGGTATAGCCCTTGCCTCTCTTTGTTTTTCTCTTTCTCGCATTCCCATGAGAGAGATCCTTCGTCGGTTAAGAGTTCCAACAGAAGTGGTTGAAAAATTTTTCAAATTCGATTCTCTATTTTCGCCCTTACTCATCTTCTTTTGCCTCCACTTGGCTGTTGTCACAGCTATCACATATTTCTGAAACCTTTGGATTGATACTCCACGATAACATATCAAAGATCGATTATCGGGGAGTGGCTTGGAGCCTAAATTGACGTTGAGTCATGGAAGCCCCTATTTTTATCTTGACCATTTTTTTTAATTTTTTCTAGTCGGTTGTCAATTGCTGATAGTTGCTCACCATTGCTTATACTTATCGCGGGTCATTCAGCCACCACCATGGTTAGACCAATCCTCCCCATACTTTTTCTATTTTGAGAGGAAACCCTTTTTTGCTCTTTTTCCTCCATCTTTCTCTCTAATATATTTTCTCCTCTCTTCCTTTATCTCTCTTTCTCTTTCTACATGTTTGAGTGGAATGGTGGAGGGTCCCAAACTCCTATATAGACCTGGGTTGGTTCTAACAGGGATCTTAGATCGACATTGTTAGGATCATTTATCATGTCCATCTCTACTCCCAATTCTTGTCAAGTACCCTTGGACCCTATCCTTGACGATCCTTGTCGTATCACTTTTGAGCTGATCAAGCTCTTTCTTCATGATCCATTGATTTAGTTATTCAAAGCTAATCCATGCAGCCAGTCAAACACCATTATATGACCACCCATGTCCTCTTATATCTCTTCTAAGATTTTCCACCATCGACCAAGGTCACTTTAAGATTTTTTATGATGGTTGGTCTTAATTTTGTAAGGAATGAATTGTTGGGACAGGAGGATGCTGAGCAGGAAGAGGCGTATTTCCTAAATTGAGGTGTGAGTTGGTAGATACTATATTTGAGCTGTCACCATGGAGAGAAGAACCCTTTAACACAACTATCAAATTGTGGATAATTTTGCACATGTATATGCTATATACTAATAATTAAGATAGATAATTTGATCTCTATGTATTATCATCTATGTGATTGTGGATATTTTATTATATTGGTACATGTATCAGTAATTTGATGCTGTTTGAATTACGATGATACTTATTCTAACTCTATATGGAATATATCAATTAATGCTTAATTTTAGTAGTCATATAGATTATAAGTAATTTGAGAAGATCATGATTTTGACGTGATTATATGATGGGGAATGGATGGCATATGAACTAATCTACTGTGCAGCAAACATGGTGTATGATTGTGTCAGCCTTTGAAGGAGATATAGTATAGTGTTTGGCCTATCATGGGCTAGAGCACAATTATGACTACCCTAATGCCTAAAAGTTAATTTAAGATAATGAGTTATACTTATTTATAGTTATGAAATAATTATATATAATTATAAAGTGGAAAAGGAGGGCATTTGGGCTCGACGGTCATATGTGAAATATGGTATATATAGTGTGTCAACTATATATTGAGATGAGATATTATCGTTATCGATCTGGGCTAGGAGCATGACATATGTTTGGGCTTGCCATAAGATCAAAGCATCGTCATAGCTAGTCCAATAATGGAAAGATAACATTATCAGACCAATCTTTACCAACAAAATAATGATAAATAATCATGCTAATATTACTATTGAATGTAGCTATTTATGGCGATATGTATAACAAAATAATGGTGATATATGATATGCTTATGGAAAGTACTATTACGGTGATATCATGCATGCATTTGAGTTGCTCTTCGGTAGAACCTGATGTGTTTGCCGATTTTTCTTATATGATTATATACATATATGACACATACGCTATATCCGTTCAATAATTATTTAGTCAATTACTAAATAATCGATATGTGATTTTATTATTCCAGCATTACATATTTGCTAAGAGATGTTATTTAAATCATGCTGGTGCATTTGCATGGAGAATTTTTATTAAGTTGTAAAACTCATAGTACTCCACTTTTTCTTTTAGAGTTGTAGGATGCTTGCTTCTTGGCCATGATTTGGGATCCTAGTAAGAGGATAAGCAGTTAGAAGTTAAATAACTAAAATATATAATTAGAGAAGTCTTATTAGTACATCTAAATATTTTAAAAATTATATATTTTGGAGACACCTACATTATGCATTAAGTGATCAAAAAATAAACAATCTAAATAAAATTAAATTTTATCTATTTTTTGATTACTCCAAATGTAAGCTATTTCTAAATTATATAATTTTTTATATATAAGCAGTTTAGATATCATAGACCATATTAAACAACTCAGATCATTGGAACTTATATTATCTAATGTAGACTTGATTGGATTTGAGCAGAGATTCACTCAAGTATATCTAAGTGTAGCTCTCTCTCTCTATCTTTATCACTCTCTCTCTCTCTCTTATACACACACAAATATGAATATATGTTCCTATATATATATATATATATATATATATATATATATATATATATATATATATATATATATGTATGTATATATGTATGTATATATATTGTTAATGATGTTTCTTATATCTTCTTTTGCAATAACTAGTTAGTGCGTTTTTCTTATCGTATTCTCTTTTGAGAGAACGATGGTGCGTTGTATTTTATTTCTTAACTAATAATTCTTTTGTGTTTTTTTGAAAGAGAATGAGAGAAATCTATTCATATTATCATTATCTGGATCCTAATACTTGAAATTGCAACAATCAAAATCCAAACCCAAGATTTTCTCTCTTTTTTCCTTCTGGGTGGACATAGGTATGGTTACACGGACAGGCCCTAGTTCTTAGCATGGATACTGCATTATATTGATTTCTAAAGCAAAACAAATCCACTTTTATCGCTGTCCACGGAGAGAGCCAGCGATGCAACGGCCGAGATGTCGAAACGGCTTACCACGTCCGCGCGATGGAAATTAACAAGGAGCACCAAATATGAAATAACGGACTCGGTACCAGACGCCGATACGCAGTCTCTTGCTCCGCTCCGTCCCGCGGTCCTATCCATTATATTTCCCTATCCTTCGGATGTCCTCCTCCCTTCCCAATCTCCGTTGCCCTCCGCCTCCAAACAAACCCTAGCCTCTTCCATCCATGGCGGCCATCAATCTCGGCTGGCTTGGCGACTGGTTTCCCCAACCCCCAAAACCCTCCAAACACCCCAACTTCGCCTTCATCGGCGGCCGAAATCTCTTCTTCAAGAAGCCCAAGAACCCCCAAAACTCTAGCTCCTCCGCCTCCTCCTCCTCCTCCTCCTCCTCCTCCGCTGCCTCCGAGGAGCCTCCGGGGAAGTACACCCAGATGCTGGCGCAGTTCTTCTGGGAGTGCGAGCACCGCCCCGACTACCGCCACACACCGGAGGTCGAGCAGATTCTTGACGATGACCCCTTCTTCGAGAAGAAGGAGAACCCAACGCCCGAGGAGATCGAGGAGAACGAGAGATGGTGGGACGGGTTCAACAAGAGCCCTGTGGTCCAGTTCCTGAGGCGCGCCGAGCTCATCGCTGACAAGATTAATGAGATGGAGCTCAAGGAGAACGAGCACCCCTACCAGCGGGAGGACCGCGAGCTCTGGAAGAAGCTCCCCCATGTGCCGGGGCTTGATGGCCGGCCAATGCCGAGGAAGGCGATCAAGACGAGAATGGAGTCTGACAACAAGTTCTGGGACTTTGCGAGGCAGTTCTTTTTTGGGCTTTGGGGGTTCAGGCAGCGGCCTTACCCTCCCGGCCGGCCGATTGATGTGGCCCAGGCAATTGGGTATAAGAGGCTGGAGAAGCGTTATTATGACTGTAAGTCAAAATTTACTGCTTTGAATACCATTGCAATCACAATGTTTTTGTTTTTTCATTTACAGTTTGAATTTTAATTCCCTTCTTTGATTAATGGCTAAAGACGTAGTTAAAAAACTCTTGCATTTGAAGATTAACAAGAAAAAGTGAAAGTTATTATACTAGTTACTGCAGTCTGCTAGCAGTGTCCTAGGTAGCAATTATTTTTGGGAATGTTGTTTCAGTGGGATGTGTCTGGAGGGAGTGAGACTATAATTTGACTGCTGAAAGTAGTTAGTTTCAGAGTTTGGTTCTGTTGGTTTAGAAGGTTTGGTGGATTTGAAATGGGAGCGACAATATTTGGTGGGCTTTGAACTCTGTTTGAATAAAATTGTCCTATCTGGAAATGAGAAATGCTAGACATCTGTTCCTTACTATTTTTCCTTATGTTCATTTGATGTAATTGGGGTGAAAGTGGATCAGAAGACCCATCAGTATTGCTGGCTTGATGTGTGCTAAGTATATAATGCAAGTTTTAACATAAATTCTTTATCTTCATTATGTTAGTGATTGTTTGATGAGCCTTTTCCTAGATTTCTGCAGTGCTGGATTTTGGTTGCAGTGGAGATTGTTATCAACTTGAATATAAGAGTGGCACATATCGTTAGAGTTTCTATTTGGTTTTTTGAAGATAGTATGTTTCTTTACATTTATTTTATTCTCAATTCAGTTTGGAAATTTCTTTAGCAAAGAACCTTTGAAAATAGCTAATTTAAACTGGTTTTGGGACTTGGATTTTGCAAGGTATTGGCAATGCTGCATGGGCACAAACAAGAGAATCAAGTCAAACACATGTCTAACTGTCTGACTTGTCAAGAGGGGGCAAAAGGAGATTTACATAGACAAATTAATTTTAAATAAAATTATATATGCAAATATTGCGTAAAAGAAAATATTAGAAAAATATTATTTGTTAAGGCCTTGCAATATGCATCGTTCTCACTCCAATGTTTTAGTATGCACAAACTTTTAGAAAAATGATATTTCATAAAATTATTTTGGTATATATACATTTTTGACCAATCTCTAAAGCTAATAGATGCTTACTTCTGATGCTATTGTAGTGGATGAACTTGGAAGAGTTCAAATGTCAACTCATTTTATACGTTGCAGTTAGAAAAAATGACAAATATCCATGTGTCCGATGTGTATCCGACTAAGACACATATTTGGCACAGATTCTAGCAGCTGGACATATCTGTCTAAATACCACAAATTATCAATCACCAGCTGTTTTAAAATACAATGAAATTTGAGAAGCAATGCTTGTTCTAGGCCATCGTTATCAATTCGAAAATCTTGCACTATGCAAATGCGATTTTGTTATGCAACATATTTATTACTTTCCATTGGTTAATGATTCAAAAGTAGAAGTTGTACATGTAGATAACTACCCCATCAATCTCAATCTTTGACCATGATTTGGTGGACAAACTTTTCCATGTTATGGTATTCAAGGCATTTGTGATATGTGCATTTTGATGAATATTTTGGACTTTTTATGATGGGGAGATGATTTTTTATCTGAAAAGAAACATGCTACCTTGAAATGCAGCAGTTGAAGAGTCATGATTGGGGTTTGAAGTGATATTAACAAATAAGCTGGTAAAAAATTTCTTTTAGGATGATCATGTTGAGATCATGTGCTACTACTTACGAGTGCTTTCATTTGTCAAACAATTAATTGTGAAGTTATGAACTTCCATTTTGCTTGATCATTATTCCCAAGTGTTGGTGCAAAAATCCATCGGCGTCGGAGAAGCTGGAGTCGAGGGAGTCGCGGTTGCCGCCGAGACCTGCAAAGAAAGTCTAAACCGGAGTTGGGGGTGCTCCGGCAAGATCCTCCGATGCTCAAGTCAGTTCTCTGCTTCAACAAGAATGGAGTGCTCGAACGAAAATTTTAGTAGAGTTTCAAGATAGAAATTAGAGCCTAGAGAATAACGTATCTGGAGTCCTCTTTTTATAGGCGGAGGGTGCGACAGACTGACAGCGACGTTTGTAACCGTCTGGTAGTGGGCCGCTCGGGGCCACGAGGAGTTTATTATGAAGAGTAGTGGAGTGGAGTCGTGGCTATCACCGTGGCCTGCCACGTGGAGCCTGTTGTGGGGAGTGGATCAGTGTCCGTTGTCGCGACTTGCCAGAGAGTGGTGGAGCTGCGCGGAATCCGTTGCAGGAGGTGGAGCAGAGTCGTGGTCATTACTGTGGCCGCAGGAAGTGGAGCAGAGTCGTGGCCATTACTGTGGCCCGCCAAGGAGTCCAGGCTTGTCGGCCGAAGCTCGGTTGAGGTATCTGACGGAGAGAGACAGCTATCCATCTGAGAGGAGCTCGGATGTTGCTGGCGAGCCTTCTACCGTTGGGTGCTTTGGGCGTTAGTACTGCAGGCGAGGGCCATTTGCTGTAGGAGCTCGGTCAGAGACTTTCCGTAGACGAAGTTCGGTTTCACGCAGAATTCGGCAGAGGGTCGATCGACAGTGGGTGTCGGATGACGCTGGAGTGGTTCATACGCTGGAGGGGTCCGGCTGCTGGAGTCCATGTGTCGTAAGAGTTCGTCCGGAATCTGTCCGCTACGGAAGTTCGATCGGAGTCCGATCTCCGTAGAAGCCCGAATGGGGATCATTTGTCGAGGAAGCTCAGTCGAGGCCTGTAGTAGAAGCTCGGAGTAGATCGCTTGCAGTAGAAGCTCGGAGTCCGGCCCTTGTAGGAGTTCGGATGAGGTCTGCCTGCGACAGGAGTTCAGGGCGGAGGTCCGGCTCCCGTAGGAGCTCGGAGATGTTTACCTGCAACAGGAGTTCATGGCGGAAGTCCGGCTCCCGTAGGAGCTCGGATCAAGTCTACCTGCAGTTGGAGAAGAAGTCCGGCTCCCGTAGGAGCTCGGATGATGTTTACCTGCAACAGGAGTTCAGGACGGAAGTCCGGCTCCCGTAGGAGCTCGGATCAAGTCTACCTGCAGTTGGAGAAGAAGTCCGGCTCCCGTAGGAGCTCGGATGTAATTTAGAAGGTGGTCGACCACCGCAGAAACTTGGATGGAGTCCGTCCGTCGTGGAGAATCCGGTCGACACTGATGGGGGTTTATCCGTCGGCAGAACTCGGGAACGTTGCGGAGGCTCGGCCGCCGGAGAGGTTCGGAAAGATGTCGCCGAAGGTCGGACGTCGATAAAATCCCGGAGGGTCACTCCTGACATGAACTTCGGCTGGGGGGTATTTTATACCCAACACCAGTCTCCCTACTTTCGAGTTCGAGTTTCGAATGAAGGAAGTACAGAGAAGTTTTTACAGCTGAAGTTGCCTCCTTAAATCCTGTGCACGATCGTCCTCGAAAATCCAGGCATTTAATGCGCGCGTGCTGGAGTCTTTTCAAATTGGAGCGATCCGAAAAGACCTTTCGGAATTCTCGCTAGAGCGTTATCCCAGGTACGGCGCAGTAATGGCTTTGTCAGCTGTCAGCCGTTTTTAGCCGCCTGCTGTGGCGAGTGGGACACGTGGCGAACACGGGTCGGCCTGGAGAGATATGCGATCATCATAGCGCCGGATCTCAGGGTCTATTTAAACCCGCCTTTCCGCCTTCAGGAGTTTCATTCTGCCTGAAAGTCCTGTTGGTGCCTGTCTTCTCTCCGAGAGCCCTGACCTCCCTTGGTGTCCGCTTTGGCCCTAGGTGTTCTTCGAGTCATCCCTGCCCCTGCGCCTCTGCATCCTTCGGAGCGATTTAGGTTAGTCCCGGAACTTTCGTTCCTTCTCTTGCCATCTAGGTGCCCCTTCTCCTCCATTTTCCTTCTGCTGCATTCTTCTTGTTAGGTCTCCCACGAACCTTTCGGCTCTGATTTCGCCTGATCTCTTCGAGATTTTTAGGGTTCTTGCTTGAAATGTCTTCTGGCACCTCCGCCTCTAGCGGTTCCAAGAGCTCGTCTGCCTCAGTCTTCTAGAACCCTCATGCTGTAGACGAACCCACATCTAGGGCTGGGTCTCGTCCGATTTTTGCGTCGAACGTCATTCCTTGTTCTCTGACTCCGGATGAACTTTTACTGATAAAGGTTCAGTATGGAGTTCCTCCGGAGTACGATCTGGAGCTTCCCGGTCCCACCGACCGGGCCAGCACCCCCCAACCTGGCCGTTTCTGCCTGTACCAGGAGGCCTTCCGCGCTGGGCTCCGGCTTTCGCTTCCGTCCTTCGTTGTCGCTCTTTTCCGTTTTCTAGATATTTCTTTAGCTTCAGTCGCGTCGAATTCCGTTAGGTTTTTGATAGGATTCCTCTCCCTTTGCCACGTAATTGAAGTTCAGCCATCTCTTTCTTTGTTCAGGTATTTTTACACCTTCAAGCGCCACCCCTCGGCAAAGGACTGGTGGTACTTCTCCCCTCAGTTCGGCAAGAAGGGGTTACTGAAAGGTGCCCCCTCTTCTATCCATGACTGGAAGGGGAAGTACCTCTACATCCAATGTCCGACTTTAAAGTTGGGATTACCCCCTTGGGGCTCCCTGAGGGACTCTGTCCGCCGGGCTCCTAGCCTGGGGGAGGACGACCTTCAGGCCGCCCGGAAGCTTCTTAGTTATCCAACTCCTTCCCTTCCCAACCTTCTGAAGGAGCAGTTTCTGTTCAACATCGGCTTGAGTCCCCTGGATCCTGCGAGTATTCCATCTTTCCTTTCTTCTTCTTTTCTCTTTCTCCTCTCCCCTTTCTCCCCCTCTTTTCTTTTCTTTTTTCTTTTTTTTTGACTGCGTGTCACCTCTTCCTTTTTCACCCCATTGCTGATCTCGGCCACGCCTGCCCGGACGGCTTTCACAATCGACGTTCCTTCAGACGTCGAGCCCCCGGCTCCCCGGGCCTCTTCAAGGAGTTCTCCCGTTGAGGTCCCCGCTTCGGGGGCCCGCCGCGAGGAGGTGCCAGGGGCTGAGAGGGGGAGGAGAAAGAAGACGGTGGCCCGCCAGGTGAGTGGCCACCGAGCCGCCATCGAAGAGTCTCACGATTCCGAAGAAGAGCCGATGGAGAATTCCTTTAACGACAGGGACCTGATAAAGCAACTGGTCGACGGCTGCGTCCTGCCCGAAGTCGTCCAGAGGATCGTTCGCACCGATCCCGAGCAGCGGGTTTGGGACTCTCTAGGGTCCTTTCTCGAGGTAAACAGATTTACTTTCCTCCTTCTCCTTGCTCCTTCATTTAATTACCTTCTCAACTTTTGGTCTAACCTCCTGGCCGCCCTTGCAGATCGGGCGCCAGCTCTTTGCCAACATCGAGGCGACGAATCGGGCGAGGAGGGATGCCATCCAGGTAGAGGAGGGTCGCCGGGCTGAAGCCGCCCGCCTCAAGAAAAAGGCTGCCGAGATAGCCAACCTCCAAGAGGTCCTTGAGAAAGAAAAGCAGGCCTCGGAGGAGATGGTGAGGAAGGCGGAGGCTGAGGTCGCAAATTTGACGGAGCAGATTTTGGTTCTGATCCCGGAGGCCAGGGTTCAAGCGGTGGAGGAGTTCAAGGCCTCTGCGGAGATGAGAGACCTGAATGTCAAGTTCGGCCAAGATGCATTCATCAAAGGGTTTGAGCTCTGCCAAGAGAAGATGGTCAAGAAATTTTTCGAGCTCGACCTCAGCTTCTTGGACGAGGCGTCCGAAGACGAAGTCGGGCCCTCTCCTACCGCTGCTGCCACCGCAGCCTCCTTCCCAAGAACACCGAGCTCCCCAACTCCTACCTCGGAGGTCTGAGACCTCTGACTTTGTATTTTTCTTTTACTGTGATTTTTCTTTTCCCTTTTGTCTTTAAGAAACATTCAATCAATAAAATTGGGTTTCTCCTTATGGGGGGGCCTCTTTACTCTTTTCTTTTTTCTTTCTGCAATGAGCCGCGCCTTGACGCTTTTGTCCCCCGATGGCAGCGCCCTGCCGAGGCGCTTTCCTTGCCACAGGGAGTTCCGCTGAAGTCCACAATCCAACATCTGAGGAAGAAAGTTCGTCATTTAACAAAAAAGTCGAAGGAGATGGAGGACGAGCTTCGCAGGTTGAGGAAGAGCCACTCTGAGGCCACTGCGGAGGCCACCTACTTTCGAAACCTCCACGTGAAGGGGATCATGGAGTACAGTCGGAGGAAAGCGAACTTCGAGAAGGAGCTCAAGGAACATAAGAAGCGCGCCAGCGATCGATCTTGGGCTCAAGCTTCCAAGATCAGCTCTCTCAGAGCGGAGCTGTCGGCTGCACAGGAGAAGGTCAGCTAGTTGGAAGGAAGCTCGTCCTGGTTTTCGACTCGGGTCGACCGCGACCAAGAATGGTCGAAGATGTTCTCCGACCTTCAGCAGCAGCTCCAGGATGCCGAGGCGAACTATAATGCGTACCGGGCCGGCTGGTGCAAGCAGGTGGACGACTACAGGGGGAAGCTTAGGATGGCGACCGACGAGGTTGCCCGCCTTCAAAGGCAGTTATCTGAAGGAGCTCAGTTTGCTCCTATTCGGGATCCCAACGAACTCCAATCCCTGAGAGGAACCATAGAAGAGCTATCTGTCGCCCTTGGGGAGGGGAAGGCCGAGTTGCAGCAGTTGAAGATCCAGCTGGTATACGAGCAGCAGGCAGTCAAGGACGCGGAGGTGGAATCTGAGGTCTTGAGAAGGAGGCTCCGAGAGGCGGAGAACGAAAGCCAACAGTTTCATCGGAGGTATATGGAGATGCTAATGAGGGAGAAAGAATGGGAAGAAAAAGTCGAGAGCTTGAGGCACTCCCTGATGAGGATCGAAGTCGAAAGTTCGAAGTCGGAAGAAGTCGGGCCTCCTTAGGGCTCTTTTTGCCTTTCGTCCTTCTATGTGTCTTCTTTTGCCGTTTGTTTTTTTTTTTGTTTTTATTTTTTATTTTGGGCCTTCTGGGCTCTGTAACGCATACTTTGCTAACGGAATGAAAAGAAGATCTTTGTTATCTTGCCCGCGCATCGTGTTGAAATATCGTCCGCCGGACTTCTTTCATTTTTTATCCCGTTCGATGCCGATGTTGTCTGGAGGTTCCTGGTTGTCGCCACATTGACTTGCTTTTCTTGCCATCTTTCTTCTTCAGCCTCAAGGGCTCTGTAATGCATACTTAGTTGATGACATGAGAAGAGAATTTTTCATTACCTCTTTTACTCGGGTGTTGAATTGTTGTTTGCCGAGCTTCTTTCGGCTTTTGCCTTGCTTGTTATCGATGCCGTTCGGAGGTACCTGATCGCCGTCGCATTGACCCGTCCTCCTGTTTATGGCCGAAGATTTGTCCGGGACCATTCGAGTTTGACGCCTCCTTTCAGAGTTCGAGCTCGGAGGTCTGAGCTTTTCGTCGTCCCGAGGAAGCCGCCTTATCCTTGTCCCGTGTTGAGAGCTCTCTTGGAGACCGAAGATTTTGATAAGAACCCCAATCTTCGCTGAGGCGAGGCTCCTTGTGTCTTTGATGTAATTTATTTTTCATTTGTCGCTGATGCAGTTCGTCGCTTTCCTTTTTAACCCCCCTCCCCTTTTTCTTTTTCTTTTCTCGAGCGAGGGTTTTCCCTCTGCTCTCAGTGGGATCGCAGGAGCGCGGAGGGGCCGCTGAGGAGGTTCCCTTTTTCTTATCTGATCTTGAATGATCAGACCTTAATTGGTGTCAGGACGAGGTCCTTCCCCTATCTCTGATGTAATCGACTTCAGCTCAGGTTAGGACGTGGTTCTTCTCCTGTTCCTAACAGGACTGTGGGGGCACATATGGGCGTT